>NC_133317.1:18815313-18959516 GCF_012295235.1 Primulina huaijiensis | reverse complement strand
AAAATATTCATTTTGAGATTTATGCGATATTGCTTGTGGCCACTTTACTATCATGGGATCATTACTTCACCCCGTCGCCAGTTACCGGTCAGTTCAGTTTGTACCACCCAGTATACTGTGGCATTAGTCTGATCAGACGATTATTATTTCACCGGTCGTCAGTTACCGGTCCCGGTCGTTGGTTACCGGTCAGTTCAGTTCAGGGACCACTTGCGTAGACCATAATCTCACCAGAAAATTATTACATGCTATTTCATTACAGGGCTCCAAGGAGCAAACATTTTCACTATGATTTTTAGTTCAGTTATGCACGTATTATAATTAATCATGACACGATATTTTACGTTATGCCTCATGACACAATATTTTAACTTGCATGCGATTTTATTATTTATTTACTTGTTATTTACGATATATGCATGCTGAGTCTTTAGACTCACTAGACTTGATTGTTGTAGGTACTGATGATGTCAGGATCGAGGGCGGGGACCAGTGAGCCAGCTCGAGTCGGCAGTAGTGGGACCCGAGGACCTTATTTATCAGTTTATTTATGATTTTGCGATAACTCATTTTATTACAATGAATTATTTTAAGTTGTCGTTTTGAAACATAATTTACTTCCGCTGCTATTTTTGAACATTAAACTTTATTTATCAGTTTGTTTATGAACGAGGCATTTGAATTAATGAAAAAGAAAACTTTTAAATTTTTCCGCAAATTTTCATGTACGAATTTAGAGGCCTCTACAGGTGGTATCAGAGTCTATGTTCCTGTAAAGGGTTGCACTACTACTGACTTCGAGAAGCTCACGAAGTCACGTCTTCGGTCTGAAGTTTTACATTCATGCATTTTATTTAAAGCCGAAATTATTTTAACTGCATGTTCTCATGAAGTATTGTTACGTTCAGATTTTAATTGTCCAGTATTTATTTACATTTAAATAAATTATGGAATTATGCATGTTGGTTACGTATGTGTTATATATGGAACAGTATGCCTCCTAGACGCCAGGTTAGACGCCCGAGAGGTGATGCTGAGCACCGTCATGAGGACGGTGAGGATCAGAGGCAAGAGAGGCACGGACCTCCACCCCCTCCACCAGATATGAATTCCCAGATGCTAGCTGGGATGACTCAGTTCTTCGCACAGTTTGCTGGGAACAATGCTGTGGCGACCAGGCCGACATGGCCTTAGGCTGTCTACGAGAGGTTCATGAAGATGCGTCCTAAGGAGTTTTCAGGGACAACGGACCCCATGATTGCCGAGGGCTGGATCAAGTCCCTCGAGGTTATCTTCGAGTTTATGGAGCTTGGAGATGCAGACAGAGTTCGTTGTGCCACATACTTATTCGGAGGAGATGCCCGCTTATGGTGGGAAGGAGCATCAGTAGCCCTAAACTTGGCTACACTGAGTTGGACATGCTTTACGGAGGTATTCTACTCCAAGTATTTTAATGAGGAAGTGCGCACCAGGTTGACCACAGAATTCATGAGCCTGAGGCAGGGAGATCTGACTGTTACGGAGTTCATCCGTAAGTTTGAGAGGGGTTGTCATTTTGTGCCCTTGATCGCGAATGATGTTAAAACGAAGTTGATGCATTTATTGGTGGGTCTACGGCCGATCTTGCGCCGTGATGTTAGGGTGTCTGACCCTACTACTTATGAGGTCCCTGTCTCCAGAGCTCTAGCTGCAGAGCAGGAACAGCGTGATATCGAGAGGGACCGCCAGGGCAAGCGCCCAGTCCAGGTACCACACCGTCCTCCTCCTCAGCAGCATCAGCAGCAGAATAAGAGGCCTTTCCGTGGCCCGCCCAGAAACAGAGGCCACCAGCAACAGCAGCAGCGGCGGGGACCTATTGAGCATCCGATCTGTCTAAAATGCTCACGCCGCCATCCTGGAGTATGTATGTATGGCTCTGGGAAGTGTTACAAGTGCGGTAGCCCAGACCACGTGCTACCGCAGTGCCCTCAGAGGAATCTGCCTATCCAAGGCAGGGTATTTGCTCTCCATGCAGCGGAGACGAACCCCGATACCATGCTTATGACAGGTACCTTTAAGCTTTAAATTTATATTTGGGATTTAATGTTTTGGGTCGAGATTTGAACCTAGAATTGCAATAGGGTTGCATGCTCTACTCAGTATTATTTTTGGGAAATTAAGTTAGAAGAACTTTGGCCTATGCATGTCTATAAGTTAGTTTTGTGATTATTGGGTTCAGCCTAGTGTTCTAACCTTTCAGGGAGAATTTTCATAGCTGGCTCAGCTACAAAAGCCCTGATAGATTCAGGGGCTACTCACTCATTTATTTCTGAGGTCTTTGCGAATTTTTTCAAAGTTAAGACCGTTGGGCTAGATGTAGCCTACTCAGTGGTACTGCCTTCGGGAGAGGAGATGGCAGCCATCAATGTGATCCGAGACATAGATCTGGAGCTTCATGGCAACCTTGTTTATGCGGATCTGATTGTCTTGCCAATGCCAGAGTTCGACATCATATTAAGCATGGATTGACTATTACGGAACAGAGTGTTGATAGATTTCCAGCGGAGATCTGTTCTAGTCCGACCGCCTGGGATGACACAGTTCTTATTTGAGCCGGACAGGTACTTTCCCTTACCGCGCATTATTCCTTATGTCCAGGCTAGGAAGCTCATGCATAGTTGGTGTCGAGCGTTTTTAGCAACTTTTATATCTGTCCCCGAGGCACCCAGTCAGTCAGCCGCAGATGTTCCGATTGTTAGAGATTTCTTAGACGTTTTTCCTAAGGACGTCTCTGGTATGCCACCCGAGAGAGAGGTGGAGAGTTCTATTGAACTTATGCCAGGTACGGTACCGATCTCAAAAGCAACGTACCGACTAGCACCGACAGAGATGGCAGAGCTTAAGCAGCAGATTCAGGAACTTCTTGACAAGGAGTTCATTCGCCCAAGCTTTTCACCATGGGGCGCGCCAGTCTTGTTTCTGAAGAAGAAGGATGGCTCTATGAGACTTTGCATCGATTATTGGGAGTTGAACAGGGTTACGGTGAAGAATAAATACCCACTTCCGAGGATTGAAGATCTATTTGACCTGTTGCAGGGAGCTTCGGTATTCTCCAAGATTGATCTGCGTTCCGGTTATCACCAGTTGAGGGTGAAAGACGCTGATGTTTCCAAGACTGCTTTTAGGACTCGTTATGGCCACTACGAGTTCCTTGTGATGCCGTTCGGTTTGACGAATGCGCCAGCGATCTTCATGGATCTCATGAATCGCGTATTTCAGCCGTATCTTGATCAGTTTGTGATAGTGTTCATAGACGACATTCTCGTCTGCTCGAAGAATCAAGAAGATCACAGCAGACATCTGACCACAGTGTTGCAGATCTTGCAGAAGCACAAGTTATTCGCAAAGTTCAGTAAGTGCGAATTCTTGTTGGAGAAGGTGGCGCTCTTAGGCCACATTGTTTCTAGCAGTGGTATCGAAGTAGACCCAGCAAAAGTTGCAGCAGTCAGAGATCGGGTTGTACCACAGAATGCATCTGAGATCCGCAGTTTTCTTGGCCTAGCAGGATATTACCAGAAGTTCATTCAGGGATTTTCTTCCATCGCAGTTCCCCTCACATCATTGACAAAGAAGAATGTGAAATTTGTGTGGAGTGATGATGGTCAGAAGAGCGATGATACTTTGAAGCAAGCTCTTACCTCAGCACCAGTTTTGGCCATGCCATCAGGGCCCGGTGAGTTTGATCTATATACTGATGCTTCGAAGCTTGGGCTCGGAGCAGTATTGATGCGGCATGGGAAGGTAATAACATATGCTTCTCGTCAGTTGAAGACTCATGAGAAGAATTACCCTACCCATGATCTAGAGTTGGCAGCCGTTGTTTTTGTTTTGAAGATCTGGGGATGCATTATTTGTATGGAGAGAAGTGCCAGATCTTTACCGACCACAAGAGCCTCAAGTACTTCTTTAAGCAGAAAGAGCTGAATATGCGTCAGAGACGATGGTTGGAGCTCGTGAAAGACTATGATTGTGACATTAGCTACCACCCGGGTAAGGCTAATGTAGTGGCGGATGCATTAAGCAGGAAAGTCGCAGTGATGGCTCATTTGACGATTCAGAGACCTCTTCAGTCTGAGATGCAGAGGTTTGATCTAGAGGCATATCCTCAAGGTAGAGTTCCCCATCTATCCACCCTGACGATCCAGTCTTCTCTCATTGACCGTATTCACAGTGGTCAGTCAGCAGATGAGCAGTTGGCAAAGTGGAAGCAGAGAAATGAGGCCAAGGACAGTGGCTTGTATTCAGTTAGTGACGGTATGTTGAGATACCGAGACAGGATATGGGTTCCTAGCGGTGATTCCATTCGAGCGGATATTCTATCAGAGGCCCATATGTCACCGTACTCTATTCACCCTGAGAGTACGAAGATGTATAAAGATCTGCAGTTATTATATTGGTGGCCAGAAATGAAGAAGGACATCAGACGTTTTGTATCCGAGTGTCTGACTAGTCAGTTAGTAAAGGCGGAGCATCAGAGACCAGCAGGGTTGCTCAAGCCTCTTCCTATTCCTGAGTGGAAGTGGGAGAATGTTACCATGGATTTTGTGACCGGTTTGCCGAAGTCAATCAGAGGATCAAATGCTATCTGGGTGATTCTTGATCGTCTTACCAAATCAGCGCACTTCTTGCCTATTAAGACGACTTTCACCATGGTTCAGTATGCAGAGTTGTATATCCGAGAGATAGTCCGACTTCATGGTATTCCAGTTTCTATCGTGTCTGACAGAGACGCCAGATTCACTTCCTCATTTTGGAAGAGTTTGCATTCGACGATGGGTACGAAGTTGTTGTTTAGCACAGCTTTCCACCCTCAGACAGACGGGCAGTCAGAGCGAGTTATTCAGATTTTGGAGGATCTTCTCCGTGCTTGTGTTATCGATTTCTCCGGGAGTTGGGAGTCGAACTTGCCATTAGTGGAGTTCACCTATAACAACAGCTTTAAGTCATCTATAGGAATGGCTCCATATGAAGCATTGTATGGTCGCAAGTGTAGATCTCCTGTTCATTGGGATGAGGTAGGAGAGAGAGCAGAGTTGGGGCCAGAGATTATTCAGCAGACTGTCGATGTAGTAGCCCAGATCCGGGACAGGATGAGGACTGCTCAGAGTCGACAGAAGAGTTATGCGGACCAGCGGAGGAGAGATTTAGAGTTCGCCATGGGCGACCATGTCTTTGTGAAAGTGACACCCATGAAGGGTGTCATGCGATTTGGGAAGAAAGGGAAGCTCTGTCCGAGATTCATTGGACCATTTGAGATCCTTGACAGAGTTGGGAAGCTAGCTTATCGTGTTGCTTTTCCGCCGAATCTGGCCGGAGTACACAATGTGTTCCACGTCTCCATGCTGAGGAAGTATATGGCCAATCCTTCGCATGTGCTGAATTTTGAACCGTTGCAGCTTACTCCGAACCTGTCTTATGAGGAGAGACCAGTGCAGATCCTAGACAGACAGGAGAAGAAGCTTCGGAACAAGCTGGTTAAGCGAGTTAAAGTCAAGTGGCTTTACCATTCAGAGGAGGAAGCTACGTGGGAGTCTGAGCCCGAGATGAGGAGTCGGTATCCGGAACTATTCGGTGAGTGCTAATTTTGAGGACGAAATTTCTTTTAAGGGGGAAGGATTGTAGAACCAGTAAATTAGACTACGTATAAGCCATGCATAATTCCTAATATTTAAATTAAAATGATTTTTCATTGCATGAGTATTAAATTTCTTTTCTTTAAATTTAATTATTTTAATGCAGTAGTTTAATTATTAGCTTTTTCAGTTAAATAAGTAAGGCCGGACTGGAGTTGGAGTAAAGAGATAAAATTTAATATTAAGAAAACATTCTTAGAATTTATTTAAGATAAATAATAAGTTATTTTAGTATAAAAGAATGTTTAAGAATTTATTTAATTAACTTGAGATAAGTAGTAAATAAATTCTTTATGTCCAATAATTTAATTAAAAGCCTAAAATAAAATATGTGACCAATTGAGATAAGTTAATTTAGACTTATATTAATTAAGAAATTTCAACTTAACATGTTAGCAATTTAATTTAAAGATTTAGCCATGCATGCAAGATAATGTTATGCCAAAATTAATTTATTAATTCACTAAAATATTTAATGAGTAGATAAAACTCTAAAGAATTAAAATACAATATTTAAGCAATATTTTTACCTCCCATTATCTCAAATTTTTGGCCATCATCTATTAGGGATTTCATTAAATTGCCAACTCACAATTTTGATCACCTTACCTTATTCCTCCTTGGTAGAATAAATCATTCAACTTTAAATCTTCAATAAATATTAATTAAGCAATTTTCCTACCTCTTTTGACTAGATAAAATCGGCCACTTCATTTTATAAGATTTGATTTTTGACAACTCACCAATTTTTTTTTATATATCTTTCCTTATCTATTTTGTTGGGAGATAATTCCATCACACTAAATCATCAATAATTAATAATTAAACAATATTTTTACCTCTTTTAATCATCAAATTTCGGCCCCTTCATTTAGAAGATTTGGATTATTTTGACAAATCACTTTCTTATTTCTTTCCTTAACCTTTTCTTGGAGATAATCCTTCACCATTTTAAGTCCTCATTAATTATTAAATAAGCAGTGTTTCTACCCTACTTTATTTATAAAAATCGGCCCCTCCTTTATATTTTAAAAGATTTTATTAGTTGGACAATTCATTTCCTTATTATCTTTCCATCATCTTGTTCTAGGTAGATATCCTCCCCACTTTTAAATCTCTACCAAATAAATAATTAAGCAATTCTTCGCTTGTACCTAGACCCTAAAGTCGAACATCTGCACTCTTGATCATCCCTCAAAAATCTGTTGATATCAATAACCCCCTTTATCTCTCAACTCTAGAATAGAAAAGATTTTATCTTACCCTTCTAACCTCCCATCTATTAGTAAACTTTCAATTCATTCCCTAACCATTTTTCCCCCTCCATATTCTCGAAAATCCAGTCCCTTTCAATAGAGAAAAATCAAGTTCTAGCTAGAGGAAAGTAGGGAGAAAAATCGAGTATAAACAAGGAAGCAAAGAAAATCACTCCGTCTCCTCCGCGCCGTGCCGTCGTAGTGTTTGTTTTCTTATTCAAACAAATTTCAGGCATGTTTATATCTTTCTTTCACTCTTCAATCAAGTCATATACATGTTTTTAAACCATATTTGTTCATGATTTTTAATAGAAAAACCGAAATATTTCAGCAACTACACAACAAAATTCTGCAAAGATTTTTCTACTTCCCCTCATGCTTCACGCTGGTAGTTGTTTTGATGGTTTCAGGGTATGGCTCGTTCCAGGCACTCAAGGTTGCTTATGGTCATGTCCTAGGGTATGTTAGGGTCGAGTTTGATCCAGGGTTCATGTCCCAAAACCGTGAGTTAGATGCTCCAATCTGCAAGCGTGAAACTAGTGTCATATTGAGTTCGATTTTTTTTTTTCCAGTTTTGTTGTCAAGGGTGATGTTGCTAATCTTGGCCGCCCTAGGGGCTATAGCCATGGTTAGAACATCTCCTTATCATGTCTAAGACGTGACCAAGTTGCCCCTTTGAGGCTTGGTCCATGTTGGAATCGATTTTTAAATCAAAACACAAGAACAGCCCCTTCCCCTTTCGCCCCTTCTCATTTTTACAGCAAGTGTGTTTCGCGTATTGTGGAATGGTGTGGATCTTGGTTGGCCTACGGCCCTTAGCCACAGTTCACACCCTACCTATGGATGTCTAGATCATGCCACGGCCAACCAAATGGCCACTGGAATGGTCCATGACAGCAAGAACCACAGCAACATCCCACGCGCAGAATTAGTGCTCGGTTGGGACGCATGATTTGTTTCTGGTGTGATGCGAATTGTGGTTAGCCTAGGGCCCTTAGCTGTGGTTCAAATCATTCCCTAGGTAAGAGGTTCTGGTCGGTGTTTCAAGCCCCAATGGCCATTAGCCTCGTAAACGACGCAAGGAAACCAAAGCACAGCTGCTGTAGTTTTGTGACAGCAACTTGCTGCGGCGGTTCAGTAGCTCGTTCGAGTTCTTGGTTGGCTTTTAGCCTATGGCCTTGGACTGGACAGTGCCTCATCAAGTTGGGAAGGTCATGTTTTTGGCCCTTTGTGATTCGGATCATTTTAGAGGTCGTACGATAATTTACGGTGCGATGTGCCAAATTGACTCTCGAAAGAGCGTTTCATGTTTTGGCCTCCATTCCCCAAAATTTCGGCTCTTACCATTTTAGGAGCATTATTTCATCATTTTTAAGTGTATTTTAATCATGACTAAATGATGGTTCGTTGTTGGTTCAGGTTGACACGGAGTCATGATTAAATACGAAGTCGTTGGGCGTAATTGTCTCGTTTTGGATTCAATTACGAAGTTTGGTCAAAAAATTCATTTGCATATTTTTCATGTTTAATTTAAGCCGCAGCGAGCCTGGGAGCGATCCAACCCAATCAGTAAAATTATTCAGGATATTTAATTATGTTATTTAATTATATTACGTGCAAAAATATTCATTTTGAGATTTATGCGATATTGCTTGTGGCCACTTTACTATCATGGGATCATTACTTCACCCCGTCGCCAGTTACCGGTCAGTTCAGTTTGTACCACCCAGTATACTGTGGCATTAGTCTGATCAGACGATTATTATTTCACCGGTCGTCAGTTACCGGTCCCGGTCGTTAGTTACCGGTCAGTTCAGTTCAGGGACCACTTGCGTAGACCATAATCTCACCAGAAAATTATTACATGCTATTTCATTACAGGGCTCCAAGGAGCAAACATTTTCACTATGATTTTTAGTTCAGTTATGCACGTATTATAATTAATCATGACACGATATTTTACGTTATGCCTCATGACACGATATTTTAACTTGCATGCGATTTTATTATTTATTTACTTGTTATTTACGATATATGCATGCTAAGTCTTTAGACTCACTAGACTTGATTGTTGTAGGTACTAATGATGTCAGGATCGAGGGCGGGGACCAGTGAGCCAGCTCGAGTCGGCAATAGTGGGACCCGAGGACCTTATTTATCAGTTTATTTATGATTTTTGCGAAAACTCATTTTATTACAATGAATTTTTTTAAGCTGTCGTTTTGAAACATCATTTACTTCCGCTGCTATTTTTGAACATTAAACTTTATTTATCAATTTGTTTATGAACGAGGTATTTTAATTAATGAAAAAGAAAATTTTTAAATTTTTCCGCAAATTTTCAAGTACGAATTTAGAGGCCTCTACATAAACTAATAGTACAACATCCTATTAAGATTGAAGAAATGAAAAGGTTTGTGAAAACTAACAAATAGAAACAAAATAAAAAAACCAAAAATTGATAACCAGAACATTAAACAAAAAACATTTATAAACTTAAGTTTAACATACTTGAGCAAGTTCTTCAAGGAATAGAAACACAATAGTTAAATATGTGGAGGCTTTGATTAGTGAAGACCGAAGAGTGTTGAAAATTGGTTGAGGGTCGTTAAATCTCCAGCGATCAATCGATCTTAAATTTGTTTCCAAAGTTGGATCTTAGATTAACATAATTCAAAAATATCTTGGATTATTTGAAAGAGATGAAGACTAGAGTGAAAAATATTCAATTTATTAATCGAGTTACAACTCTATTAGTTGGAAGAAAACTCATTAATTTCATATGATTCAATCACAATCTTAAACATTGGATTTAGTTTCATATAACAGATTTTCTACGGAGAGAAACATGATTTTGTAAAAAAAAATTAAACAAATCAAAAGGATGAAAATAAGCAATAAAATAACTAATGATAGGAAACAAAGAATAACTAACTGATTATGAAACAAATGCAAATGCATTATTTAAATTTAATTTGTCATGACACATATTGCTTTCTCAGAGAAAAAAACACACATTTATAAGAATGCAATGAGTTTGGTAGAATTATTGATATTATAAATCATACAATATATCATATATAATGTTCAACAACATATGAAAGATAAATTATAATTTTTGGATTTCAAAAAATAATATTTTTCCTACAAATTTTGAATCTTGAGTAATGATGTCACTGTGAGGGCAAAGCCTCAAATCCAAACGACAATTAGACAATAAAAAAGTGTTTTGCACATGTTCTTCGGTTCTAATCTTAAGATAGTTCGCATAACATTCAAGTTTACACCTTTCACATACATGCTTAATGTCTATCCAACCAAGATTCGAAATGTTGAATAGACTCTTCAAACTAAAACTTAATATGTTAATCCTAACCAATACTTGAAGATAAGAGACGAAAAAATATAGTGAAAACGAGATATTTAACATCACGTCTACGTATTTTCAAACTCGTTATATCTGAATTATTGAATTAGATTGTGAAATATCAACACACCAAAATATGCATAAAAACGACAAATAATGGAAAATTGAGAGCAACAAATGGAAACTGATTATAGTGTCTTAAAATTTTAAATGTTTATACTCACGTGGAAGAGAAGAACGTGGGCAGTCGGAATACTGAAGAGGAACATGGGGGGAATAGGGAGAAAAAAGATGAGCAACGTGAATGAAAGAATATAAAAGTCTGGAACACGGGCCCAAATTTTACCAACTCAAAGTCCGGTAACTTTGCTTGAAATTCCTACACAAACATCAAAATCACGACTTGTATCATCATAATTAGATATAAAAAGAAGTAAAGAACTCCAAATAGAATATATATAATCTTAACTATATATCATAAATTTATTTAAATACAACATACTAAATCTAACAAAATGTTTCATTTTTTGAAATCACAATAAATGACTGACGACTCGGAGTCGTGAAGAAAACACAGCCCTCGATATCAATCAAAATAAGGCAAATAAAAAGAAAAACGAAAAGCTTTTTTCTCTAAATCGCTAATTCCTCAATGAACCTTGACAAAGAAGGCAAAATAAAATAAACATGAAAAAATTCTCACGCAAAATCGCTAATGCATCGACAAACCTTCACAAAATCTCTGAAAATGAGTTAGTAGAATGAAAAATCGATGAGAAACAACGCCATGAAGAAATCATTTTTAAAGGATTACAAGGATAGAAAGCAACCAAATCAAGGCAAATAAAAAAAATTAACAAACCCGAATAGTTTGATAAAACTATGTATGTAATGTCTGTTAACAAATTCAATAATGAACATAACACTATTAGTTGTCAACGTGAGTTAAAGAACAAAACAGAGCATTGTTAAATAGGCGTGTACCTGCATAAGCGATTGAAATGGTTAATGCATGACCAATAAGTTTGTTATTTCTTTGTTTTATCTTTTTGAAGCCAGCTTCCACGCGCTGTATCACTCATAAACTTAGCAAATCATGTGAAACTTTAACATTAAAAGCCCATTGTTACAGCATGGCCATGTTATGAAGTAACACGTCATCTAGCAGAATGATGGAAGGGAGAAAAAGGCATAAATTAGATTCTGCTACTTAGTGGAATTATAATTAATTAACAATAGTAATCATATATCGCTAGAATAAATTGCTAGATTAGATATAAAACACACAATTTGGATTTATGAGAAGCCCACATCATATAGAAGCTAACACCTCCAACAGTTTGATAAAATTTTGTATGCACTGTCTTTTAACAAATGCAACTATGAATATAAAACTAATAGGAACCTACGTTAATTAAATAACAAAAAATAGCATTGTTAAATAAGTGCTTATTTGTATAGGCTATTATCCCATAAATAGAACGATCCAAAAGACTATGGTACAATAAGATAATGGAACCAATCAACGTAACTTAATTTATGAAATCGAACAGTAAAAAAATACCAAGCATACATTGAAATGATTGAATTGGAACTATAATTACAAATCAAATTGAATATTATTTAAAATCCCCAATCAGAAAAAATTAAATTTGAAAATGAAATAAAAATACCATTTGAAACTAAAATTGACACTAAACAGAGAAAGTTTATTGGCAGTGAAAGAAAAAGAATCTAACGTGGGGTTGATTCAAAATAAATGAAAGAATAATGAATTGACACAATCAACAACTGAAGCGAACCAAATAAGAAAACGTGGTTTTTGGTAAGAGTTTCTCATACAACTATCAAGTGGGAGTTGATTGTGGCGCACTGCATCAATCATGTTATGGGGGTTATTTTTTATTGGCACCGAAAAAAATCCTTCAAAAATCTAACCGAAAATAATGCCCGAATTTTCTCACCTCCGCTTCCAAAGCCCCGTTCAGTGTTCCCACGATCACCGCGACTGCCACCGTGAGTCTCACTCTGTATGCGAAAATTGACTTCGTGCAGAAGCTACAACCGAATATTTTGATAATCAATAGAGTTGCGGGGGTTTTATTTTATTTGTATTGGAAGAAAAAGAAACAGACGATAGGGTTGATAATTTTTGAAAGTTGAAGAAGAAGCAACAACCACCTTGATTTGTAATTTTCCAGTCCGAGAGAAACTGCTGTCCGATTGTTCTGTTTGAGAGAAAAGGATGGGTTTGAGTTGAGAAGAGCGTGAATTGATGAGGGGTAAAAGGAAAACACAATCTATAATTGAAAAGGGGAAAGTGATTGGGGAAGGGAAAATAGAAGACATGGGTGGGTACAGGGGCAATTTTGGGTAATTAGAAAACAGACCAAGACACCGTCAGTTTCTATGTGGAGCTTGAACTTAATAAATAGTAAAAGATAAGAGTTATTGGGCCCAATTTAATTATTTAAAGTGGGTCCAATTGCTCTTAAGCTTGCAAGCCCAAAACTCAAGCTCATTAGCATCTTGATTAAATCTATAAATATGTTACCTAGGCTTTCAAATTTTAGCCTCAATTCAGCCGAAAACACACAGCACACACACTAGAAATTTCGAGAAAAAGGTTGGGAAGGAAATCAAGGAGTCTTCTTGTCCGACGTCGCACCTTCACCATCGATCGATTATTCGGGTGTTATAAACGCAAAGGCACGTTCTCTAAATTTTTTTAAAAAAAAACATCATATAAATCATAATATGCATGATTTAATTGTTTATGCATGGAAAAAAAATAGGAGTTTGAATATTTTTACGGTCAAATGTTTATTTTCAAAAATATGATATTTTTGCGCAAATATAAAACACGTTATGATTCCCAACGAGTACGCTGCCAATACATGATAAAAATATGGTTAAAACATGACAATTTTTAAAGGGGAAACGAGCTGGAAACCGAGGGAATCAAGAGGAGTGGGCCGATGGTTTGTTTGGGGTTGCACTTGAGTCATGGGGTTGGCTAGGGTGCATGGTTACTTGGGGCTCGGCCAGGGCTGGTTGGGGCTTGTTTAGGGTCATGTTTCAGGGCTAGGAAGAGTCCTAGCCGGTTGCATCCAAGGAGGAGCCCCTTAAAGAAAGGACTCCTCTCGCGGCTAAGGAGTGCAACAGCAGCCAGGGGGTGCTCGCTGCTGGGGCTATGTGGCTCAGTGTAGGTCCAGCAGGGTCAAGGGAGGTTGGTCGGGGGTGCGCTCATGGGGCTGTGCGGTGTGGCTCGACAGGGCTCGAGCAAAACGTGGAAACGTGGAGAACACAAGGGCGCGCAGGCTGCTGTTCATTTGCATGAGGCTCGCGACGCTGTTCAATGGTTTGGGTTGGGCTTGTTTGGGTCTAAGCATGGTCTAGGGTTGGTTAGGGTCAGGTGGGCTCGATGGTGGCTCGGCTGAAAGAGTTCTAGGCTAACTAGGAGTGCTAGTGCAACTAGGATACACACATACACACATGCATGCAATCGGGTTGAGGGGCAGGATTGTTTGAGCGAGATAGGATCTTGTTCTATGGGCTGGGCTCGGTCAGTAGGGTTCCTAGGTGGGTTGGCTCAGGTTTGGCTTGAGGTGGCTCGACCATGGCTCGAGTAAATAAGGAGATGGCTCGGTGGGTTCCTTGAAGTATCATATTTCGAATTTATGAGAATAAAATTGAAACCATGGGTCCACGGGTGTGGTTCATGGCTCACAAGGTAGTTTAGGAAACAAAAAGGTTATTTTTAAAATTTGATATCAAAATAATGAGTTTTGAATTTATCCGGGATTTAATCGCCTCTCGAATAATTAATTAAAGAATTAATCGAAAAGCCTCGAATTATGCTGAATAAAATTATGAAAAATTATATTTAAGCTTAATTAATTATTTGGGATAAACTCATGTCATTAAAAACAAGAAAAAGATAAAATCGAGAATTTTTACGTTTAGGGGCAAAACGGTAATTTTACACCTAAAAAATAAGTAAAAGCTTGGCAGCATCCCGAAGAATCATAATGTATGTTAAATGATATTTTATGATTTAAAATGATGATTTTGATGAAAATATGATATTTTATGATTTCTGGTAAAGCTGTGCAATTTATACTGTTTAAAATGCTATTTTTGGAAAGCTATGATATGTTATGATTTTAAAAGAAAATGAAAAATATTTTGAGGGATGTGAATTGACTGTGACAAATGATATATGATTTTGTGAGGATGTCGTGAGGGAAAAGGCCTCAGAGGGAGCTCATTTACGGGAGAATGCCCCAGAGAGAGCACATTTATGGGAAAAGGCCCCAGAGGGAGCCCGTCTATGGGAGAAGGCCCCCGAGAGAGCCCCGAAAATCGTATTTCTACGGTGGAGCCTAGTGTTCACCCCATGAACCATGTGGAGCTGAAGACTGATCAGTCGACCAAAGGATAAATGTTAGTCACTTTCAAGGATCAAACTTCGCCCAAATGATAAAGGATTGAAAGCTTTACGAATAAAATGATTTATGATATATGATTTATGCTTAAAATCATTTTAAATGATTTAATTATGCTTAATTGAGTTTTAAACAATTTTAAATTGTTTATTTATGTTTAAAAGATTTTTTAAAATAAAAGTATGATTTTTAAATGCTTGTGATTGTATATGTATTATTTGCTACTCATGTTTAGAACGTGCTGAGTCATTAGACTCACTAGGTTTGTATGCTGCAGGATTTGATGATATTATGGGAGGCGCTGATGATTGAGTGGATCGAGTGCTGCAGTACACTCCCGAGGGACCCTTTCATTTTCCGCACTAGCTTGTTAGATAAAATATTTAAAGGATTTATGCTAATGATTTATTAGAGATATTTTTATGGTTTATTTTATTGATAGTTGATCTTTTTAAAGGTCTATTTAGGAAGTTTTGGTTAGTTGATGATTTAGATATTTATTTTATGCACTTGAGATTTCAAAGGTTGATTTATGATTATGTTAAGTTATTATGGGTAGCAATTTTTGAGTTTATGATTTATGATTAGAAAAAAAAAAGTAGAGGTCGTTTCACATAACAAACAAATGAAACAGGAATACGTTTCTTTTCAAGATGATTTTTAAATTTGGTGTAATCTTTCTTCATGTATACAGTTTTTTTTTTACAGAAAAAACATTTGGATTATTTCTTTATATCAGGTTGAGATGGAATTTTTCTTTTCCCTTGACTTTGGATTGTTTCTTAGACTTTTCTTGTGTATTCAGAAAAAAACTATCACTCTTTTCCATAAACAACATTCTTTCCTCTTGAACACACATGGGTGTTTGTCCCTCATCTTCACGATGTGCTCTCGCACACCTTTCATACTTGTGAGCCTTAATGAAGGGAACTCCATTATTAGGGTGGTGGCAAAGACCTTGTCTCAAGTTGCAAGTTTAGTATCAATTGCTTTAAGTAGGTCCTTGACTTTTTCGTGGCCCTCAATCAAACCACGTACATAAACAAAGATCTTGTTCTTTATGAACATAGCATAAAGGCGATTAGATTGCTCTCACTTTCATAAAGATCGGCCTCATCAGGTTCGCTGAATTCATCTATGGCAAGTGTGTAACGCCCAGAAAATTTAAAGCTCCACGCGAACCACATGCACGTAAGTTATTAAATTCTCTATTATTTTAATTAAATGTTTTAATTTCATGAATTAATTATGTTGTGCATATTTGCATGTTTAAAATATATTTTTCTACATGGTTGCATTAAAAAGTGTATTTTTAAAGGTTATTAGAGTTGCGATCGATGAACGGAGACCGATGGCTGAAAAATAGAAAATATTTTTATTAATTAATTGTTTTTAATTATTTAAAATATGATTGATGTTTATTGTTTTTGAAAATAAGGGGTTTTGATGTAGAGGTCTCTAAATTCGTGCTTGAAAATTTGCGGAAAAATTTAAAAATTTTCTCTTTAGTTAAATAAAATGCCTCATTCATAAATAAACTGATAAATAAAGTTTAATGTTCAAAAATAGTAGCAGAAGTGAATAATGTTTCAAAACGACAGCTTAAAATAATTCATTGTAATAAAATGATTTTTCGCAAAAATAATAAATAAACTGATAAATGAGGTCCTCGGGTCCCACTACTGCCGACTCGAGCTGGCTCACTGGTCCCCGCCCTCGATCCCGACATCATCAGTACCTACAACAATCAAGTCTAGTGATTCTAAAGACTCAGCATGCATATATCGTAAATAACAAGTGAATAGATAATAAAAAAATTGCATGCGAAGTGAAAATATCATGTCATGAGGAATTATAGTACTTACATAACTGAACTGTAAATATCTTATCATGGATAATTATAAATACGCGCATAACTGAACTGGAAATCATAAGGAAACTGTTTGCTCAATAGAGCTCTGTAATAAAATAGTCTGTCATAATTTTGTTGAGATTATGTTCTACGCAAGTAACCTCATGAACTGCACTGAACTGAACTGAACTGACCGGTAACTGACGACTGGGACCGGTAACTGACGCCCGGGTGCAATACTAATCGTCTGATCAGACTAATGCCACAGTATACTGGGTGGTACACAACTGAACTAACCGATAACTGGCGACCGGGTGAAGTAATAATCCCATAATAGTACAATGGCCACAAGCAATATCACATAACTCTCAAAAATGAATATTTTACATTTTTGCACGTAATATAATTAAATAAAAAAATTAAATATCCTGTATAAATTTTACCATAAGGGTTGGACCGTTCCCAGGCTTGATGCGACCTAATTATGTCATGAAAAATAGGCAAATGATTTACTTGACCAAACTTTGTAATTGAATCCAAAAATGAGACAATTACGCCCACTGACTTAGTATTTAATCACGACTCCGAGCCAACCCGAAAAAACACCGAACCATCATTTAGTCATGAATAAATACACTTAAAATGATGAAATAATGCTCCTAAAATAGTAAGAGCTGAAATTTTGGGGAATGGAGGCCAAAACAGGAAACGCTCTTTCGAGAGTCAATTTGGCACATCGCACCGTAAATTCTCGTACGACCTCTAAAATGATCCGAATCACAAACGGCCAAAAACATGACCTTCCCAACTTTATGAGGCACTGTTCAGTCCAAGGCCATAGGCTAAAAGCCAACCAAGAACTCGAACGAGCCACTGAACCGCCGCAGCAAGTTGCTGTCACAAAAATACAGCATCTGTGCTTTGGTTTCCTTGCGTCGTTTGTGAGGCTAATGGCCATTGAGGCTTGAACCACCGACCAGAACCTCTTACCAACATCCTAGGGAATGATTTGAACAATGGCTAAGGGCCCTAGGTCAGCCACAATTCGCATCACACCAGAAACAAATCATGCGTCCCAACGGAGCACTAATTCTACACGTGGGATGTTGCTGTGGTTCTTGCTGTTATGGACCATTCCAGTGGCCATTTGGTTGGCCCTGGCATGATCTATACATCCAGAGGTAGGGTGTGAACCGTGGCTAAGGGCCATAGGCCAAACAAGATCCACACCATTCCACAATACCCAAAACACACTTGCAGTAAAAATGAGAAGGGCCGAAAGGGGAAGGGGCTGTTCTTGTGTTTTGATTTAAAAATCGATGCAACCATGGACCAAGCCTCAAAAGAACGACTTGGTCACGCCTTAGACATGCTAGAAAGGTGTTCTAACCATGGATATAGGCCCCTAAGGCAGCCAAGATCAGACACTTCCCCTTGACAGCAACATGACAGAAAATCGAACACAATATGACACTCATGGGGAAGTTGCTGTCATTTCTGGATTCCAGTGGGTATGGTGTGGGGACCCGGACGCTAATCATGTTATTAATCATCATTGGGACTATTGAATCAGTGATAAATAAACAGGGTCTAAATTTTTTTTTTTAAATGCGGAACGTAATGGAATCAAATTCATATACATATCAGTATAATAGTACAAGTCTTGTACAACAAACAACCAAACTAAAACTAAGGTTCAACAACTAAATATCAAGTGTTTAAACCCTATCTACATCAACATCAAGTCCGTAGTCTCCACTCTAATCACGATCTCTCCTCATCTCCTTGACCCTGATCCTGTCCCACCTGTTGTCATGCACACATACAAACACGACAACAGTCGGATAATTCCGGTGAGAATATAATCCCAGTATAAATCAACGAAACATGCAATTATATAAACAAATATAAAGCATGTAACAAATAACAGTAATATGTATCAAAATCTGAAACATAATCGATATCAGACTGTCGACAATGCTCGTAACTTTACAATTCAGACTAGACTCAATCCTAGTCTAGGGATCCCGGATTCCAGAAGTTGGTATTCCTATATCGACCAACAGTAATAGAAGAAACTCCGATTCTATCCACGTCGATATAACCAAACATCCAGTGTCTTGACCTATCCGTCACAGACTGTGGCACTATCGCCAATACACTATCTTGTGACATCGTGCAATGTGCCCGTGGCGATCCCACCACTATCAGGTACTTCTGTCACAAGATCACTCATCTAATATTCGTCTAACACATGCTCTCTATACATCAATAGAACAAGCATATCAAATCAAATCAATGCAAATAATAACAAATAGTATGTGATTTAGGGAAACACAAGTATATCCTACTTGTGTCGATCTCCCAATACCACATTGACTTATACCTTTCGTTTGGAGTCTCGGTCTAAAACAATTGAAGTTCTGACCTCAAAGTCTGTCTGGCAATGACAATATCAAATAATCTCATATCAATATACTGTTCAAATCAATAACAATCTGATCAATCTTGATTTAATTCAAAATCAACAGCATAACGGGACAATTTCAATATCTTCGTCAATACAACATCACCAGATAACAGTTACCAATCATAACACATATCCAATACAATCTGTAATTCAACCATAATTCAAATCTGTCCAATACCACTCAATAAAATCTGAAAAATTATAACAAATCCGTAATCAATCTGTTTCTTAATCTGACTTCAATTCTATGATGTCTAACATGTCAAGAACATCATATATGAATTTTATTCAATTCTGACAATAGCATAATCTCAACAANACAATCTGTAATTCACCCATAATCCAAATCTGTCCAATACCACTCAATATAATCTGAAAAATTATAACAAATCCGTAATCAATCTGTTTCTTAATCTGACTTCGATTCTATGATGTCTAACATATCAAGAACATCATATATGAATTTTATTCAATTCTGACAATAGCATAATTTCAACACATATCAAAACGAAACAAAACTTACGTCCAGTTGTAGCCCGCGTCGATAGGAACACCGTACTGAAGTCGGATTCAAAATCTAACGGGCGGATCGAAATATAAAGGCGTAAGGATTTTCTATAACTTCTCTCGTTCCTTTTTCTCGTTTTTCTTCTTTCTTCCTACTGAATTCTGGAGAATTGTTATATATATATATATATATCTACTTGCATGCTTGAAGAAACGTGGCACAATTCCTTGAATTTCAGTCGGAGCTCGGGCGGTTGCAATCTACCGCTCGGGCGCGGGATGTTCTGTCCGATACATATTCTTATTGAACATTGGCGCTCGGGCGGTCAAAAACTACCGCTCGGGCGCCAGACGTTCTGTCCACAACATGCTCTTGTAATGCATTGGCACTCGGGCGGTCGTCTTCTATCGCTCGGGCGCCACAGGTTCTGCCCGAAAATCACGTAACTCATATGTTGTAACCAATTGGGTCTCGAAGTGGTCTACACTCACATCAATTCATGATCAATAAATCACATCAGATTACGATAATCAATTTCTCGGGCATTACATATGGGGCTAGAACCAATGGACAAATGTGTTCCTAACATGTCCTAGTTAGGAGTAGCCTTGGGAGCCTAGGATCGAGCCATCCACCTGAAACACCAAAAACAAGTGAACCGTGAGGAGCACACGGAAGGCCGAAAATCTGCATCTTTTATTTTCAAAGTTCTTGATATATTTCGGTTATGCCATGGAAATGATGATCATATAATGTTTAAAAATGTTAATATAACTTGATTGAAGAGCAAGGAAAGATATAAACATGTCTTGGTTTGTTTTGAACGAAAAACAAACGAAACGACGACGCGACGCGGAGGAGACGGAGCGCTTTTCTACCTTGCTTGCTACTCGATTTCTCTCCTACGGTTTTGCACTGAGTAATGGTCTGGAATTACTCTAAATTTCGAGACTAGGAGGGGGAGAGAATGGTTAGGGAGAATAGGGAAGGTACAAGATAAATGGAAGGAGAAATATTCTTTCTATCCTAGTTTATTTGCTAGATAGGAAACAAGAATGATATCAAAGATTTTGAGGAGATATTGGGGTGCATTTGGTCGATTTTAAGGTTAGGTGCAAAGGGAAAAATGGTTTAATTAAATATTGTTGGTGATTTAAAAGTTGGGGAAGATATCTATCTAAAAAAATTTAAAGGAAGATAATTAAAGAATAATTTGTCCAACTAATAAAATCTTTTAATTTAAAAAGTAGTGGCCGATTTTTAGCTAGTAGAATGGGGTGGAAATTGCTTAATTATTATTTGTTGAAGATTTAGTGTGATATAATTATCTCCCAAGAAAAAGGATAAGGAAAGAATTCAAAGAAATGAGTTGTTAATTATTTAAAACTACCAAAAAGAAGTGACCGATTTTTTTTATTAATTAAATGGGGGAAAATTTTGCTAGATAGACATAGTAGAATATTGCTTAAATATTAATTAAGTGAGGATTTAATTTGAGGGAATTATCTACCATGAAATGGATAAGGAAAGCTATTAATTAATTAGGTTGACAACTAATTTTAAATTAATTAAAGAGGGCCGAAAATTTGATCAAAAATGGAGGGAAATTATTTCTTAAATATTGTATTTTGAATCTTTAGTGTTTTATCTACTCATTAAATATTTTAGAGAATTAAGAAATTAATTATTGAACTTTATTTACTACTTATCTCAACTTATTTAGATAAATCCTTAAACCTTCTTTTTCATTAAATTACTTATTATTTAACTTAAATAAATTCTAGGAATATTTTCTAAATATTAAAATTTATCTCTTTACTCCAACTCCAGTCCGACCTCACTTAATTAATTGAAAAGCTAATAATTAAACTACTGCATGAACTAAATAAATAAATTTAAAGAAAAGAATTTAAATACTCATGCAATAAAATCATTTTAATTTAAGTACTAGGAATTATGTATGGCTTATATGTAGTCTAATTTACGGGTTCTATAATCCTTCCTCCCTTAAAAAAAATTTCGTCCTCGAAATTAAAACTTACCGAATAACTCGAGATAACGACTCCTCATCTCTGGCTCAAACTCCCACGTAGCCTCCTCCTCTGAATGGTTAAGCCACTTGACTTTAACTCGCTTAACCAGCTTGTTCCGAAGCTTCTTCTCCTGTCTGTCTAGGATCTGCACTGGTCTCTCCTCATAAAATAGGTTCGGAGTAAGTTGCAACGGCTCAAAGTTCAGGACATGCGAAGGATTGGCCATATACTTCCTCAGCATGGAGACGTGGAACACATTGTGTACTCCGGCCAGATTCGGCGGAAGAGCAACACGATAAGCTAGCGTCCCAACCCTGTCGAGGATCTCAAATGGTCCAATGAATCTCGGACTGAGCTTCCCTTTCTTCCCAAATCGCATGACACCCTTCATAGGTGCCACTTTCACAAAGACATGGTCGCCCACGGCGAACTCTGAATCTCTCCTCCGCTGGTCCGCATAACTCTTCTGTCGACTCTGAGCAGTCCTCATCCTGTCACGGATCTGGGCTACTACATTGACAGTCTGCTGAATAATCTCTGGACCCAACTCTGCTCTCTCTCCTACCTCATCCCAATGAACAGGAGATCTACACTTGCGACCATACAATGTTTCATACGGAGTCATTCCTATAGACGACTGAAAGCTGTTATTATAGGTGAACTCCACTAATGGCAAGTTCGACTCCCAACTCCCGGAGAAATCGATAACACAAGCACGGAGAAGATCCTCCAAAATCTGAATAACTCGCTCTGACTGCCTGTCTGTCTGAGGGTGGAAAGCTGTGCTAAACAACAACTTCGTTCCCATCGTCGAATGCAAACTCTTCCAAAATGAGGAAATAAATCTGGGGTCTCTGTCAGATACGATAGAAACTGGAATACTATGAAGTCGGACTATCTCCCGGATATACAACTCTGCATACTGAACCATGGTGAAAGTCGTCTTAATAGGCAAGAAGTGCGCTGATTTGGTAAGACGATCAACAATCACTCAGATAGCATTTGATCCTCTGACTGACTTTGGTAAACCGGTTACGAAGTCCATGGTAACATTCTCCCACTTCCACTCGGGAATAGGAAGAGGCTTGAGCAACCCTGCTGGTTTCTGATGCTCCGCCTTTACTAACTGACAAGTCAGACACTCGGATACAAAACGTCTGATGTCCTTCTTCATTCCTGGCCACCAATATAATAACTGCAAATCTTTGTACATCTTCGTACATCCAGGGTGAATAGAGTACGGTGACATATGAGCCTCTAATAGAATATCCGCTCGAATGGAATCACTGCTAGGAACCCATATCCTGTCTCGGTATCTCACAATACCGTCACTAACTGAATACAAGCCACTGCCCTTGGCCTCATTTCTCTGCTTCCACTTTGCCAACTGCTCATCTGCTGGCTGACCACTGCGAATACGGTCAATGAGAGAAGACTGGATCGTCAAGGTGGATAGACGGGGAACTCTACCTTGAGAATATGCCTCTAGATCAAACATCTGCATCTCAGACTGAAGAGGTCTCTGAACCGTCAGATGAGCCATCACTGCGACTTTTCTGCTCAGTGCATCTGCAACTACATTAGCTTTACCCGGGTAGTAGCTAATGTCACAATCATAGTCTTTCACAAGCTCCAACCATCGCCTCTGACGCATATTCAGCTCTTTTTGCGTAAAGAAATACTTGAGGCTCTTATGGTCGGTAAAGGTCTTGCACTTCTCCCCGTACAAATAATGCATCCAAATCTTCAAGGCAAATACTACGGCTGCCAACTCTAGATCATGGGTAGGGTAGTTCTTCTCATGAGTTTTCAACTGTCGAGAAGCATACGCTATCACCTTCCCATGCTGCATCAATACTGCGCCGAGACCGAGCTTCGAAGCATCGGTATACAAGACAAACTCACCGGACCCTGACGGCATGGCCAAAACTGGTGCTGAAATGAGAGCTTGCTTCAAAGTATCAAAGCTCTTCTGACACTCGTCGCTCCACTCAAATTTCACATTCTTCTTTGTCAATGATGTGAGTGGAACTGCTATGGAAGAAAATCCCTGAATGAATTTTTGGTAATATCCTACTAAGCCCAGAAAACTGCGGATCTCAGATGCATTCTGCGGCACAACCCAGTCTCTGACTGCTGCAACTTTCGCTGGGTCTACCTCAATACCACTGCTAGAAACAATGTGGCCTAAGAACGCCACCTTCTCTAACCTGAATTCGCATTTACTGAACTTTGCGAATAATTTATGCTTCTGTAAGGTCTGCAACACTATGGTCAGATGTCTGCTGTGATCCTCTTGATTCTTCGAGTAGACGAGAATGTCGTCTATGAACACTATCACAAACAGATCAAGATACGGCTGAAATACGCGATTCATGAGATCCATGAAGATCGATGGCACATTCGTCACACCAAACGGAATCACAAGGAACTCGTAGTGGCCATAACGAGTCCTGAAAGCAGTCTTGGAAACATCAGCGTCTTTCACCCTCAACTGGTGATAACCGGACCGCAGATCAATCTTGGAGAATACCGCAGCTCCCTGGAATTGATCAAATAGATCCTCAATCCGCGGCAGTGGGTACTTGTTCTTCACTGTCACCCTGTTCAACTCCTGGTAGTGAATACATAGTCTCATGGATCCATCCTTCTTCTTCACAAACAAAACTGGCGCGCCCCATGGTGAAAAGCTTGGGCGAATGAACTCCTTGTCAAGAAGTTCCCGAATCTGCTTCTTAAGCTCTGCCATCTCTGTCGGTGCTAGTCGGTACGGTGCTTTTGAGATCGGAACCGTACCTGGCATAAGCTCAATGGAAAACTCCACCTCTCGCTCAGGTGGCATACCCGAGACGTCTTCCGGAAAAACGTCTAGAAAATCTCTGACAACTGGGACATCTGAGGTTGACTGACTGAGTGCCTCGGGGACAGATATAAAAGTTGCTAAAAACGCTCGACACCCTCTATGCATGAGCTTCCTAGCCTGGACATAAGGAATAATGCGCGGTAAGGGAAAATACATGTCCAGCTCAAATAAGAACTGTGTCATCCCAGACGGTCGGACTAGAACAGATCTCCGCTAGAAGTCTATCAACACTCTGTTCCGCAATAGCCAATACATGTCTAATATGATGTCAAACTCTGGCATCGGCAATACGATCAGATCCGCATAAACAAGGTTGCCATGAAGCTCCAGATCTATGTCTCGGATCACATTGATGGCTGCCATCTCCTCTCCCGAAGGCAGTACCACTGAGTAGGCTACATCTAGCCCAACGGTCTTAACTTTGAGAAAATTCGCAAAGACCTCAGAAATAAATGAGTGAGTAGCCCCTGAATCTATCAGGGCTTTTGTAGCTGAGCCAGCTATGAAAATTCTCCCTGAAAGGTTAGAACACTAGGTTGAACCCAATAATCACAAAACTAACTTATAGACATGCATAGGCCAAAGTTCTTTTAACTTAATTTCCCAAAAATAATACTGAGTAGAGCATGCAACCCTATCGCAATTCTAAGTTCAAAATCTCGACCCAAAACGTTAAATCCCAAATATAAATTTAAATCTTAAAAGTATCTGTCATAAGCATGGTATCAGGGTTCGTCTCCGCTGCATGGAGAGCAAATACCCTGTTTTCGGTAGGCAGGTCCCTCTGAGGGCACTGCGGTAGCATGTGGTCTGGGTTACCGCACTTGTAACACTTCCCAGAGCCATACATATATACTCCAGGATGGCGGCGTGAGCATTTAGGACAGATCGGATGCTCAATAGGCTTAGGGACTGCGCGTCCCCGCTGCTGCTGCTGCTGCTAGCCCCTGTTCCTGGGTGGTATTGGAAAGGCCTCTTATTCTGCTGCTGATGCTGCTGAGGAGGAGGGCGGTGCAGTACCTGGACTGGTCGATTGCCCTGACGGTCTCTCTCGATATCCCGCTGATCTTGCTCTGCGGCTAGAGCTCTGGAGACAGCGACCTCATAAGTAGTAGGGTCAGATACCCTAACATCACGGCGCAAGATCGGCCGTAAACCCACCAAGAAATGCATTAACTTGGCCTTGGCATCATTCGCGATCAGGGGTACAAAATGACAACCCCTCTCAAATTTACGGATGAACTCCGTAACAGTCAAATCTCCCTGTCTCATGCTCATGAATTCCGTGGTCAACCTGGTGCGCACTTCCTCAGTAAAATACTTGGAGTAGAATACCTCCGTGAAACGCGTCCAACTCAGTGTAGCCAAGTTCAGGGCTACTGATGCTCCTTCCTACCATAAGCGGGCATCTCCTCCGAATAAATATGTGGCACATCGAACTCTGTCTGCATCTCCAAGCTCCATAAACTCGAAGATAACCTCGAGGGACTTGATCCAGCCCTCGGCAATCATGGGGTCCGTCGTCCCTGAAAACTCCTTAGGACGCATCTTCATGAATCTCTCGTAGACAGCATCAGGCCCTGTCGGCCTAGCTGCCACCGCGGCATTGTTCCCCGCAAACTGTGCGAAGAACCGGTTCATCCCAGCTAGCATCTGGGCATTCATGTTAGGTGGAGGGGGTGGAGGTCCGAATCCCCCCTGTCCTTGATCCTCACCATCTTCATGACGCCGCTCATCATCACCTCTCGGGCGTCCAACCTGGCGTCTAGGAGGCATACTGTTCCATATATAACCCATACGTAACCAACATGCATAATTCCATAATTTATTTAAATGTAAATAAATACTGAACAATTAAAATCGGAACGTAAAAATACTTCATGAGAACATGCAGTTAAAATAATTCCGGCTTTAAATAAAATGCATGAATGTAAAACTTACAGACCGAAGACGTGACTTCGTGAGCTTCTCGAGGTCAGTAGTAGTGCAACCCTTTACAAGAACATAGGCTCTGATACTACCCGTAGAGGCCTCTAAATTCGTGCTTGAAAATTTGCGGAAAAATTTAAAAATTTTCTCTTTAATTAAATAAAATGCCTCATTCATAAATAAACTGATAAATAAAGTTTAATGTTCAAAAATAGCAGCGGAAGTAAATAATGTTTCAAAACGACAGCTTAAAATAATTCATTGTAATAAAATGAGTTTTCGCAAAAATAATAAATAAACTGATAAATGAGGTCCTCGGGTCCCACTACTGCTGACTCGAGCTGGATCACTGGTCCCCGCCCTCGATCCCGACATTATCAGTACCTACAACAATCAAGTCTAGTGAGTCTAAAGACTCAGCATGCATATATCGTAAATAACAAGTGAATAGATAATAATAAAATTGCATGCGAAGTGAAAATATCATGTCATGAGTAATTATAGTACTTGCATAACTGAACTGTAAATATCTTATCATGGATAATTATAAATACGCGCATAACTGAACTGGAAATCATAAGAGAACTGTTTGCTCAATAGAGCTCTATAATAAAATAGCCTGTCATAATTTTGTTGAGATTATGTTCTACGCAAGTGGCCCCATGAACTGCACTGAACTGAACTGAACTGACCGGTAACTGACGACCGGGACCGGTAACTGACGACCGGGTGAAATACTAATCGTCTGATCAGACTAATGCCACAGTATACTGGGTAGTACACAACTAAACTGACCGGTAACTGGCGACCGGGTGAAGTAATAATCCCATGATAGTACAATGGCCACAAGCAATATCACATAACTCTCAAAAACGAATATTTTACATTTTTGCACGTAATATAATTAAATACAAAAATTAAATATCCTGTATAAATTTTACCATAAGGGTTGGACCGTTCCCAGGCTCGCTGCGACCTAATTATGTCATGAAAAATAGGCAAATGATTTACTTGACCAAACTTTGTAATTGAATCCAAAAACGAGACAATTACGCCCACTGACTTAATATATAATCACGACTCCGAGCCGACCCGAACAAACACCAAACCATCATTTAGTCATGATTAAAATACACTTAAAATGATGAAATAATGCTCCTAAAATGGTAAGGCCCGAAATTTTGGGGAATGGAAGCCAAAACATGAAACGCTCTTTCGAGAGTCAATTTGGCACATCGCACCGTAAATTCTCGTACGACCTCTAAAATGATCCGAATCACAAACGGCCAAAAACATGACCTTCTCAACTTGATGAGGCACTGTTCAGTCAAAGGCCATAGGCTAAAAGCCAACCAAGAACTCGAACGAGCCACTGAACCGCCGCAGCAAGTTGCTATCACAAAAATACAACAGCTGTGCTTTGGTTTCCTTGCGTCGTTTGAGAGGATAATGGCCATTGGGGCTTGAACCACCGACCAGAACCTCTTACCAACATCCTAGGGAATGATTTGAAGAATGGATAAGGGCCCTAGGCTAGCCACAATTCGCATCACACCAGAAACAAATCATGCGTCCCAACGGAGCACTAATTCTGCATGTGGGATGTTGCTGTGGTTCTTGCTGTCATGGACCATTCCAGTGGCCATTTGATTGGCCCTGGCATGATCTAGACATCCAGAGGTAGGGTGTGAACTGTGGCTAAGGGCCATAGGCCAACCAAGATCCACACCATTCCACAATACCCAAAACACACTTGCTGTAAAAATGAGAAGGGCCGAAAGGGGAAGGGGCTGTTCTTGTGTTTTGATTTAAAAACCGATGCAATCATGGACCAAGCCTCAAAAGGGTGACTTGGTCACGCCTTAGACATGCTAGGGAGGTGTTCTAACCATGGCTATAGGCCCCTAGGGCAGCCAAGATCAGACACTTCCCCTTGACAGCAACATGACAGAAAATCGAACACAATATGACACTCATGGGGAAGTTGCTGTCATTTCTGGATTCCAGTGGGTATGGGGCTAGAAACAATGGACAAATGTGTTCCTAACATGTCCTAGTACATGCCTAGGAGCAGCCTTGGGAGCCTAGGATCGAGCCATCCACCTGAAACACCAAAAACAAGTGAACCGTGAGGAGCACAAGGAAGGCCGAAAATCTGCATCTTTTATTTTCAAAGTTCTTGATATATTTCGGTTATGCCATAGAAATGATGATCATATAATGTTTAAAAATGTTAATATGACTTGATTGAAGAGCAAGGAAAAATATAAACATGTCTTGGTTTGTTTTGAACGAAAAACAAACGAAACGACAACGCGGCGCGGAGGAGACGGAGCGCTTTTCTACCTTGCTTGCTACTCGATTTCTCTCCTACGGTTTTGCACTGAGTAATGCTCTGGAATTACTCTAAATTTCGAGACTAGGAGGGGGAGAGAATGGTTAGGGAGAATAGGGAAGGTACAAGATAAATGGAAGGGGAAATATTCTTTTTATCCTAGTTTATTTGCTAGATAGGAAACAAGAATGATATCAAAGATTTTGAGGGGATATTGGGGTGTATTTTGTCGATTTTAAGGTTAGGTTCAAAGGGAAAAATGGTTTAATTAAATATTGTTTGTGATTTAAAAGTTTGGGAAGATATCTATCTAAAAAAATTTAAAGGAAGATAATTAAAGAATAATTTGTCCAACTAATAAAATCTTTTAATTTAAAAAGGAGTGGCCGATTTTTAGCTAGTAGAATGGGGTGGAAATTGCTTAATTATTATTTGTTGAAGATTTAGTGTGATATAATTATCTCCCAAGAAAAAGGATAAGGAAAGAATTCAAAGAAATGAGTTGTTAATTATTTAAATCTACCAAAAAGAAGTGACCGATTTTTTTATTAATTAAATGGGGGAAAATATTGCTAGATAGACATGGTAGAATATTGCTTAAATAATAATTAAGTGAGGATTTAATTTGAGGAAATTATCTACCATGAAATGGATAGGGAAAGCTATTAATTAATTAGGTTGACAACTAATTTTAAATTAATTAAAGAGGGCCAAAAATTTCATCAAAAATGGAGGAAAAATATTTCTTAAATATTGTATTTTGAATCTTTAGTTTTTTATCTACTCATTAAATATTTTAGAGAATTAAGGAATTAATTATTGAACTTTATTTACTACTTATCTCAACTTATTTAGATAATTCCTTAAACCTTCTTTTTCATTAAATTACTTATTATTTAACTTAAATAAATTCTAGGAATATTTTCTAAATATTAAAATTTATCTCTTTACTCCAACTCCAGTCCGGCCTCACTTAATTAATTGAAAAGCTAATAATTAAACTACTGCATGAACTAAATAAATAAATTTAAAGAAAAGAATTTAAATACTGATGCAATAAAATCATTTTAATTTAAGTACTAAGAATTATGCATGACTTATACGTAGTCTAATTTACGGGTTCTACATTTGAGGTGATTTTATACGTCGGGACGTAAATTTTATCGGTGTTGGTTTTTCAACAAAAATACAAACATTTTGGCAATCCGGCTAATAAATTCACGAACTTATTTAAACAAAATTATTTTTAATATGATAATTAAGCACTAATGGGCCTAATTTACATACTTAATTGACCTAAACCTTGTTAGTGTTTTATTAGCTATTTAAAGTGCAAAACCCTTTTCCCCACACCATTAACTTACACGCCCACTTTCCCAACCTCAATCAAACTCTCCCCTCAATTTTTACACGACACACACACCTAAATATAGAAAAGTCAAAGCCTTCAAGGAAAATCAAGCCAAGGTTGTCGTCGTCATTCTTCGCAATCGTCAACGAATAATCGTGCGTTAAAAATGCAAAGGCACGCCATATTCTTTCTTTCAAACATCTATAATAGCATAGTAATTGTTTAAGAATATTTTGAATGAAAACATGACACACAAGTTGTTATTTTCGTAGCTAGGTACATGCATGAGATTTACTTGTGATTTTTGCTTCCAAATTCATGTTTTTATTTTGTTTAAGGGGCTGCCATGGATAGGGTATTAATATGGAATGGTTTATAGCCAAAAACAAGATAAATAATAAAGAAAACTAGGCTGAAACCGAAGGAAGAGAAATAGAAAAAGGGGCCGTAGGTTTTGTTTGATTTTTCAAGGTGCAAGGTTCGGTTGGTTGTGCATGGGGCAAGAGGGCTCGACCAGGTCTGGTGGTTGGGTCCTAGAGGTCATGGTTAGGTCCTAGGGAGAGTCCTAGGAGGGCTAGGGCTCGAGTCATGGGCTGGGGAAGAGTCCACGTGAGGTGGGACTCTCCCCATGCACTGTGCACTGCTGGGCTTCGGGAGAGGGCTGCAGCGGGGCTAAGGGCGAGCTGGGTAGGTCCACCAGGATCCAAGAGTCATGGGCAGAGGTCGGGCTAGGGGCTGGGGCGGTTGGGTCGCTGCTAGCTCGAAGAAAAGATGGAAGTCGTGAGTGAGCAAGGAAGACGCGTAGGTTATTTCCTTGGATTCAGAAGCTTCGTGCTTAGGTTCCACGGGCTGGGCTAGTCTGGGCTGGGTCTGGACGTGGTCTAGGGAAGGTTATGGTCATGAAGGGTCAAGTGGTTAAGGGCTGAAAGTGTCCTAGTTGGGTTAGGAGTCCTACTATTGCTAGGATACAGACGCACACCACATACAGATTTTGGGTTCGGCTCTAGGTAAGTTTGAGCGAGCCAGGGCTTGGGCTTGGGCTTGGTCAGGAGGGCGCCTAGGTGGGTTGGATAGGGTTTGGCTCGAGTAAATTGGGAGATGGCTCGGTGTGTTCGATTAGGTGTCAAAAACAAAAATTAAAGAAGAAAAATTGATTCCATGGATCCACGGGTGTGGCTCATGATTTGGAAGGGTAGAATAAATAATAAATATGCTATGTTTAAAATTTGGGATCAAAATAATGAGTTTTGGATTTATCCGGGATTTAATCGCCGCACGAAACGGTAATTAAAGAATTAATTGAAACGCCTAGATTTAAGCTTAATAAAATTATGAAAAATTATATTTAAGCTCAAATAATTATTAAAAGTCTAATTTTTTTAATTTGAGAATTTTATATTAATATTTGGTTTAATTCGGGACTAAAACGCAGTAATACGTCTTATTTAAAGATTAATTAAAAAAATCATCGATTTAAGCCAAATAAAAATATGAGAAAATTCATGTAAGCTTAAATAATTATTTGGGACATGTTAGGGTCAATGAAATTAAGAAAAAGTAAAAAACCTGAAATTTTACGTCTAAAGGTAAAACGGTCATTTTACACCTAGAAATTTGTAAACGTCATGGCAGTGTCCCGAATGCTGTTTTATATGCTAATATGATTATTTTCAATGGTTATGGATGTTTATGAAATTTTATATGTTAAAATGATTATTTTAAAAGTTTATGGAATTTTATATGTTTAAGGATTTTTATTTCAAAATATTTATTTTAAATGTTTATGATTTAATATGTAAAAATGATGATTTTAAGATGTTTATGGCCTTTTATGATTTTTATATGTTAAAACGTTTATTTTAAATGTTTACGGATTTTTAATATGTTAAAAATGTATTTTTAAAATTTTTATGGATTTTATGATTTAATATGTTATGATTTAGTATATTTATGGGTTTTCATGATAAAACGAAAACGTTAAAAGATATGTTGCATGCTTGGTTTAAAAGAAAAACGTATATGCATGTTTAAATTTTATAAAGTGATGAGAATATGAAACGTTGAAGGAAGTTAAGTAATTGTGACTAATACGATGATATGTTGGAGATATCGTGAGAGTTATGGTCCCTGTGGGAGCCCGACGATCGTATGTCTATTGATATGAATATGATGATATGATGATATGAATGGGGATGTCATGAGGGAAGAAAACCCCAGAGGGAGCCCATTTACGAGAGAAGGCCCCAAAGGGAGCCCATTCGTGGAAAAAAGCCCCAGAGGGAGCCCGTCTATGGGAGAAGGCCCCTGAGAAAGCCCCGAAGATCGTATTTTCATATTATGAGGATAGGCCAATGCCCAGTTTACCGGCGAGAGTGTTGTTGTTTTCCTCGTCGCCCAGTACTGTGGTTACATGTAGATGGATCCATCGCATAACACGTAGACGTAGACGAACACGAAAGTCACAATTAATGATCTGAATTCAACGAAAAGAAAAAGGAATGCGTATATGTTGATGATAATATGAATACGTATATGTTGATGATGATATGAATATAAATATGTTTATGATGATATGAAAACTTTTATGCAAAAGTTTATGAAAATGTTTACGAACAGGTTTATATTTAAAGGTTATGCATCATGAAAATGTTTACGAAAATGTTCATGTTTAAATTTTACGCATTTAATGAAAACGATATTTTAAGTACAAGTATTTTTCACTGTTGCATGTTATCTGTATATGTAGTACTTGTTATCAAGTTTATGGTGTGTTGAGTCTTTAGACTCACTAGGTGTGATTGATGCAGGTGGTTATGGAGGTCTTGATGGTTGACTTTGCTGGACTGAAGGTGCACATAACCCGAGAACCAACGCTAGTTTTTCGTACTAGTTTATGATTATGATTTATGTTAAGACTATTTTTACGACTATTTAATTATGTTATGAGATATGTTTGAGAGATTATGGTATGAGCTATACTTTTCAAGTAATGTTTTTAAGTTGGTAAAATATTTGACGATTTTATGATTCAAACTATTTTCCTTTGATTTTTAAATGATAGTTGGTTGTTTTATTTTAAAAATCGTGTCAAGGTATTTTAAATTATATAAATGTATATTTTGAATTATGGAGATTAACGAGAGAAAAAAAATTTCTAACACGTTTTAAAAAAACGAATAGCAGATATTTCAAGGTGGTTTGTTTTCCCTTTATGGCATAGTCAATATCCATATGCCCTAATTGAAGGAGAACTTTTTCCTTCCAGACTTTTTAATTATCCTCTTTGAGTTCGAGAATATCACAATTTATACCCCATAAATTAATAGGTTGCACTATAAAAAATTTAATAAACATGCTTATTACAAAAATATTTTGAGGAAATTTCATGTTTTACCAATTTAAATCATGTACAAAAGATCTAGTGACATAAAACTTACATGTGGAATAAATTTTAAATTCAATTACATTTTACGGAGCTTTATAATAAAACTTATCAAACTAATTTTTTTTAACTCCCATTGGTAAATTAAAAAAATATATTTTGAAATTTTATCCTAATTAATCACATAAATATAATAAAAGTCTGTGTAGGATAAAATTTTATTGTATTCCTACAATTAATTACAATTTTTGTACATAATGATTCAAATTCACTTAATGTATAATTTTTCATAATTAAAGGTTATGTGGAAATAATAGGGTTCGCTGGACAAAAATTTTGGTTTCGCTCAATTTTTTATATAATAATTATTAATAACACAATAAATATTTTCCAAGAGTGCTCACAAAAAAAATTGGTAGGGTTAAGACCTCTTTAAAAATCAAACTATTTAGAAAAAACAACGTTCTCATGAAGACTAGTGGGCTCTAAGGCCTAGCATCAACATATAGTCTGTGAAGAACTCCCTCAGATCATGTTTTCATATGTATTTCATAATTATTATTACTTAATTATTCATATTATGGATCTTTATAAGCCAAAATTTTAAATTAATTTGTTCATAAAAATTTTGGATCCAAATATAGCTTAATATGAACAAGTTTCTCACTTGCATAACAAAAATTTAACATTATTTTTAATTGCCTATAAGATAAGGAAATAAATCACAATATTTGACATATTTTATCTAAATAATGTAAACATGCAAAATATCAATGATTTTAAACATGTAAAATATCCATAATTTTGGAGAGGCAATTATTCAAAAGCTCAAAATTTTAAAAATTTTGAAATTTAAAATATTGTAGCAGCCAAACAGTCCCTAAAATTTGAAAAATCGTCAACTTGCAAAAGAAACCCCGTTTTTCGAAAATTAGAACCCTAACCCTACACCGGGTGAGTCTATGCTGCTCCAGGAGTCATACACCCCATCTCCTTTTTACTGACATGTGTCCTACTATATTATTTTTTAACTTTCTCTTTCTGGTTTTGTATTGCTTTGTTTTTTTTTTTTTTAGAACGGTTTTGTTTTGTTTTAACCATAGTTCATTGGTTATTTTATGTTTCTGATTTTTTTTTTGTTCTCTCTTTTTAATTGTTTTGATAAGTTTTGAGCTTCTGGTTCTTTCTTAATTTCTAATTTTTATTTTTGAAAATATTTCTTATTTTTTTATTTTATTATTTATTTATTATTTGACTTTTTTCTTACCGTATAAAATTGAAAAACTCAATTTTGAGTGATTCAATTAAAAGTTTAGGACTTTATATGATAAAATTTAAATATTATAAAAAATTTATATTTACTAAAATTAAATTTGAACTCCTTATAATGCACAAAAAACTACATCATGATACTAAAAAAACGATGTAAATGATACTAAAATTCAAACATGAAACAATCATCATAAAAAAAATATATATTTTCCGACGAAAACTTGTGTGAGACGGTCTCACGGGTCGTATTTTGTGAGACGGATCTCTATTTGGGTAATCCATGAAAAAGTATTACTTTTTAAGCTAAAAGTACTACTCTTTATTGTGAATATGGGTAGGGTTGACCCGTCTCACAGATTAAGATCCGTGAGACGGTCTCACATAAGATCTACTCATATTTTCCAACCAATAGATGAGTAGCATTATGTTTTCATTGCAATATTTGAGCAAAAACATATTTAAGCAATGTCATTCAAAATCTTCAAAAGATGTCCAGAACTTTGAGGTCTTCAATTATCCTGTAAAAAAATACACTCAATTTATAATAGTTAAAGACTTTATGTTTTATATAATAGTAGTATCCATATACATTTAAAACAAGGTACAAACCTGTAGAATGTTATGACATAAATATTGCATCAGATTTGGAGTCAATCCACTTAAGTTATGTAATCCATGTTCATGCTCTTTTGTAAGTATTATGTGAGTAATATCAATGTATTTAATTATATAATCAAACAACATATATATTTTTCACTTACCATATGGATTACCGAATTTAATGTTGGACAAGATAATTGAAAGGGCAAATGAAGAGGAGGAATTTCTTGAGCTCCATTTTGAGAAGATTACGATGGATGAGTGTTTGTTCCTCCAAGTGAAGGTCCATCTCTTGCATGATGAATCTTTTCAACTCTACCCATCATATTTTTAGTTGTTCTTTCTATATATAAAGAAAAAGTATCATTTAAAACAACAATATAACTAAAATGTTAAATTTTGATATAAATATTACCTTTCCTTTTCTTCCCTTTGGAAACCCAGNAAATAATGATAAGTGCATTTGATTTCATTAGTTTCAACATCTAGTGTGACGTTTCGAATCCTAGTTGATTGTCCAAGTGATCTTATAGCAAACTCAAGTGGATTGCCCATGAAAGAAGGCAGACTATCAAACTCAATGTCTAAAGAATTCACCAATTCTTTTTCAAATATTTTGTAGACTTCAAGTGTGTAAACATATGCGGCATGTCGTAGCAATGACTGATTTTTCACCAAAATTGCAGGAAATTTATGTCGACACTTGTAGTCTTCTTCACTCTCTTTTATTCGCCAACGTTTTTGAATTTCTTGGAATCTCTTTACAAATTCAAAAAGAGTAAAAGTTTTCTTTCCACCATCTTTCAAAATAGAGTTTGTGCATTCACTTCTAGAGGTAGCCTTAAGTCCAGCACAAAATCTATAATTATGGAATGATGTTGACCATTTACGTCGTATTTTGTACATTCCCCTTAGCCACGAATGGTTTTCAAGAGCAAAATCATGAATCATTTTTGTCCACACTCCCTCAAATTCTTCTTCAGAGTCACAAGATTGCATACACTTCATAAACATACCCTTAAATGCTTGATTGGTATTCAAATGACCCAGATGCGAAAGAGCATTTTTTGAAATGTGCCATTGGCAAAGACGATGTTGTGACGAAGGAAACACCGATTCAATAGCATTCATCATAGCTTGACACTGATTCGTAAAAATTGTTTCTGGTTGTTTTCCTCCCATAGATTCAAGAAATGATTTAAACAACCACTTAAATGAAGTCTCTGTTTCATCAGACATGAAAGCTAACCCAAACATCACATTATCCATATGATGGTTTATGCCGACAAAAGGAGCGCATATTAAATTATACTTGTTAGTACGATAAGTTGTATCAAAAGAAAGCACATCGCCAAAGTATTCATAATCAATCCTAGCTCGGCTATCTCTGAAGAAAAAATTAGACAGATGACCATTTTCATCCATTTGGACATCCCAATAAAATAAATCTTCATCATTTGATTTAGTTTTAAAATACTGTATCAATTCGAAAGCATCACCATTTTCAACCCTCGAGTGTCCCTTCGTCACATAATTCAGATAATTGTAGGCATCTTTTCGAATGAAACCTAAATTCTCCACCCCGTGTGACTCTTTTTCCATATATGACAATGCACTAGAAGGTTTTATCCCGGCCTCTGACATTACTCTTAAAGTTTCACCTTGAGCATATGAAACCTTACAAGCCGATCGCAGCAAATATCTTTGACTTTCATCAACCATTTCATGATTATGTTCAATCTCAAAAATGGTGACTCTCCAATTTTCATTTTTTTTCCTCCGGATTCTAAGTCTTGCCTTACAATTGGTTCTTGTTTCTAAATTTTGATACACAGGTCTATTATTATTTGCACTCCGTTTTTCATCCTTTATTCCTTGGGATGAGCATTCAAATTCTTTCATGTAAAGATCTTTAGAACCACTGAAATAAGCTTCTTTTCCCTTCCGAGCACTAAAACCTTTCGTCTGTGCATACTCACAATATAATAAATATGCATCGTCAATACTTTTAATAGTTTGACCAACATTTAACTTTTTCTCAAATTCTTCAATTGTAGAATCAAGTTTCTTCTCAACATTCAGTCTCAAATCTTTCAGCTTTGTCACCTCCATCAGTGCAATTAACATCATTTTCATCATTTGACATCCAATCTATACAAATAATAGAGATAAAAAGTATCAATATAAAACATCCACCTGCACAATATAACTCAAATAATAAATAAATAAATAAATCTAGAAGTCATATTCTGAATCCAAAAATGTTAAGCACCCGACAATGTGTCAAAAATTTTGTTAAATCATGAAATTACTCTTAATATTCACACATAGTATCGAACCTGCACAAATAAAAATGCTAAAACTTAATGATGTTAAATATCATGACTCCACAATATTAGAGCCAAAAGAACCAAATCATTTAAAAAATAATAATTATTCAGATTTTATATATATTTTTATTAGGAATATATAATGAGTTTTTAAAAAAATCAAAAGCCAAATCTTCCCTTTTGCATATTCCTAGATAAAAAAGCTAGATATTTCCAATATAATGCACGCAATCTTTCCATATTGTGTTATTTTGGAATCTCATTTTTTTATTTTTCATTATGTTAATATTTCGTTCATATGCATGAATGGAGATAGTAATATATAAAGGAAAGTAACATTTGTGTTAGAAATAATGAAATAAATGACAGTTAACGCATTAAAAAAACACTACAAAAAGTATACCTTCCATTACAAAATTACAGATGCAGCTGCGGTCGAGAAGGCGGGAAGAGGATGCTCGGTGGAGAAGCGGGAGAAAATGCTCATTAATTAATCTAATTTAGTGTTATGAAGACTGCCACCTATTTTCTCTTGCCTTTACTTAACTATGGTTGGGCATTGAAAACATAAAAGAAGAACTATGATTAAAGCAATAAAAAAATAAGAGAAAGAAATTTTAAAAAATAATACAATGGGACACATGTCAATCACAGAAGGTAGGGTGTATGACTCCTGGAGGAGCATAGACTCACCCACCTACACCCCAAATCCGATCTTCAACGTCGCCACTTTCTCCGACCAAATGACCGACCACCGACCAACACCCATGGACTGTCGACCACTTCCATTCAGCCCCCGCTCCCTTTTCGTCGTGATGTCATCCGGAATTTGAAGAAACATCCTTAAAATTGTGCAGAAGTAGCGATCGGTTTCTTGCAGATTTTTGTCAATCCACAGCGATATGCAGTCAGGTTTTAGTTCCATAAGAATGGGGACTTCTTGGTATCCCTTTTCCCTCCATAGTTGTTCCCTAAATGGTTGAAGATCAGTTGGAAATCGGCCAAAAACAGACCTTAAAACGTGTAGATTGGAGGCACGATTTTTCGATCAAAACGCTGACTTAGATCTCCGGCCAGTGGCTTAAGTTGGTCGCCCCGACGTGAGCTCTCGGTCGATGGGGTTGATTTTAAAATTAGGATTTTTTGGGTTAAATTTAGAAAATTTAAAAATGTATTTTTTTTCAAAAATTTTGCTCAATCATATCAAGAGCCTTGTTAATTCATAAAAACCAATATGCATGTTCAAATAGATATTAAAATATGTGTTATAAAAAAGGATTCATCTATATTGTGGCACCAGATATTGAGACACATCTCCATAGAGATGATTAAAATATTAGTAAATGACAGAGTACTCAGTGCTTTAGATTTTATTAATTTTGAGATTTGTGTGGACTGCATTAAGGGTAAACAGCCCAACAAATCCAAAAATGTGTCAAGAAGAGTACCAAATTGTTAAAGATCGTTCATACATCTAATATATGTTGTCCACACATGGACATACAAAGTTCGAAATATTTCATCACTTTCATTGATGATTACTCATGATACATGTATATCTACTTGATTTATAATAAGCACGAAGCGCTAGATGCCTTTAAAGTTTTTAAGGCTGGAGTAGAAAAAATGTGATAAACAAATTAAGATCGATATGTCTGATAGAGGTGGTAAATATTATGGTAGATACATTGAAAATTGACAAGCTTTTGGGTCATTTATGAAGTTTATTCAAGAAAATGAGATTGTAGCCCAGTATACCATATCTGGTTCTCCGGACCAAAATGGTGTGGCTGAAAGAAGAAACCGAATTGTAATAGACATGGTTAAGAGTATGATGAGTAACTCCAAACTTCTCAAGGCCTTGTGGATTGAAGCTCTTAAAACGACAATGTAAATACTAAATCAAGTTCCAACTAAGATTGTCCCAAAGACGTCATTTGAATTATGAAAAGGTTGGAAACCGAGTTTTCAGCATATACGCATAAGAGGATGCATGTCTGAAGTAAGAGTTTATAACCCACAAGAGAAAAAATTGAACCCAAGAACCATAAGTTGATATTTCATTGGGTATGCTGAAAAATCCAAGGGTTACAAATTATATTGTCCATCTCATAGAATTAGAATTGTGGAATCAAGAAATGTGAAATTTCTTGATGATGACTTGATTAGTGGAAATGATAATCTACAAGATGCAATTCTTGAAGAAGGTCACATTAATAATATACCCTCTTTATTTAAGTGATCCATTGACTATCTTTCGCACTATTCAAGCCCCAATTAGTGATGGACAACCAATTGATCAAGATCCATAAAATGCTAATGAAAATCTAGTCGATCAAACAGTTAATGTGGAAGAAGAAACAATTGTTGATGAAATAATTGTTCAAGAAGCTTCCCAATATAACAACTTAAGAAGATCTACTAGAATAAGAAAATCAGCAATACCTAGTAACTATATTGTATATATGCAAGAATCGGACTTTAAATTAAAAGAAGAAAATTACCTTGATACGTTTCACAAACCATAAGTTGTGGTGAATCAAAATTATGGTATGATGGCATGAAAGGAAAAATGAATTTGATAGCATCAATTCGAGTCTGGAATTTTGTTCAGTTGTCTAATAGTGCGAGGACCATTAGATGTAAGTGGGTCTTCAAAACAAAGAAAGACTTAATGGGCAACAATGAAATATATAAAGCAAGAATCGTTGCTAAGAGATTCACTCAAAGGGAAGAAATCGACTATAAGGAGATTTTCTCATGTTTCTAAGAAATTTTCTCTTCGAATAATTATGACATTAATTACACATTTTGACCTCGAGTTGCAACAAACGGAAGTGAAAACAGCGTTTTTCGATTATGATATAGAGGAAGAGATTTATATGAAACAATCAGGAGGGTTTTCTTCTAGTGATAGTGATCAATTGGTGTGCAAGCTTAAGAAATCTATATATGGATTGAAACAAGCATCTCGTTAGTGGTATCTAAAATTTCATGATGTTATCTCTTCATTTGGTTTCGTAGAGAACATCATGGATCAATGTATATACCAGAAGGTCGGTGAGAGTAAGATTTGTTTCCTTATCCTATATATGGGTGATATATTATTTGCAATCAATGATAAACGATGGTTATATGAGGTAAAACAATTCCTATATAAAAACTTTAATATAAAGGATATAGGTGACGCATCTTATGTTATTGGCATCAAGGTTCATATAGTAGATCTCAGGTTCGCACTAGACCTGAGAATAACATATATAGTTGGAATGTTGGGGATGTATCATTGTAATCTGAGTATCAACCACTGGAAAGCTGCAAAAAAAAGTGATGAGGTACCTTCAAGGGACCAAGAACTATATGCTTATATTCAGACGAACTGAGAATTTGGAAGTGATTGATTACTCTGATTCAGAATATGCCGGCTGAATTGATTCAAGAAAATCCACTTCATTATATATTTTCTTGGTAGCTAGTGTAGTTGTATCTTGGAGAAACGCAAAGCAGAGTTTGACCGCTACTTCTGCTATGGAAATTGGGTTTGTATCTTGTTTTGAGGACAACTCACATGGTGTTTGGATGGAGAGTTTCGTTTCAGGACTTAGAATCATAGATTCTATTTCTAATTCATTGATATTATTTTGTGACAATTCAACTACTGTTTTTATGCCTAAGAATATCAAAAGTAGAAGTCGAAGCAAGCACATTGATATTAAATATCTAGCTATAATAGAAAATGTTAAATATAATACAATGGTTATCGAACACATTATCACTTATTTAATGATTATTGATCCTTTGACCAAACACATGTCACCGCATAAATTTAAGATTATGTAGAAAGTATGGGACTTGGTTCTCTATATAATTTTGTTATAAGTACAAATTCAATTATTAATAAAACTTTGTTATGATATTTTTCTCATATTTGTTATTTGAGTACACATTCATTGATTTGAGAAATATCAGTAAAGTTGAATCTTGAATAAGTATAGGATTTATTCATTAAGTTATTTAAGTTCGTGAAACATAATACATCGTGATATATGGAAGATAATATTCGTCTTTAGGGAACTTATCATCATGATTCGTGTATTTTGTTTACTCATTTGGTAATGATGAGATGTGTACGAGCCAAGTGAGAAAATGTTGGAAAGATTTGTTTATAATATCAATCTTAGGTTAAGTTGCCCATATTATGATAATTTAAAGATTTAACTATGCATAAATTTTATCTTACCTACTTATCATAAATTGTAAATATTTAAATGTATAAAATTATATTTTTGTAATTTATTGTTACAAGGTCATAATATTTTGAAATTCAAAATATCTCATCTTGATAAGTTACAATTTAGATTTAAACTTACTCGATGATTATCTTAATTCTCTATAAATAATGACGTTTGAGATCCCTACACATACACAACTAAAATTACACAACACCATCAATTGTAAATTTTGAATTGTTTTAAAGACTCTCATACAACCAGAAAAAATCCAAAAAGTGTTTAAGGTGTTCTTTATATTCAACGACTATACGTAACATTCAATTCATTTTTTTCATATTCAGTATCATGTTATTAAGTTTAAAAATGATAAATTATTAGCATATTTTCTTTTGGAAAAACTTAGAAATTAAGTTGGGATAAATTAAAAATCAAATATAAATTTCCGAATCCATTGTTGGATATTTTTGAGATACAAATTATAACACAGAACACTGGATTTTAATATCGGATATAATTCCCGACTTTATAAAACAAAACAATGATCAGATATTTACATTAATCTAACTTTTACATTAATTACGTTGTAAATACAGAACACTGGAGCACAAGACAACCACAAGACAACTGTTTTCTTCACCAAAGCTACTACCAACAAGCTAAGCATCCCAGGCATCCCCTCCCTTCTTCCACTCTAACTAGGACCAATTTAGTCACGTTGAGTCAATCCATTCCTAGGTAATTTTCTTTCATTCCAAAATATGCATACAACTGTTTTGAGGAGCTGATTACATTCGAGATAAGTAAAGGTTATACCTGTCGCGTGAACGTTGGAAAATTTCCATATCTATTTTATACAATGTGTTCTTCTCATCTATCTCACGGGTTACCTCTGCTAGCTCCGACTCCCTCTCTACCAAGCATTTCGAAGCTTTTAACCTCGTAAGCGAAACGGGCATCTTGTTCACAACTGGAAATATGACATCAGGTGTAACTTGCTCCCTGATTTTAAAAGTAGAAAATTAAGATAATGTTTGAGAATTTCTGTGGCTTGACATACAAAAAGAAAACAGGTTGTTGTGTATATATTTACCAGTTGCCAAAGGATATCAGTCCGTTTCGTTTCATGATGCCACCGTCTAAAGAGATGGCTCCATCCCTAATGCAGGCACGTGCCATTTTCATACACTGCTTGTTCTCATAAACTTGAAGCTCCCCAAAGAGGCAGCACAATAACGTTTGTCGGGTACTAATATCATTTTTCCTTATCCCGTGTGAATGGACTGCTTCCATGTTTACCAAGCGAACAGCATATCCAAGAAATCCGTGGGGGGTACAGTTATTTGGCAAGGTAGGCTCCTGCAAGGAGTCCAGATTTTGGGAATTACTTTCCAACTCGTTGCCATTTGTCCTGAAATTGTCATCATTGAATTTTGGAAGCAGAGATATTAACGAAGTTAGTATTAATTAGAAGTAGATATATTAACCAAGTGTAAGGACAATCTTTGTTATCCAGGACACCTAACATTGTGCCTTTATTTAGATCAAGTCTTGGTGAATGTGAGACAAATTTTAAAATTGTTAGACTATGATGCATTAATCAATTGTGCTGATTCTGATACCTTGTACCCTCTAGGCACAGAGTAAGATATCTTCCACTTGAAGATTGTCCAAATTTGCTAGAGAAACGAGTATCAAAGGATTCAGCAGCAGCATAGTTTTCACACACAATTGCGAGCATTTGATCCTCGCCGAGATATTGTGCCAACATCCTACACCAACCAAAAAATACAGCTCAACTTTACCATGAATTCACCAACTCTAAGTTCAGAGAAACAAGAATTAACCTAACCTGCTAAGCTCAATGGTCTGTACTGATCCAAGAAGAGCTACAACACCAAGTACGCCCTTTGGCCTATCTTCCAATGCTAGTTTTCTTAATTTGCAAACAAAAGCCGATGCAGAATCACCTCTGCTTTCAATTTTCTGCTCAATGCACTCATTTCCAAATGTGCTCGGCGCATCAAGTTCTATTACAAGAGATGAAAAGGAGTCTGAGTCGATGATTATCAAGAATGTAATGAAACTAGAAGACTTCAAGCAGAACAAGCTGCTATTTCCATAACCTTTATTAAGTATGACTGATAGGTGTCACAAATAACTGAGCTGGTGATGCCGATTTATTAACCGTGCTATGGAGATAATTGCTCCAAATGAAGAAATTTTTTGTGGACAAAAGAAAAGCTGGAATCAAATCATCATCATAGCACATTCTCACTAATTACGAGGTTAACTACATGGATGTTAGTTCTTCAAACTAAGTGATTTTCTAACGTGTCATCTCTTAGACCAAAATCTAAGATGATAACCACCTTTATCCAAGTTTACAGAAGTCTATCCCTCCTTCTACTCCTTCCATTAACCTGTCAATTTAAGAAATGTCGGATTGGGGTCGTGTTTGATCTCCTATTCACATGACCAAACCATGTTAGACGACTCTCCTTAATCTTATCCACATAGCTCATAATCCTTTCATTCCTAATTCTACATTCATTTTAACATAGACATCTCTGTTACTGCCATCTTATGCATATGTAGTCATGTAGTGGCCCAACAAAAAAAGCTTGTATCAAATAAACAAAAAAAAGTGAGCACCTTGGAGATCTGATATATGTTGCTGAAGTGTTGACTGCTTCTGTTTTAGCATCTTTAAATCACTTTCATGCTTTCCAATTGTCATCCCACAGTTAGCAAGATCATCCTCAAGCTCCTAGAGCATAAAATTCTTCTAAGATGTAGAAAATGCAGGATATAGGCACAATATTATCATGAAAAATCAACTTATGCTGGCAACTTCAGACAGAAAACCAAATATCTGCAAATACAAATTTACCTTTAAGCAAATCAATGAAGTCCCGGCAAAATTGCCTCTATCCCCAGAAATTTCGTTCTGGGCATTCTGATGCTCCAGTTTTGGATTCTTTGAACAACTTGAATAATCCGAATGTAATATATTTTCCTTCAAACCTTGTGGAGAAACATTAACAGGCTCGATATCTGGAACATCGAGGACAGGTGTCCGAGGGAGTGGCAGTGCATTTCTGAAAGAAACTTTGGGAAAAATTTCAGGATCCCTGTAATCTTCATGATCCGCTAATTCAAGATTCTCTCCCAGATCATTTTGAACATGAACCTACGTACAAGAATTAACTTTTGTAAGTGTGCCATAACAACTGAACTAGAAGTATTGATGGAACTGTCAAAACCTCTATATCCACTTTCAGATCTGGATAATGGGAGTGAAAAGCTGTAAGTGTGAAAATCCCTTCTCTCTGAGGAAGATGAATAGAGCGAACAGTACTGCGTCCACGGGAGAAGCTATATCGTACAAAATTATCCATATCCATTGAATCCGACTTTAAAATAAGAGTATGAATTTGACCATGTTTCTCATTATCATTTATATTTTCATCCACAACACCATCAGCATCGACAATTTCAAATAAAATATTCTCCAATTCAGAACCTGCTTCACAGTACTTGAAAATCTGTTTCCAAGATACATAACATTGTAGAAAGGTTAAAAAAAATAGTAAAATGAAGCAAACCGACAGGAAACTCAAATAAAACATCGGGAGTTTTTATCATTAAAAAGTTTCTCATCTCCCCGTCATTGGTGTTGGGAGGGTGCAATGGAAATGGTTTCAAACCTTTGAATCTGTCCGAAGTTCTCTTCTTTCAGTTTGAAATTCCATTTTGAATATGACTTTGTCTTTGGATATCACAGAGAGAGATACTGTAATAAGAACATATAACCTTAAATTCTAGTTCTAGAATAAGAGTGCTCGCATGAAGAATTATAAGCAAGTAGAAAAATTCATTCAAATAATTTTCCAGAACTGATATAACATGATAAAACTTCCTGTCAAAAGAGCTTTATGGTTGGTGAATCGGAAAATGGAAGCTCGCTTCAGAATCCTAGCTCGTGAGTTTTATACACAGCAGCATCCACTTTCCTTAATTCTAACACCTTTGCTAGCATTCATTCAATCATGCTTAGTTTTAGTGAGGGATTATTCAAGTAATTTATGTCAGAACACTGAGGTTTTTTGTCAATAAAAGTAAAAAAGTAAATTTTGAATGAGTCGTATAGCTGCCACATTAAAGTCAAATGTAAGGATATCTCAGGAGATTTATCATAGGTAGGAAATGGAAAAAATCAAGTTCAGGCTGAGAGATTTTGAACACTATCAAGTTAAAACTAGCAGATGAAGAACACAAATGCGAAAGAACAGAAGAGGATAAAGCTGATTACCATCTTTGCCATATCCCTTGGAAACTTTAAGAAGATCGCTCAGGTCCACATATCCCCTGGCATCTACCTGTCAGCATAAAGAATTCAGGTTAAGAACACAAATGTCTTGATATATTAGAAAACCAAAAAGGCAGGCTTAATGATGCAACAAGAGAAAAACAAATAAATATATGCAAATAATAATCCATGCTTCTGTTTCAGGACTACATAAAAAAAACCAAACAACTTATTCAATCTTGTTTTTTTACCAAGTCTTTTGGTTGATTCAATGAAATAAAGCTTAAGATAAGTCGGTCAAAGTAAAGCATAAAGTGAACCTTGTAGCCAGATATGTTGTTACTACTCTATATGAATCTCATAAAGCATTAGGTTTTCCATCGAGTATATATATACCTTTTTTAACTGCCAGTTGCTGCCAAAAGTTTTATTTTGACTATGCACTTGAAAAGAGTACCAAAGTTTATATTGTACTTCAAAAAATATACTAGTATGCTTGTCCAGACAAGTAAACAGACCATTTTGTTACAATCAGTAACCACATTGCGGACAGCACTGCTGCCATCCAGAAATGAGAATCCATCAACTCGCAACAAAATATTCTCATCTTTTTCAACGTGGTTGCCATATTCATCAAATACCTGCATAAAGAGTGAAATTCTCATTATGAATGCAATAATAGCAATTCAGGTTCGACTCCATTTCAAAATTTCCATGATTTCTGGTGAAAATAAATCTTTATTTTTGTATACAAATAGGAGGATACTCATCAACTACTCAATAATCATTCACCGAAAGCCATACATTACGAAAAAATCTACCCTTGACTGACATAAATTTTACTGATAGAAATAAAAAAAGGCATACAAAAGAGGAATGAGGATCAACATACTTCGAGTACCAGCTTCTCAATAATCTGTCCTGGAAGCAATTGTTTTCTTAATTTTGGTGGATGAGTAGTTATTTTTTTTGGTGATCCTGGAAGGACTGTCAATAAAAAGACGTTCGAGTGAGAAATCAATAGGAAATATATACATATATATCTACATAAAGATCACTTATGTGAAACAGAAACCATGAGGAAGTCAGAAAACCTTGACAAGGACAATTGACAGATAGTGCTTTGTCTACAGAACTTATTTTTAAGTAAGCCTCATATTTTGGACGAATCTTGTCCAAATCATGGCATTCAACAACAATGTCCTACAAAAATTTAAGCAAAAGTAAAGCACTGCCCAGTGGTTAATGAACTTAGATTTTAGTGGAGAATTATAGATTTACCTTAATTGTCATGACTGACTTATCAGCTGTTACTTTCATGTGACGTACTTGAGCAAGAACATGGCTGCCTTTAATGAGTTTGATAGTTGGTCGTGGAGTGCTAGTGAAAGGGAGCCTGTTATTGTATCGATCGTAGCATGCTATGGAAATAGATGGGGTGCGACAACCAACCCTGTCCAACAAATTTCAAAATTCACCTCAGAAAAATTTGACTGAAAAAAAGATGAGCAATTTTTAGTTTCAGACAAATTACAGGATTTTTCTCCAGAAATTACTACAAATAGATTTATACAGAAGATTGATGAGAAATGATTATTGGAAGGACCATATTTTAACATTAAGATTTACTTATATGCATCAAGAGCATCCTTGTGCATCAAACCAATCATCATTGACGAAATGTTATTAAAATTTTTTGTCGAAAACATCCACAAGTACACTCAAATTACAAAAATTCTTGAACAAAAGGAGAAGACAATTGAAAATTTTCATATATAATATTCTAAATTCTACTAAACAAGGCTGATTGTATGATGATCAAGGAAAAAAATGATTGAATCGCCACAAACAGAAAATTTGAAGGGCCCCACCTAATTGTGCATTGGGAATTCTGATTATGATTCACAAGTCTCCAACTGCCAATTTCAGCCAATGCCTGAACTTGCACTGCTTTTTGAAAATGTACATCCTTCACATCAGCCTAATAATTGAAGTCGCAAAAGTAGAAGTGCATCAGAAATGGTTCCACGTCATTTTATTATTCAAAGAAAAACATAATCTTTCTCGTAGCAATTACCAGTGAGAATAAGAATGTATAGTAGCCAGCTTTCTGAAACTTTTCAATTTTTGAACTCAAAAGAAATATGTACAAGCCTTGTAACCCCTTGTGAGATGAGGGTTTAATCCTCACAGAATAAATATGATCACTTCTGGCACTCTCTTCGACTCTGAAGTTGACTTCTAGAATCATCTCAAAATTTTCTCTGACAATGAACTTTTGATCCAATCTTTTAGTACTGGAGGCAGAATCAAAAGCCTTTGGTCGCACTACAGCAACAATTTTCTGAGGGAATGCATCTCCAGCTTCTATAATATTGGTAGGGAATCCCTGTAAAAGAAGTACATAGTTAACCAAACAGATGCCGTACAAAGATGGTTGAGTTTCTCTGAGGCTGGGTCCTAAGTGTGAAAACCTTTTAATGGCACCGTGGCATAGGTACTATCTAAAAAAAATTGAAGTAGAGAAGAAAATGGTTACAACTAACCCCTCCAATTTCCAATTCTTGGCATTCTTCAAAACTTAATAGATCAATGCCAGAAGGCAATTTCTGCCTATGTTTCTCAAGTTGGCTATTCCACTCAATATCACTGACAGCTATGCACTGTTTCAATGGGTACAAGGGTCAATAACTTGACACACAAATAAAGAGTAAAACCATTAATACATGTGGCTAACCTTTTCTGAGTCAATCACACTAATTGATAACGATAGAGACTCGCCAATGTCTAGGACATTGTTTCCATTGTCTGATAGACGGCAACCTTTTGCTTCAGGTAGACCAAGTGGCCTATCAGAGGAAAATTTTTACAGGGAGAACTGTCACTAGTTCATAACTATGAACCAAGTCTCATAAGAAATTCAATAAACTACCAACCTGCAAATCAGTCGAACCTCGCCTAATTTGACGTATGAAGAAAACAATCAGATGATTAAAAAAAAAGTGAAACCAAAACCAAAAATCTCAGAGGTTGAAGGTTTGAAACATATTGATATATCGCACATCGGCAAGTAGATCACCTTGAAGATCACCATTATGAAGTAGAAAAACTAGTCACAGTCTCTCCTGATTAACACTGAACTTACCACAAGCATCCCCTTGAAGCCCTTCAAGGATTATGTACTCTAGTGTAGCAAATACATTGTTTTTATGAAATCCAGCACACGCCCCCTTTAATATTTTCATCCTCTGTCCTGCCTTCCAGCATGTCCTTTTTCTCTGAATCTCTTTATGAACCCTAATAACTGAAGTGTACACTCTCATCATGTATATTATACACATTCAAGATAAAATAAGTCGTAATCTTGAATTTTATTATTCTAAACATTTTTTATAGTAACCAAAAATGAAGAAGAAATCATTTGCTAGCAATGTAAGTGTGTTAAAGCAACATAAGTGTCATTAGATTTACTCTTGCTAAACTTACCATCCGAAGATATGCCAAGCTTTTTATTCTTTGGAGAAATAAGAATAGTGGGTTGATCCAGACCACTTTCAATTTCATCATCATAGAGATCATGCATTTCCGAAATCCAATCACTGTACAGTTTTTCCAGTGTTGTGAGATTCAACTTCTTTCCATCTCTCCAGATTTCAATTTGCAACTCTACATGACATGACAAATTATGTTTATTTCAGAAAATTTGTTTGTTTTAAAAAAAATTAAAAGAGTAATAATAAGACTCAATTCAACAATTAGTCTGTAGCAAGTTCAAATTTCATTTTCGAATATGAAGAACCAACAACTTTACCTTTTCCATTTACAGGGGTCCCACTGCCAAAATTCTTCAAGGCATTGGTGTATGGGTGATGGTGGGCTAAATCTGTCTGAAAAACTAAGAAAACCAGTCAGTTGCAAATTTTCATAATTCTTTTTTTTTGTTAGGAGCCGTATTTTTTTTATATAAAATATTTAACTTTAACAGAACACCCAGATTAACAGAAACAAAACACCGAAGCAAACTTAGTTAAACAACAGTACCAATCAAAATAAGTTCATTATGCAACAACAAAAACAGATGGACAACATATTAACACAATTTATGTCATGATCTAAACAACACATTTCATATAAATATTTAGATCATTAATGTAGACTCGGTTAATCAGCAACAACTATCAAAAGAAACTCCAAATGCAACCATAACAAATGGACGATATACATAACACAAATTGTATGATCTAAACAAGGAATTGAGACATTAACTAAAAGTGGATTTGAGATTTTAGACCTTTTTCATTTGATTTTTTTTTTTTTTTTTGAAATCAACCTTTTTCATTTGATAGACCATTCAAAAACTGGTAATGAATGGACATATATAATGCATAACATCGTACATATATGAGTAAATATTTTCCCTTTAACAGTTTCTTGCTCGTGCTACTTGGACAAAGACTCCCTTTTCAAGCCTACAAACTTGGATGATCAGGTGAAGGGGATACCACATATTTTCTCGTTTCCAATTAACTTTCAAATTTTCCATTTCTTTTAATGAACATATGAGAACCCCTTCACTCAAGAGGAGAATAAATTCCTTTTGTTTACAGAGTTCACACTTTTGCATTCAAACATTACTGGTTATGCAAAACATCTATTAATGTATGAAAAAAGTAATGGAGATTATATCTTCAGAAACATCACAGCCATACCATCCACCAAAAATTCCACTTTGAGACTGAAAATTTGGTTTTGTAGCTGCCTTAATAAAATTCAATGAGCATATAGATATATGTTAATAATCAAATGTTCATAAATTTGTCAGAATAGTACGATAAAAATTGATGTATTCCATTGTTCTAAACAATCTAAAATGCAACAGATGATACTTGAGTTCGTACCTTGGTTGGTGTTGGATTAAAACCAGAATCTGTCTCTGCAGCCATAAAATTACTTTCCTAAGATAAATACATATACATGCCGAAAACCCAAAAAGAAATCAAATATCCTGTTTCCAAGACCGGAAGGTTTCTTACAATATTTATACCTATAAAACATTTGACACGGTAGCGGCATCGTTTCAGATTTTGGGCCTTCTCACCTTTTTTTGCCTTTGGTTCCATAAATGGAAGCCAAGTCTGTGGAAAAGTAATATAATCCCAGGGTTCATACAAAGAAGCGTTTCAAATCAACTAAGAATACGTAGATTACATTACATTTATTTATATGTTTTTAATTATATATTTCTCTCAATAGAGATCCAGTCATATTATTTTGCCAAGTATATTATGACACTCCAGAAAATACACTAAAAGTTGCAAGGTGTTATAATAGCGTAAACATAAGCCATGCTTATGATTCTAGATTTCAAATATGTGTTGTTGCTATAACAATTGAAATGAATAATATAAAAAACTGTAAAAGAAAGTTGAATTGACTCACCCAGCGAGTATCTGGCAAGAGACGACCCAAGCGCCTGACAGAAACCCTGCTATAATTCTCAAAGCTCTCTCTTATTTCAAATCCATCAGCCTCTAACTTTGTAATTATTCTTGTAATACTCTCTTCTCCCTAAAATCAACCAAAAGTGGATTAGTTTGGAAAGAGCATGCATTCATAATTCCACCAACATTGACACATGCATGCAAATGGTCAAATGAGCAACAATATCTAGGAACATTTGGATAGGAGTGCTGGCCATACCTTAATAACTGGAAAGTAAACACACCTCAACCGGGCATTTGCATCAAGAAATCCATTTTTTCCTGGAAATTAATAATATTTTTTAAGAGCCCGTCATACAAAATGAGATGTGCTGTTCAGAGCACTCATACCATCGCATGAACAGTATCGCACTTGTAATGTATAACTGAAGGCACAAAAACATGTGCTTACTTTGACAACTCGGTGAAGAAGCATCATCGCTGTAGCTGAAGTGAAGTTGCAGAGTGAACTCCGGACCGTTGCAAGAATGCATGTTCGTTATGGCCACTTCCCCTCCCTCTATTTCAGTTAAATCAATTCCATTGACCTGCTCATTATGAAATTTTTTACCAAAGACCATGAGGAAACAGAGTTCGAGCAAAATTGTGAATTGTGATTCCAGGAATACAAAGAAAACTTGAGAACATCTTCTGGACATTTAAGCTTTATCACGACGTTATTTCCGGACTCCCTTTGCAAAATTTGTTATGACAATAGAAGATTTCCAGAATCCATCTTGACATTTGAACCACACAGCCAGGACACTGACTGATTAAGGTGTTTATATTCAGAAAATTTAATTTCCACTTAATCTTGCTACATAGAAAATCGGAGTTAACCCAGTAGGTGCAGTCAATAAAGATACAGGAAACATCACGATAGGGAATTGCCAAAGGAAAACACCAAAAATTTGATAAAAGTCTCAAACTCACCCGAAATTCAATAGGTCTACTTGTCTTGCCTGACATTTCGTCACACTGCCCAACAGAATGACAAGGAAATGATAAAACATTGAAGGCAGAAATAGAAAGAAGAGCATAACAAAGCGCAGAAAAACCTGAATATAGGGGAAATAAATGTCTTTCAATTTGCACTGGAGTTTCTTTACATCCAGGGTACTTCTTTTAGGCTCCAGTATTTCAACCTGTTAACAAAGTAGACATTGATAACGATAATTCCAAGTAGCCAACCAGAAATCAATATTCTCATAAAGAAAGGAAAAACAAAGAAATATGCATGTGATTTGCCACTTGACATGTAGAATATGTTTGTGATCATGTTTGTGGTCTATAAAGCCCACAAAAATTTATATTCTATATCTTTAGCTTTGATTAATAAGGCGCTTAAATTTATGCTATAACAGCAAAATTATGACAAATCACAAAAACTTTTAAGTCTGTGAACATGATTAAGATTTAGTTAGCAATCCAATTATTTTCTTTCTAACATGAACAAACTACAGCTTTAACGATGATGAAATGTTAATCAAAATTAGAAATACAACATTATGTAACTAACTCGCGCAAGAATCTATGCACCTTCTGAAATTGGAAGAGAAGAACGAAAATAAACACTGAATTTTAATTGGTAATAGTTAATTAACACTTCAAACGGCTACTCATTGCCAGCAAGAGGTTTCAAAAGACAGAAAACGGACAGCACTAGCAGCAACGATATTATTATCAAACAAAAAACAAAGTAAACTTTCACTAGTATAATTCCACTCAATCAATCAGCATTTAGCCAGAAAACAGTTGAGTATAGTCTTCATAAGCAACTCTCATATTGTACTATTCAAATATCATGCTTTTTAACAAAATCTTCATTGTGGAAAGACTGGAAGCAATGTTAGATAAAAAAGGACTGTATCGTAAAAATGGAATGGTGAACTCTCTAGTATAAAATGACAATCATGACAATGGAAATGAGCAAAAACTTCAGAACTTCAATTTTAACTTTGCCTCAGAAACCCAAGAAGGTAAAAGGTAAATAAACCTAGGATATAGCCATATAATCATTCTTTCTACATGTTCCCGGATAGATAAAACAATCCAGACAGTCGATGTCCCATACTGCATGCATGGACTTCACCTAAGTTCTAGAATGGATGTACATGCCTGTCATGTGCTTGAGAGATCATAACAGTTCATGCAATGCATTTCATTTTAATGCAACTCCCACCATCAAAACTTTATTAGCAATGAATGTCTTTCAAGCATTGCTCAAAAACAACTTCATTGAGTCATTGACATACGCTCTTTCGGTGAAGCCACGAAATCAAGAGTCACGACGCAAAAAAACATTATAAAGAAAGGTGCTTGAATTATTGACAAATGAATCAGTACAGAGAACTGAATAGGAAAAAATTATTTGAAACCTAAACATGATAACATGGTTGAATTGAAGATATGTAAACAATGAAGGAAAAACCGTGAAGCAAAAGACCTTTGTGAAGCTTCCATGATGGGATTTACTCATTTCATCATCAAGAGGATCTCTCATCCCTCCTTTTGTCTTCAGAGAATGACAGAAAAAGGTTCTGACTTAGCAGCTATAAGGGGAGGAAGAGCCATCAATGAAATCAAAATCAAAGAAATATGTCAGTTACCTTCCACCGGTTTTCTGTACGTGAAGGGCTTATTAATGCATCTCTTTCCAAGTGCAACGTAAAAACTTTATTACAAGTCTTGGTCTTGGATGAGACTACCGCATGCCTACACTTTGGTTGCAGAAATAAGATAAAGCTATTTCTCCCATGTAGTGCCTTTTATCATTTAACATATATATTCTAAAGTACATATATTACATGTATGTTCCTTCCATTTCATACCTTCCTAAAAACATCGTGGCAACAGGACCTCCATAGCCAAACATTCCAAAAAAAGGCTGCAATTCACCATGATAAAAAGATTAACAAGGGACTACAAAAAAGAAGAGCAAATCTACCAGTTGATATTACAGTACAATTATTCAATAATTCTCCAGATTATACCAAAATCTGAGCCTTTCAAGTACTTCCCATTTCAGGTCAGCCCTCAAGATACTTTTTTGATTCAAAGCAACTTCACTGAAATTTCTTATTCTTTCTTTTCGGTCGATAATCCATTAAAGTCGGATCAATAGAGTAAAAGGTCTTCATCATGGGAACTTCAAAGAATTAAGTTTGAGCTGTTCACACAGAAAGGAGGATATAAAGGTGAAAGGGTTAAAGGCATTTAAAAGACTTTCTCAATGGTGTAACGATGATCATCCAAAGGGGTACTCATATGTGGTGAACTTCTACGAGTTTTACGAAATGCTTAAACAGAAACCTAGAGCATAATTCTAAAAATATATCCTAAAAGAAAAAATCAAGTCATGCTTGTCAAGATTCATACATATTAACCTCTGTAGCAAATGAAAAATTAAATCATCTACTTTAGGACCATCAATTTCATATGAATGAAGTTAACAAATGACCACAAGGTAATTAATATATTTCACAAGCACCAATAAGATAGTGCACACGTTACTATCACCATTAAATATGGAGGTTTTCCCCCAATGGCTTGTTCCCTTTCTTCTCTGTGCATGGACGCTCCCATTTTTCCCCTAGATGATGTAAAAAACATGAAATAATGGTGATGGAAAGAAACCTATCAAAATTTAATTGATAATCTTAAGATGATAGCTTGAAAGAAAATACATAACATATTTAACATGCAAAATCAAACAAGCATAGAGCAAAACTAGTGAACCTCACGTGTAACTTCATAAAGAAGAGGAATAAAATGATCTCTCTAACATATTATCACACTTATCAAGCTATCCATATCGACAAATCTGACCCAAAAAATACTTCCAAAAACAAGCGGTAAAGGTCTAAACTAAAATATTGAATTGTTGATGAGGTAGCTCTCGCCTCTCAACAGATAAGCATACCTAACTTTACAAGCATCAAGACAAGGAATGGACTCGCACATGTGGAACCCAAAAATTTTTTTAACATCAAAGGACTTGAGAAAAGGAACCGATTTAGGTTAGATAATCTTACAAGAAAAGTTACGAATCAAATATTTTAACAGATACGTTTGCATGTCCCAAGAATGTAAAAAATTGTACCACTTTACAATTTTCTCATTCACTCCATCCATTCCTGGTCCTGTGTCGAAAATTGAAATTCTGTTTTTACGTAAGTCCACACTGCAAACAATAGAAGAACATTTGTGAGAATCGAGTTATGTGAGAAGATGAAGAATTTAAACTAAAATAGGCCACCTAAATATAAAAGAGATGTACAACAAAGAAACTAGACAAGTAAGCAGTTCTTTAGTTTTATTTAAGCATTCAATTGTTATGCTCGGGAATGGAGGTTTTTCCTAATGAAAATTTGTTTGTTAGCATCCTTTGAGCAAGATTCTCTCCAACTTCGAGTTTGAAATCCTGATGTTTCCTATGCTTTGTTTCCCAAAGATGACAAACCAACAATTATCTAGATTCAAGCATAAGAACTGAAAACCGAATGGCATACCTTATTAATCTTTTCTCGCCTTTGTGATTTGACCACACAGCTTGCAATGAATTATCCTAGTCAACAAATTAATACCATTGGTAACCAACTATTGATATCAAACAGAGAAGCCAATCACATCAAATTCTTACTATCAAGTCAGCAAGGGCAGTTTCAAATGTATATTCATCAGGCAGCTCCTTTAATAAATCCGTATCAGGGGTGAGATCCCACATATCCTACAAAGCCAAAAGGAGACAATCCAATAAGAAAACTACAAATAATATATCAAGAAATATGACAGCCAAATACCCGTAGCCCTGGGTTAGGAAACTCAGCAATCCTTATATCATAAAATACCAAAACTTCCAAATGAAATCCGAGTAACACACCTCATATGCTTCAGGCTCAGCCGAACCATCCTATATCAAGGTGAACAGACAAATTATAAATTTGTTCAATGATAACATATACATATACTTATGATCGATTGTCTAGACATTATCTCACATTAAGCGCGAGGATATGCCGCTTATTAGGCAGCAAATCACGAAACTTCACTTCAGTTCTCATTTTATTCCCATCTGCATCCGTAAAATGCAAATCTGCATAAGTCCAATTAATTCTTGTCTCGGGTTGTCCAGACCGTGTTCGTGGGACTGTATTAAAGTACTCTCTTTTGACAGCAGCGATAAACTCCTCAATGGGCATGTGACTACGAAGCTCGGTCATTTTGAGCTCAAGGGTCGTGCCATTCGGTAAAAGGATGCGGAACCAGAAAATTTTGTTAGCAAGAAGCGCATCACTTTCGACCTTCACACCTCCAAATAGATTCTTTCTAGGCCTTTCTATACTAGGCTCTTCGGTAGGCCTCTTGCCCAAAACGCTCGGAGGTGTTTTTGAGAACATCTGCATCAAGCAAAAATCACGTAAAATACTTAATTAACCAGACTTAATAACTTCTTGCCGCTTAGTATCCTTGTAAACTACTTTCATAGAAGCGCATAACTACACAGCACCATCGTGATCATAAAGCACATAACAACACAGCATCGACGTGATCATGCACGAAATCAAGAAAACACTGGAGACAGTTAAAAACACCAACAAAGCTCCGATCTTTACACAAACAAAGAAACACAAAAGGACACGTGAAGTTAAACCTAACGAGAAAAATAAACTCCCACAAAGACGCATTCCCTGAAAAATGGTTTCCTCCAAAAAATTTGAGACCCCGGGCACCAAGCCGCAGTCAGGAAACAACACCACCGAAAAACGGCCCCACAAAAGCGAGTCTTGTTAGCAGGTAGAAGCAAGCATCTCGAGTCGACAGCCCTGAGGAAAATATACCTAACTATTGCCTTTCAAGGCTCCTTACCTTACCTGGCTGATGTCTGGTTGTTGCTCCAGGAATGAGATTAGCTGCTTACACCTTCGTTGATCGACTACTATTCCTCTGAACAGAAGTGAAAGGGTTTAAAAGATTGGGAACTGTGTGTTTCACACGGCAGAAGGGCAAACGACAGCCAGTAGAAATACTAGTGCATAAAGTTCAGTGAACAAAAAAGAACAGAAAGGACAAGGCATGAACAGAGGCGGCGCTGCAGTGCTAACTTGCGCTTGCATGGAAATGCGCCCCTTTTCTGTTGCTGGATTGTAATTATTAATGCTGGCTTCATTGACTGGCGGTCTTCTTCATTTTTATAAATTGATTGATTGATTTATTTAATAAATCAATTATATGTTTATTTTATATGATTATATGGGAAAAACCCCTTAATATAATTGCACAACATAGCAAGCAGAGGCTAATAGTCCAGAACTTATCTAGTTCATCAGCCAGTAATACTGAGCAGAATAATGAGTTATACAATGAATTTCAAGAATTTTTGAAGCAAAAACAGAAATCTAATACAGATTCTCAATTTTCAGCATCATATGCTAAATCATTACAGAAGATGATAATGATTCAGCTCTTTATACAGAGACAAAACATAGAGAATTAATTCTTCTTATAGAAGAAAAAGACACCCAATGGGAGAAGACTCCGTGGACTATCATGGAAAGATATTTCACAAATACATCATATGTATTTGGTTCTTATAAACAAAGAGCATTTTATGAAAATCTTCTATTATCCACAAAAAGTGTTGATATAACTCACTTTTTCAGTAATACTCAACAAAAAGGAAGTTATAAATTCTCTAAATATATTATTAAAAAGATAATATCAATCGAAGAATGGGGTATATCTCCATTAGTTGAAAAAGAATTTTATTCTGAGACTCATAAAATGAGTTTTAAATTCAATTTTTGGGATTATATTGAGAGTTTTAATAAAACTCTATTTTATGAGNAGTGTTGATATAACTCACTTTTTCAGTAATACTCAACAAAAAAGAAGTTATAAATTCTCTAAATATATTATCAAAAAGATAATATCAATCGAAGAATGGGGTATATCTCCATTAGTTGAAAAAGAATTTTATTCTGAGACTCGTAAAATGAGTTTTAAATTCAATTTTTGGGATTATATTGAGAGTTTTAATAAAAATCTATTTTATGAGAATGAAAAAAAAAACATACATGGTTTTTAAAAATATGTGAAAATGTTTTCCATTATCCAATTACTAATTGGTTTTTTTCTTGGTGGAAAATATTTGGTCCATCAGCACAAATTTTGCCTGAGGTTTTTATAAAACCAATGAATACTTGGTTAAATGTTTCTCCAAACATTAAAAAATCATTTTCTGATCATTGGATTGACGACAAAACTTTATGCCTGTTCTTCATGGAATTTGGAATTCCATGGATCTGGAAATGGCAGCCAGAGTGTGGTTATACTGATGAAGGTATTCCTTGCCTATGGAGAGTTAGCTCTACCAAATTTTGGGATAAATTATTACGAGAAGATCCAGATACTGCAAGATTTATGGCCATGATACTCTTATTCAAATGGAGGAAAAAATTTCTTCCTATCAGAAAGATTTACTACATCAACAAGAAAAAGAAAAAGATGCAATGAGTCCATCCAAAATATTGACTCAAAAATATTCAGAGATTTACTCCAAAGAAAAAATGGTAGAAATCTATATTGAAGAGATGAAAAAAGATCTCTACAAAAATATTGGATGTTCCGATTCAAAATCTGACGAGTCTATGGCATCTGAATTCAGTGAAAATCAATTTATTCATCTAATGCAAATGCATGATGCACAGGATCCAGAGGATGATATTCCTCAATTTTCTCAGATCGATGTCATTTTTGAGAATTTAAAGAATTTATTAAAAGATAATATTAAAGATGATTAGGACATTCATCTTTAATTCAAAGTGATAGGTGACATATCACATCACATCAAGGTGGAATCTCACTTCATGGCATGAGATCATGACAAAAGTGGGTGGAATATCACTATTTACTTTTTGATTTTTGTAACCATGTTACTATTTGCTTTAATAAAATAATGTACTCTTTATATTTTTAATTGAAATCCGGGATTCATGTCCGGCTCTTTCATTTATTTATAGGATATTTCCGTGTTCTTAGAAGAACACGGTTGAGTTTGCTCCCCTCTCTACTCTCTCTTGTATAAACCTTTCTTCAGTAATCAATAAAAGCTTGAAGTTCTGATAACACCTATTGTAAGTTTATTTCATGTTTTATTTTCTGTTTTTATTTATAGTTTTTAATTTTATATTTCATATATTAGCCTGAATGACATGTTAAATCATTAGTTTAAATCATCCCATTACTAAACCATGATCTTTATTTATTTGAAACTTGGAATTAAATTGAAATGATAAAAGATTTCATTTAAATTTTAGAATCTGATGTAATATAAGGATTAATGGTTGAACATAAGGTTGAAAGACGAACCAAGAAATAGTAAACACAAGGTTCGAAGTTAATTAAGATGCATAAATTCATGTTGTAGCCCTTCAACTTGCTTAGCCGAGAAATGGCGTTTAAGGCGTTTATGGGTGATTTTTATGAATTTATGTTTCTGAAATTGTCTTCGATAAATCCTCTATTGTTTAATTTCTCTGGTATATCTTTTGTAATTCCTTTTATGTTTTGTAAAATTGCCATAGATGAACCTTATATTCATTCTTATTCTGGAAATTAAATACCTACTTTTATTAGTTCAATTATTTGAATATGGTATATAGGCTGGAAACCAATAACTTCCATGTGTGCGAAAGCCACTAAGGAAACCTTTCGTAAAACAATGCTACGTATCAGATTCAATTTATATTCCAAGCCTCAGATGGAGAATTAGAAAAATATTAAAAAAAGATGATATAAATATTTCTTATGATAGTTATACTTATGGCAAATTAATAAGTATTTGCATTCAAGAGGGTTTAGCTCTCTGTAATGAATTAAAATTAAATAATCAAATTAAAAGACAGAATTTACTAGAGAAAAAACAACTAGGTAAATTTTGTGATCAATTTGGTATAGACTTACCTAATAAAGGTAAGAAGAAAATTAAAGATAAAGTAGAAAAAGTCTACAAGAAAAGACATCTGTCTGATAGACAGAAAGATAGAAAAAAGAAAAGAAAAGAAAGCCGTGAATTACGGAAAGCTGAAAATTATAAAACTAAAAATAAATTAATAATTTGTAGAAAATGCAAAAAACCATGACATTATGCTAATCAATGTTGGGCTAAAAAAAATTAATAATTTAGATATTGATGAAAATCTTAAAGATAAAATTAATAAAATAATAATGGATTCTAATCAGAATTCAGATAGTGAATCTGATAATATTTTAGAATCTTATAATTAAGAAGAAATTTTAGATAATGATTACAGTTCTTCAGATCAAGAAGAATCTGATAATTGTATACAAGGAAAATCTTGTATTAATCATTTAAATAATAATGATAATAAAAATGATGAGTTTTATAAACTTATGTCTCAATTTCAAGATTTAAATATTAATGTCTTAACTAACAATAATATTTTAGAATTCCTTAAAATGATTAAGGATCCAATATTAAAATCAACAATTATTGATCAAATGGAAAATACTGCTTCAACCAGTAATAATAATAACATACTTGTTAAACAAGAACAAGCTTATTCTATGAAAAAAGTAAAAAATCTTTTACAGAAAAAATATAGTAAATCAAAATCCTGTTACTATACAAGATTTGGTAAAAGAGATTAATAATCTTAAAGAACAAATAAAAATTTTACATCAAAATAATACTCATTTGAGTTATCGTATTTCTGTTATTGAAAATAACAAAGAAGAATCTGATAATTTTGATAATAATCAAAATATTTCATTTAATAATGATAATCATTTATCTGTTTTGAGTATGATAATATCTCAAAAATGATATACTAATATTATTTTGTTAATTGATAATTCTTACAAAAAGAATTTCATTGCTATGATAGATAGTGGTGCAGTTTAAATGTTATACATGAAGGATTAATTCCTACAAAATATTTTCATAAAACTACTCATTTTCTTTCTCATGCAGGAGGAGAAACTTTAGAAATAAATTATAAATTACCAAAAGTTTATATTTGTAAAGATAAAAACTGTATTCAAACCAGTTTTTTATTAGCAAAAGATATTTCTAGCCATTTAATACTTGATTTACCTTTTATTTATCAAATATATCCTTTAAAACATGTTGATGAAACAGGTATAATAGGAACTTATCAAGGTAATCCTATTTCTTTTCAGTTTATAACTAAACCTGTTCATAGAATTTTAAATGAATTACAAGAAAAGATTGATAGGAAAATTTTTCAGATTAATTCTTTAAAAAAAGAAGTTAAAATTTTAACTATAGATGATACATTAAAAAATCCTAAATTACAGGATAAGATTAAATTTATTTATAATAAATTTTCATTACAAATATGTAATGATCTTCCAAATGCTTTTTGGAATAGAAAGAAACATATAATCTCTCTTCCATATGAAGAAGATTTTAAGGAAATAAATATTCCTACCAAGGCTCGTCCTTGTCAAATGAATTCTGAATATTTAGAATTATGTAAGAAAGAAAGTCATTCTTTATTAGAAAAAGGTTTAATAACACCTTTTCAATCTCCTTGGTCTTGTACTGCTTTTTATGTTAATAAACATTCTGAGCAGGAAAGAGGTGTTCCTAAATTAGTCATTAACTATAAACCCCTTAATAAGGTTTTAAAATGGATTAGACATCCTATTCCTAATAAAAAAGATTTATTAGATAGATTAGTAAATGCAATCATATTTTCTAAATTTGATTTAAAATCAGGATTTTGGCAGATTCAAGTGCAAGAATCTGATAGATATAAAACTGCTTTTAATGTTCCAATAGGACATTATGAATGGACAGTAATGCAATTTGGACTTAAAAATGCTCTTTCAGAATTTCAACAAATTATGAATGATATTTTTTCTCAGTATAGCAATTTTATAATTGTTTATATTGATGATATTTTGGTATTTTCTAATGACATTGAATCTCATTTTAAACATTTAGAAATGTTTAAAAATATTGTTATACAAAATGGTCTTGTTATTTCAAAATCTAAAATGATTTTATTTCAAACTAATATAAGATTTTTAGGTCATATGATTGAAAAAGGAAAAATAATTCATATTCAAAAAAATATTGAATTTGGTTCTAAATTTCTTGATATTATAACTGATAAAACTCAGTTACAAAGATTTTTAGGAATTTTAAATTATATTTCTCCCTATATTAAAATTTTGATTCAAGATTCTGCCATCTTATATGATAGATTAAAGAAAAATCCTTTATCTTGGACAGATAAGCATACCAAAGCTGTTCAAAACATTAAGGAAAAAGTTAAAAACCTTCCTTGTTTAATGTTAACTAATCCTTTATGGGATAAAATCGTAGAAACAGATGCTTCTGATATAGGTTTTGGTGGAATTCTGAAACAGAAAGATCCACAAACTAAACAAGAATATCTTATTAGATTTTATTCTGAGAAATGGAATAAGGCCCAGAAAAATTATTCGACAGTAGCAAAAGAAATTTTAGCTAATGTAAGATGTATATTAAGATTTCAAGATGATTTATATAATCAAAAGTTTATTATAAAAACTGACTGCAAATCTGCAAAATTTATGTTTAATAAAGATTTTAAACATAATGTTTCTAAATAGATGTTTGCAAGATGGCAGGCTCATTTAGCCCCTTTTGATTTTGAAATTATTTATAAAAAAGGTGAAGATAATCACTTACCAGATTTCTTAACTCGTGAATATTTATCTTAATGTCTTTATTTACAGACATGTATTCTCGAGGCAGAGGAGAGTCCTCTTATAGAGGGCGAGATGGTAGGGAAAAACCCCCTAATATAATTGCACAACATGGCAAGGAGAGGCTAATAGCCCAGAACTTATCTAGTTCATCAGCCAGTAATACTGAGCAGAATAATGAGTTATACAATGAATTTCAAGAATTTTTGAAGCAAAAGCAGAAATCTAATACAGATTCTCAATCTTCAGCATCATATGCTAAAATCATTACAAAAGATGATAATGATTCAGCTCTTTATATAGAGACAAAACATAGAGAATTAATTCTTCTTATAGAAGAAAAAGACACCCAATGGGAGAAGACTCCGTGGACTATCATAGAAAGATATTTCACAAATACATCATATGTATTTTGTTCTTATAAACAAAGAGCATTTTATGAAAATCTTCTATTATCCACAAAAAGTGTTGATATAACTCACTTTTTCAGTAATACTCAACAAAAAGAAAGTTATAATTTCTCTAAATTTATTATCAAAAAGATAATATCAATCGAAGAATGGGGTATATCTCCATTAGTTGAAAAAGAATTTTATTTTGAGACTCATAAAATGAGTTTTAAATTCAATTTTTGGGATTATATTGAGAGTTTTAATAAAACTCTATTTTATGATAATGAAAAAAGAAAACATACATAGTTTTTAAAAATATGTGAAAATGTTTTCCATTATCCAATTCCTAAATGGTTTTTTTCTTGGTGGAAAATATTTGGTCCATCAGCAAAAATTTTGCCTGAGGTTTTTATAAAAATCAATGAATACTTGGTTAAATGTTTCTCCAAGCATTAAAAAATCATTTTCTGATCATTGGATTGACGACAAGACTTTATGTCTGTTCTTCATGGAATTTGGAATTCCATGGATCTGGAAATGGCAGCCAAAGTGTGGTTATACTGATGAAGGTATTCCCTGCCTATGGAGAGTTAGCTCTACCAAATTTTGGGATAAATTATTACGAGAAGATCCAGATACTGGCAAGATTTATTGCCATGATACTCTTATTCAAATGGAGGAAAAAATTTCTTCCTATCAGAAAGATCTACTGCACCAAGAAGAAAAAGAAAAAGATGCAATGAGTCCATTCAAAATATTGACTCAAAAATATTCAGAGATTTACTCCAAAGAAAAAATGGTAGAAATCTATATTGAAGAGATGAAAAAAAGATCTCTACAAAAATATTGGATGTTCCGATTCAAAATCTGACAAGTCTATGGCATCTGAATCCAGTGAAAATCAATTTATTCATCTAATGCAGATGCATGATGCACAGGATCCAAAGGATGATATTCCTCAATTTTCTCAGATCGATGTCATTTTTGAGAATTTAAAGAATTCATTAAAAGATAATATTAAAGATGATTAAGACATTCATCTTTAATTCAAAGTGGTAGGTGACAGATCACATCACATCAATGTGGAATCTCACATCGTGGCATGAGATCATGATAAAAGTAGTTGGAATATCACTATTTACTTTTTGATTTTTGTAACCATGTTACTGTTTGCTTTAATAAAGCAATGTACTCTTTATATTTTTAGTTGAAATCCGGGATTCATGTCCGACTCTTTCATCTATTTATAGGATATTTCCGTGTTCTTAGAAGGGCACGGTCGAGTTTGCTCCCCTCTATTCCTCTCTTGTAAACAACCCTTCTTAATAAAAGCTTCAACCTTTTGTATAAAAGTCTCTTCTACTGATTACAATTCTGTAAGTTTACTGTTTTTATCTTCTGTTTTTATTTACAGTTTTTAATATTTATATTTCATATATTAGCCTGAATGACAGGCTAAAATATTTTTGTTAAATCATCCCATTACTAAACCATGATCTTTATTTATTTGTAACTTTGTATTAAATTGAAATGATAAAAGATTTCATTTAAATTTTAGAATTCGATGTAATATAAGGGTTAATGGTTGAACATAAGGTTGGAAGACGAACCAGAAAATAGTAAACATAAGGTTCAAAGTTAATTAAGAAGCATAAATTCATGTTGTAGACCTTCAGCCTGCTTAGCCGAGAGATGGCGTTTAAGGCGTTTATGGGTGATTTTTATGAATTTATGTTTCTGAAGTTGTCTTCGGGAAATCCTCTGTTGTTTAATTTTTCTGGTATATCTTTTGTAATTCCTTTTATGTTTTGTAAATTTGCCATAGATGAACCTTATATTCATTCTTATTCTTGAAATTAAATACTTCCTTTTATTAGTTCAATAATTTGAATATGGTATATAGGCTGGAAACCAATAATCTCCATGTGTGCGAAAGTCACTAAGGAAACATTTGGTAAAACAACGCCACGTATCAGATTCAATTTATATTCCAAGCCTCAGATGGTATCATATATGTTTTAAAATTATTTTTTTATGTGATATCATCTGTTTTAAAATTATTTTTTTATGTGATATCATCTGAGACTTGAAATACAATTGATTATGATACGTAATATTGTTAGATTTATCGAGCCTGTTTTTTAAAGTCATATAGTCTAAAGACATGCGGTTACGTAAGGTTTCCAGCCGATATACCATATTTAGAAAAACTGAGCTAAGAAAATGATACATTTAAAGTTTGGAATAAAAATGAATATAAAGTTCATCTATGGAACTTTTAAAAAACATAAAAAGATTTAACAAAAATATATCAAAGAAATTAAACAATAGAGGATTTTTCCGAGATCCACCTCAGAAACATAAATTTATAAAAATCACTCATAAACGCCTTAAACGTCACACTCGACTACTGCAACATGAATTTAGTATTTTCTGGCTAAACTCGAACTATGTGTTTACCATTTCCTGTTCATCTTTTACCTTATGTTTTAACCAAAAACCCTATATTACATCGAATTCCAAAACTCAAATAAATCTTTTATTATCTCAATTTTTTTCCAACTTTCAAATAAATATAGATTATGTCATAGTAAGGTAATGATTTAGCACGAATATTTTAGCATGTCATTCAGGCTAATATTATGAAATTTAAAAAAAATTATAAACAGAAAATAAATAATATTAAGATCCTCTTTTAAATAATTAATCCGAAAAGTTCTTTTTATCAATCTTTTCTTGTAATTCATTTAAGATTCTATGAACATGTTTAGTTATAAAATGAAAAGAAATAGGATTATCTTGAAAGATTCATATAATACATATTTCATCAACATAAGTTAAAGGATAAATTTGATAAATAAAAAGAAGTCCAAGTATAATTTGGTTAAAAATATCTTTTACTAATAAAAAACTGGTTAAAATATAGTTTTTATCTTTGCAAATATATTTTTTTGATAATTTATAATTTATCTCTAAAGGTTCTCCTGCATCAAGAGAATGAGTAGTTTATGAAAATATTTACTAGGAATTAATCATTTATGTATAACTTTAAATCTGCACCACTATCAATCATAGTAATTAAATTTTTCTTATAAGAATTAGCAATTAATAAAGTAATATTAGTATATCATTTCTTATATATAAGCATACTTGAAACAGATAAATTTTTTTGATTAGGATCAAAAAATGAAATATCAAAACCGTCAGATACTAAATCTTCTTTGTTATTTTCAATAACTGAAATACGATAATTTAAACTAGTATTATTTTGTTGTGAAATTTTTATTTGTTCTTTAAGATTATTAATCTCTTTAATTAGATTTTGAAAAGTAACTGGACTTTGATTACTATATTTTTTCTGTAAAATATTTTTTATTTCTTTCATAGAATAAGTTTATTCTTGTTTAACAAGAATATTATTACTATTGGTTGAAGCATTATTCTTCATTTGATCTATAATTGTAGATTTTAAAATTGGACATTTAATCATTTTAAGGAATTCTAGAATATTACTATTAGTTAAAACATTGATATTAAGATCCTGAAATTGAGACATAAGTTTATAAAAATCATCATTTTTATCATCGTTATTATTTATATGATTTATACAATATTTTTATTGTATACAATTATGACATTCTTCTTAATCTGAGATATTTGATTCATTATCTACAATTTCTTCTGAATCATATAATTCTGAAGAATTTTCAGATTCACTATTATAACCAGAATCCTTATTTGAATCCATAATTATTTCAAATAATGTTTCTTTAAGATTTTCATATATATCTAATTTATTAATTTTTGTTTTGGCCCAACATTGATTAGCATAATGTCCTGTCTTTTTGAATTTTCTACAAATAATAAATTTATTTTTGTCTTTATTATATTTTTCTTCTTTTCGTGATTCACGGCTTTTTTTTCTTTTATTTTTCTATCTTTTTATCTATCAAGCAAATGTCTTTTCTTTCTATAAAGTTTCTCTTCTTTATCTTTAATTTTCTTTTTACCTTTATTAGGTAAATCCATACCAAATTGATCACAAAATTTACTTAATTGTTTTTCTCAAGTAAATTCTGTCTTTTAATTTGATTATTTAATTTTAATTCATTACAAAGGGCTAAACCCTCTTGTATCTAAGTACTTATTAACTTTTCATAAGTATAATTTTCGTATGGAATATATATCATCTTTTCTTAATATTTTTCTGATTCTTTCAGCCAAAAAAAAAGGTAAGTCAACTATAAATTTAGATTTCTAAAGACTATTATTACAGTCTGGTATCTCATATATACGATATAGAAAAGTATCTTTATACCGTCTAAAATCAGTAAGAATTTTATATTTTAGATTACTTAATAAAGTACAAATTTGTTCACCATTATCAATGAATATAATAGTAAAATGTTCAATCATTGTCATAATAAGATAGTAAACTGCATTCTTTACATGAATATTGTTAGGATCGGGAAAGAGTTTAGAGGGGGATGAATAAACTTTTTGAAAATATTTGCTTTTAAAATTTGTTTTCAACCGTCTTTTGTGCAGTTGAAAGTTTTTCTCAAATAATTAGAAATATGTATCATTTGATAAGTGCAGAAAACGGTTCAATATTTCTAATGATAATTTCAACCGGTTGGCAGTCTAATAACAAGATATGGTTTGAAATGTAAAAGCTTGCGAAAAGTAAAGACACGAGATTTTTATGGATGTTCGGAGATAAACTCCTACGTCACCACTTCTTCCTCTGTAGGAAGGATTCATTAAAAGATTATGGCTTTACAAAAATCTTTGCAACAGCCCACTCCAATCAGGACTTATCACACTGCCTGTTTTGAAACTCTTAGTGATCACTTTACACTTCTGGATTTTAAGAACCCTCAGTTCACCAAACACTACTATTAATCAAATAACCAAAGGTTACTGATGTAAGCAAAACAATCTGTTTTAGTAGCACAAATATGATCTTTGAATGATCAGATATCTTTATGTTGAGTGCGTGTTTGATGAACGATGATGTATGTGATCTTTGATTGTGCTCAAATTCTTTAAGTATGCAGGCTTGTAGTAATCGCACTGTTGAAAGCTTGACGATTTATATATGTCTATCTTGCATACTTCCAACTATTTTTTATATAAGCTGTCATTCCAACTGTAAAAAAAAAGATGAGTAACGTTAACCTGTAACCTTGGAATGATGTGTCACTATCAGCTGCAAATACATTAAATGTTTTCCAGCAAAGCATTTAATGTTCTATTTGCTAGCATAGCTTTGAATCACGTTCCTTGAAGAGTTACTGCTGAGTATTCTTTTATGACAACTGTTTTTACCATCAGAACTTGTAGGATATAAGTAATCTTTCTTTTCTGAGATAATGACATAAACACATATCAATATCGGGACTGGTGCATGATGGTTGACTTGTAGCGGTGCAAAACTATTGAATGTCCTGAACTGGTCAGAGAATATCTTTCGCTAAGTGAGCAATAAATAGCTCTTTAATGATTCGATTTAAAGTTTTCGAACAGCCGGTTGGGAAGTTCTTTAAAAGTTTGAACTTCTTCTGCTTCAAACAGTTGAATGGTAGGTGGTCTGAAATTCAAGTGGTTGAAGACTAGGCGGTTGTAAGTTTAGGCGGTTGAACTGGTTCCTGTTATACACAGAAGATTGCAGCTGTAACGTCTATTAATTTAAAATGCTGCTAAATTTTTTTTTTAAAAGCTCACATTTTCTAAAATAAACATTTAAATATTTTGCATGCATGCAACCCTACTGAAAAATATGTCATTTAAAAATAATTGTAAATTATTTATAGATAAAATACTGCAGTTTAAAAAATATCTGACAAATAAAATATTGCAGTTTAAAATTGCCGACACGACCATAATATGTGTACGTAATAATAACTCAAACAAACATCTTGATAATCATCACCATAACAAAATCAATGTATCAAAATGTTCGTGTCAACTCAAACTCGTAAAAATGTGATGTGCGGGAAAATGTGGTCCTCGGGTCGTGTGCGCACATCCAGCCTTGCCTACTCATAATTCGGCACCTCCTGTCCCTTCATCGACATGCTCACCTGACTCATTCACACCTAGTGAATCTAAAGACTCAACACACATGTACTGGGATAACAAATACATATACATATCATGCAGCAATGAAAAATACCGCACTTAATATACATTTCATAATCATGGAAAAACGTATGCATAATCATAACATGTCAAAACATAATAACAATCATAGCACATAACATCATATCAACATTTACGTGTTCATTTTCTTAATTTGAATTCCGTTCGTTAGCTATGACTTTCGTATTATCATGTCAGTCGATGGATCCATCTACGTGTAACCGCGGTACCGGGCGGCGAGGACATCAGCGACAGCATTACCCTCCCACTGAGCATTGGCATTACATATCATCGTATTACCGTATTCGTATTAGTCACAACCAACTCCCTTCCTTCAAAAACATGTCATCATATTCATCACTTAATAAAACATGCATATACGTAAATTTTCTTAAAATCAAGCATGCAAAGTATTTATATAATTTCATAAAAATCATATACGTGATACCAAACATTTAAAAACATGATAAATTCTGCTCAGGGCGCTGCCATGACTAAAATCTCGCTTCGGGTGCAAAATGAGCATTTTGTCTCTGGGACCCACAATTACCGTTTACCCCTAGACCTCAACATTTCGACCCATCTTATACCTCCAAATCTTGGAATACTCGGACTAGCTTACTGAAATAACCAACCCGATCTAACTTGATGGAGACGACCAAAACAAACATGCACGCCAAAACGCTAACCTCTAAGCTCGGCACCAGCGCCTAGGCGCCCGAAGTGCAGCGCTGGTTAAGCGCCTAGGCGCTGCATCCCAGCGCCGTGGCACTGCAAGGTGCGAAACATAGGCGCTGCGGCGCTCCAAATGCAACGCCGCAGCGCTAACCCTGCACGATCCAAACACAAAGAAGCTATCTTCTACCTTGCTCTCACCGAACCCGGACCAGCCTCGAGCCAATCACTCCTAGCCTACCACTGGACCCTCCTAGCCCACCTTAACCAAGGACCCTAGCCCCATGCACGCCGCACAACGCACACACTTGACATCTATCAAACGAGCCCCAACTGATCCAACCCGTCATCAACACGATCGATCGGCTTCATGGTTAGTTCCAGCAGTGGTCGAGCTATCTTAGGCCATGTCTCAAACCTATCAGGGCCATGGTCCATGGCTTTGATCGGTCCTTGCACCGCCGGCTCAGCCCTATCCACCGATCTCCTCACAAACAAGCTGAAATCCCAAGGAAGTCGTTCGACCCTCTCCTAATGCAACAAATCTTCGACTCCATCCTGTAAATCCCTTCCTCATCGACGTTAACAGCCTCTTAGGACCCTCACACGGCAGCCCCTTGCACCGAGGTAACAAAAACGTGAGTTACAAACACTTGTATGCATTATTTTCATGTAAACCTTGCAAAAAAAAATGAAGCTACAAGATATACCAACGTTTTCTTCATGAAAATACACATATATCAGCATACTATTGGTGTGAATGAAGAGAACACGAAATACAAGTGTGCCTTGATGTGTAGATGCTCAAAAACTCGAAGAAACGAGCGTGGGATAAGCACCTGAGGAGCGGGGAGAAGACTTGTTTGAAAGAAAAATGGAGGGGCCGACTTGCAGCAAGGTTGCTGCTGGTTTTCTTTTCTTTTTCACGTGTAAATGCTGCTGAAGGAGAGGGAAGGGCGGCTGCTAGGTTAGGGGATGCTTAGGGTTAAATAAATTAGGTTTAGGTTAAGTTAATGACAACCTAATGGGCACCAAATAAAATTTTAAAAATGATTAATAGATTTTGAGCCCATTAAATATTAACACCAACCCAACAAGCCACATAATATTCTCGAAAAATATTTCGTTTTGGTACATTTTTGAAAATATTGTCCGAGCCCTCAAAAAGTCCTCCGAATCGTTAAAATTTACGTACCGGTAAAAAATATAGTCCGGCGGGTAAAAATACCCATCCAATGCCTATTTTCAAAAAATTATATTTAAAACACCTCCTATAAAATAATTAAAAATAATTATTAAATAAAAATATTTTTCCTGAATATCTCCGGTCTCCGATCCTCGATCGAGCGCGAAATGCAACTTAAAATTTGATGTCTAGAACTTTAAAATAACTCATGAAATGAATCCTACTCACGCAATAATCATGCATTAAATGCATAAAAATCAATAAACACATATTTTAAATAAAACCCTAGATTTCATGCATTCAGGTTACGTAAATTTAAATTTCCTGGACCTTACAGCAGCTGTTTCCTGAAAAAGTTAAGTGCTGCTTTTATTTTTTTGATCACCAAAACTCTTAGGTAATAGTAATTCCTTAACAAATATTATTCTCATTTTTTATTGAGTTTAGAATTTCATCCTTATGAGATTGATTTAAATAATTATCCCACCAACCTTTAAGTTGTCCAGTAAAACCTGCTCTAATCAATTTAGCAATAATTTTACCATTACTGCCTAAAGTTTTACACACAGTTCTATGCATAAGCATTCTGTGAGTAGTATTATAAATTTGCTTATCACTAAAACCATCAATATTCCATTCATAAATATTTTTTCCATTATAACTTAGAAAAAATATATGCTTGTTTTTCAAAAAGAACATCCATGGGAGCAGGTCTATCATAATAATAATTGGTTTGGGTAGGTTTATCTGTCCACTTTATTTTATTAATTTCTTCATCAGAAGAATTTTTATTATTTTCAAACTCTTCATTGAGATTATTTAAATTAAGATTTTTAAAATTTTTTTTTAATAATTTTTCTTTATATCAGAAACAAAATACTTAAATTTAAAATATTTTATTTCTGTAGGAGATTGGATGGAAGAAGATGCAATAAAAATAATATTAATTTCTTCTTTAGTTTGTATATGAACATCATGTTTAATCTGATTGATAGTTATAGTTATTTTATCTATTCTATCTTTGATAGAAATAATTTCTTCTCCTATTATTGTAAGATACAGATTTGTATAATTATGTTTTTCAAGTATCTAATTAATATGTTTAACAGTTATTTGTAGCATATTATTATCAAATAATGTTGAAAAATCAGTGAAATTTAAAATTTTATTATTCTTTTCTATAATAAAATATTGTTGAGGAGGATAAACATATTTTTGAATCTGTCCAAAAGAAAGTTTATAATTTCTTTTCAAGAATAAAAATATAATCTATAATAAATGTGTTGGATCGTGTGCTCGACACCAAAGGTGCTTCAAACAAAATATACTCCAAGAGCTGCAATAGCTCGTGTTCTAAGAATGTATACACCGATGAATTAGATCGAGTTTGGTTTACAAACCAAGTGGAAGGCACTCGAAATAATCCTTCGTTAAGGAAACTGATATATTTTATATATTGTGCAAATGAATAACTGAAAAAGGGTAGATTAGTTTTTGCATTCACCAATTCAGTTATGGTGACAAATGAATTGATGGATACTCTTGCTAATCCAGTTAGTTTGAAAACAACAGTTGATCAGTTAAATACACTAGATATGTTTATGGATGTTCGGAAACTTCAACTGCTACTACGTCACCCCTTCTACCTCCATGGGTAGGATACACTAGAAGACTTAGATTTATACAACTGATTGTATAAATCCTACAAAACTTAGGACTTACACTACTGCCTAACTGAACTCCTACTCTAGACTGAAGGCAACACATTCCAGCCAACACTTGTTTAACGTCTGTGTGTCAAAGACAACATACACAAGTTTATTGTCTTTGTGCAAGACTGTATTTGAGTGGTGGTGTGTGTGCGTGTGTGTGAGAACTGAACAAAAAATACACCAGAAGGGTGTTTTCACACACTAAGGAAAAATAGCTTCTGTACTAAGCTGATATATCTTGAATTGTTCTCTTGCAACTGAGCGTAATGCTTCTTAAAAGCTGATGAATAATAAGCATGCCCTTCTTGTTATTCACACTCTCTCTGTGTCTTGTTTTGCTGATGGTCTTGGCCTGTATTTATAGCAGCAAGATTACCGTATACCAAGACTCAGTGCATGTGACCGTTGCAGCTTGAATGCGTTCCTTGGAGTTTGTGTCTCGTCTTTTCCGACATCTCTTTTGGAACAATTTGTCTTTAAGCTTTGCTGTTCGGTCCCTTATTGTCCTTTGACTGGACAAAAGCTTACGTACTTTTGCGCACAGCTGGATTCCAATAATGTTGACTGTCGTGTTCCGCAACTTGATTGCTCCTAACTGAATTTCTGAACTGGTTAGATGAACTGGTGTGCAGTTGAAGAGGTGAGATCAGTTGGTTCATCAGCTGAGCTGATTTCACTAGTTCAGTTGAACTGATCAGCTGGGATCTTCATCAGTTGAACACTTCATCAGCTGGTCGGGCTTCTGAAGGTTTCCTGCTGAACTATTTTTCAGCTGGTTAGTCAGCTGAACTGATTTAAGATACATCAGTTGGATTTTGTTCAGTTCATAAGATCAGTTGGTGCGCTCAGTTTGCGTATCCGATAGTCTTCAATTTGGGCTTTCAACTGATTATTTCAGTTCCAGTTTTCTGCGCACTTAAAGTAGATTATTAGAAACAAAATAACAAGTTTTGTTAACATCAAAATCAAGTAAAGATTGCAAACATAAAATGTTCCAACAAAATGTTTTAAAAAACCAAGGAACAAAATGTGTTAATTTATTTTGGTTTTCACAGTATTTATAAAACTCTGTAACAATATATTCAAGTTCTTGTTCAGAAAAACTTTTAAAATAACATTCTCTGAAATATTCTCATTTGGGTTGATAAAATTCTGCATTGATCATCGCTCTAGCAAGAGGTCTGTTAGAACATTTCATGCTCACAATCTTGATTTTGATGTTAACAAAACTTGTTATTTTGTTTCTAGTGATTTATTGTAGTTCGTAGGAAGCTGGAACTGATCAAGATTCGAACTGATCAGTTAATTGAGCCAAAACTGAAGCTATCGAGACACAACTGAAAGTGCCAGCTGATTGCCTAAACTGAATCAGCTCAACGAAATATCAAAGAAGAGTTCAACTGATGTCCAGCTGATATGTGGTTCAGCAAGAGAACTTCAGAAGTCCGGCCAGCTGATGAAGAACTCAACTGATGAAGAGCCCAACTGATCAGTTCAACTGAAAGAGTGAAATCAGTTCAACTGACGAGTCAACAGATTTCACCAACCCAACTGAAGATCAGTTCAGATGACCAGTTAGGTGTATCAGTTATGAATCAATCAGTCGCAGATCAAGACAAGCTTATCTAAAATGGATTCCAGCTACGCACAAGGATACAAAGTATCTGTACTATTAATAGTACAATAATGGACGTTGCAGCAAAGCTTAAAGCCAAAATGTTTCAGAAGGCTGTCGGAAAATTCGAGACACAAATTTCAAGTAACACGTTCAAGCTGCAACGGATACAATTATTGAGCCTCACTGTACGATCGGTTTCTCGTCTATAAATAGAAGATCAGTGAAGACAAATAACAAGAAGAAATACAAGAACAAGTGTGTGTGAAGATACATAGAGAAAGTGCACGCACATTGCATATTTGCTTTCTATAAGCAATTTGCCCAGAGGGAACACTTCATTGTGTTATTAGCTTAGATTATAAGCAAAATTCCCTCAGTGTGTGAGAACACCTTCGAGTAGTGATCATTGTTCAGTTCTCACACACACACCACCACCACCCAAAATACAGTCTTGGACAAAAACATTAAACTTGTGTATGTAGTCTTTAACACACAGACATAAAACAAGTATTGGCTGGGAGGTGCTGCCTTCAGTCTAGTCTAGGAGTTCAGTTACGCAATGGGTAAGTCCTAAGCTGGGTGGGTTTGTACAAGATGTTGTATAAATCAAAGTTTTCTAGTGTATTCTATTCGAGGAGGTAGAAGGGGTAATGTAGAAGCAGTTGAAGTCTCCGAATATCCATAAACATATCATGTGTTCTTTAACTGTTTAACCTTTGTTTTCAACTTATTTGATCAGTTAGAGCATTCGTCAGTTCAATTGTCACCATAACTGAACTGATATATGCCACAACTGATTCCCCTATTTTCAGTTATTCAGTTGCACATTATATAAAATATATCAGTTTTTCTTAACGAATGATTACTTCGAGTGTTTTCCGCTTGATTCTTAATCAAACTCGATTTAATTCATCGGTGTGAACATTCTTAGAACACGAGCTATTGCAGCTCTTGGAGAATATTTTGTTTGAAGCACCTCAAGGTGCCTAGCAAACGATCCTTCAAGATCCTTTAGTAAAATCAATTTTTTATTTTTTGTCTATTAAATAGTAAAATTCATTTACGAAACTGTATCAGTTTCCCTAACCTTTTGAAAATTACTTTGATGTACAATATTATTTTGATTAATAATTAAATCTTTAACTGTATCTTTTATAGAAGATCATATCTCTTATCTTATTTGAGAAGTAGAGGCTTTAGAAATTTTTGAATATCCATCATATAATCTAAATGTGAAATAAAAGAATGACTAAATCCTGATCTAGAATAGACATAAGATGGTAACAATCTTATTTGTTCATTATTAAACTGTATTTGAACATATCCTTCATTAGTTTGTATAACTTGTTGTAAATCTCTATTTATTATAGGATTTCAAGGAACTTGTTCAATTATCCAGTGTTCTGAAAATTCAATTTCTTCCCATTTTATAGATTGTAATATTAGATCTACTGAAATTAGTTTCTATAAGAATAGTTTCATTTAATTTTTTATCTATTTTTTTACACATAGGATTCAGTATAAATAGTGATTTATAATAAATACGATAACATATACATAGAATTTATGTTCCAGGAGTATAATTATAACCATGTGTTTTAAAATTTAATGTTAAAAAATCTATTATATTTATGTCTGACAGAGATAAATATAATTTTGGGTAAACATCAAAATATACTAGACCATGAGCCAAACTGAATTGAATTATTCCCATAAGATATTGTTTTCAATTTAGATTTATATCATTTCTTAAAGGTGCTATAAAGCTTTTTGGTAAACCTTATAAAGTTAAAGGTCTAAAAGCAATTTGAATTAAATCTATAATTTTTCCTGTAAAGTAAGATATCTTTATTGTTTAATAATCTAATAATCATTCTTCATTATGAAGAGATACCGATGATTCAGTAGTTTAAGTTACTTGTTTGAAACCAATTCTTTCAAATGTTCATAATTTATAAATCATTTTAGATTTTATCTTAGGAATAGTCCATTTATTCAATAAATCTAAATTATCTGGTAAATCATATTCTTCATTTAAACTGTTTTGAACAGTTTCTTTTATACCAAGAATATTCATTGAATAAAAGTGCTAAATCATAAACCAAACTATTTCCATAGCTCTGATATCAGATTTATTTAATAAATCAATTATATGTTTTCCACAAATAATAATAATAATAATAATAATAATAATAATAATAATAATAATAATAATAATAATAAATCTATTTTATACAATTATATGTTTTAAAATTAAATTTTTTTAATGAAATATGTGTTTATACAATTTTGAGAGTCTTCCTGAAATATCTTTTTGATCAATTGATTTTATATACGTTTTCTTGAATGCAAACTTACAATATTTTATTATAAATAATATTTATTTTTTGATTTTATTTGATATTTTTGAAATGGACCAATAATTTTAAATTAAAATATCCGAAAATCCAATTAATGGAATAAAAATTTAAAATTTAAATGACAAGAAATTCATGAATTTGAAATGATACACGAGAGGTAATCATTTGAAATTGCTTCAAAATATATATAAAACTGTATAGAAGGAGACAGTGAAATTTAAAACATATAACTAAAATATGACTTATTTTACGTTAAATCTAGAATATTTTTCCTCCTACTTCAATATAATTAAATAATGTTAATCTTTTACATTTTTATGAAAGTTACATATATGTTAATAATCTAGACAAAAACTTATATGAGACGGTCTCACGGGTCGTATTTGTGAGACGGATCTCTTATTTGGGTCATCCATGAAAAAGTATTACTTTTTATGCTAAGAGTATTACTTTTTATTGTGAATATGGGTAGGGTTGACCCGTCTCACAGATTAAGATCCGTGAGACGGTCTGACATGAGACCCACTCAATAATCTAAGAAATAATATTTGATTACCTCACAGAGAAATAAATATTTTAAGTAAAATAATTCTTAAAATATTTCACAAACATACATATAGTAAATTTAAAGTAAGAAATTAAAATCAAATTTATTTAAAACAAGTGTATCCATACGCAATCTATATCAATTACTTGCCCATTAAGAATAAGCAGTACATTTCATTACTACTTTTTCACAGCTTTAAAAAAGTTGTTCTTTTATCAATATAAATATAAATAAAAAGAAATATATAAAGGTGCTTTTGGATTTATTTTTTAAAAAATTATTATTATTATTGTTATTAATTATATTTGAATCCTTAATTGGTATGAAGGTGAAATAATTTTTACAATTTAAAAAAATTATCATAACATATCCTTTACTCAGTAATTATTTCAATGTTCAAAACATGTTTAAAGTGCTTTAAAATTTAAAATATTTGAGTTTCAACGTTATCATCAACTATATATTCTGATAAAAACGACAAACATTCGATCTTATATGATACTAAACCAACAAAACTTGGGTCATGGTATGACAACAAGTGTTTTTTCCGTGTTGTCCATCTCAACAAAATAATATACTATGATATTTTTATTTTACAAAATTACTACTAATAATAGATAAATGATATATTTTTATTTTTTTAATAATTATTCTAGTTATGATTTAAATTTAAAAGTCTTTTTTATCTTATCTACAATATTTTGTTTAGAAACATACGGGAAAAAATTGATGAGAAATACTTAAATTTACTAATTTGTACATGAAATCACATTTACATATTAGTATAATATAATGCCAAATTTGGGGGAAAAAATTGGTGTCCCTCTGCACCAACAATTAGTAAGTGTAGTATAATATAAATTATAAATGATTTTAAATACAATTTCTAATTTTTAAATTTAGATTTTTCAGGTTTTTATAAATAAAATAGTTTATTAATTTAAAATAAAAATAAAAATAAAATTTGTACATGCATACCCCTTTTTCACAAAAGCAATATTAGCTCAATTGCGATTGCGACATTTAATATTTTCTAAAGTAAAGTTTGCTAGAAAGTAAAAACTCATTGAAAAAATGGAATTATAAAAAGATTATCTTAGAATTGTTATAATTTCCATCAATTAATTCTCGAGATCATGATTGATTGAGATTACTAAATTTTTAAATTTCAATTTTGCAAGAGTATAGTAATAACCTACAAAATTGTGCAGGTCGATGCACAAATCGTCTAATATCCATAGTTTACACGCATCGCCTAGTATCTATAGTTTACAAATTTTTATATGTGAAAATCGTTTTTTTTTTAATCAAAAAAATTATCTCGAAAAAACCATAATTATTGCAATATTAAATTAGTTTTCAAATAAGGAAAATTAAATAACATATTCTCATGAAATTTAATACTCCAAATAGAGAACAATGCATCCAACTAGAGATGTCAATGAGGCGGATATGGCTAAACCCAAGATCCGCCCCATGAAAAAAATTTTGACCCATTACCTGCCCCAACCCGGTTAAATATTCTTCGGACCCACCCCACCCTGAATACGAAATGGGATCGGATAGACCCGCAAGACCAGTGAGACCCGAATTTTTTTAAATGAAAACAATAATCTTCTTATCACATTACTGAATTATGAAACAAACAAGCCTCTAAATACAACACAATAGAAAACTAATTCATGTCTTCGACCACACTTAATAATAACAAACAAAATATTTTCATGACATAATTATTTACATAAAAAAAGAGTTACTAGCTCTCCAAAAAAAAGTCTTGACATATCCAAAAATAAGTCATAACAAAACTTATACAGATCAATATAAAATCAGCGAATAAGCAATATTTCAGACGCATTCTTCAGGATCATCTTCATCTTCATCAAAAATGGTGGGACAAATTGGTAAATTAGTCGAAGAATTACCTATAAAATTAAAGAGAGAAAGTACATTGAAAAAATAAAAGTGTAATTTAAAACCGTAAAAAATTGTAATTTAAAAAAGAGAGAAAATACAGTAACAAAATTAAAATGAAAGTACAATAATAAAAGATTTATTTACCATCTACATATATGGGGCGGGGATCCATGACCCGTCCCATACCCAGATAGGTCTGAAAAATTGGACTCGAGACCCGTCTCATGACCGATTTAGTATGCACAAAGCCGTCCCGCCATTGCGGGTCTGGCTAAAACTCGGACCCATTGACATCCCTACATCGAACTTTACAACGATGACATTTNATATAAAATTTAAAAAGGGAATTATTTGGTTTAGAGACCGTTGGAATTTAAAATTTTCTCTCTTGCGATGCACGAAACTAGCTCATGGGTACAACCCTACGTCTTTAAAATCTTGAAATGTGTCCAAAATTTTAATATAGTTTTCTGAATTTTTTATTCCTGCCATGTCTCGATCGATCCTTAATTTTTCAAACAATGTTCATTTTCATCATTCCATTTTCAAAATGCTGACCCACCACTTCATTTTCATTGCCCCACCACTTTGATATATACTAATGTACATATGCACACAATACAATATTTTTTATAATTTTTTTTGTTTACATTTAAATAAAGATTAAAATATAATTATAAGAAATAGTGACAAACAATACTGTAATTTTGATATATAAATTAAAAAATAAATAAAAATAAATAAATAAAAAAAGATTCAAGTAAGAATTGAACTTATAACCTAATGTTTACAAAACTAAGCATCTAACATATAAGGAACATATGACTTGTTTTAAAATCTTTAACACTTTATTTTCCACTTTAATATATATACTAACATATGTAATCATTTCAAATCCTTTTAAAGTAGTGAAATCTGAAATGTCTAACTAAAATTTTTGTCTTTAACACACGTGATTTAGTCCAATATATAAATAGTTTTTGCTAGATTTTATTTTAATTGATTTTTCCCAAATTCTACTTACAATATCATTTCATTTTGTCATTGGTTAAAAATTTAAAAACATTTAAAATAATTTATTGCAAACACTACCATAGTTTACACTTAAAAAAATTTTTATATTGAAAACGTTAAATCTTATTTTTAATTTCCCATTATTTTCCATCTTAGTTTTAAATTTAAGAAATTACCCACGTAGAAAATATTTTTTTTAAAAAAAATATTAATGTTGGAATTTTTTTAAAATTTATAATATATGTATATATTTATAATAATAGTAATAAGTGCATTTCCACTAATAATGACATCGGCTTTTTAATAATGTTGATGAAATACTTTGGGCCAATCTTTTAGCTTGAGTCGGGCGGCCCCAAATGTGGGATATTATTACCCGTTCTAACAACACAAACATATTAACTCAGCCTAAGAAAACTTGAGGCAAAAACTTATATGAGACAGTCTCATGGGTCGTATTTTGTGAGACAGATCTCTTATTTGGGTCATTCATAAAAAAATATTATTTTTTATGCTAAGAGTATTATTTTTATTGTGAATATCGGTAGGATTGACATGTCTCATAAATAAAGATTCGTGAGACCGTCTCACAATAGACATATTCTATTTCAAAAGTGAGCTCTATTTTTTAAAAATACAATCAATATAGTGTTGTTTAAGGGAAATTGAGATTTTTGTCTTATAAGGGCTTGTTTTGGATTTTAGTATGTAATTTATCAAAGTTTGATTTTCATTCAATAACTTGGACTTTTTGTTTTGATTCCTTGTTTCATTGGAAGTCTTTAAACAAATCGAATATATCTTATTTGACACCGATTATTTCTTATGTGGCTCATATGATACGAGTAAAGCCCATGTTACACATTAAAATACATCTAAACAAAAAAATAAATGGAAAAAATAAACCAAAACCATACCAAACATTTTAAAATGAGAGAAAAAAGCTTTTCGTTTTGTTTTGTTAGATTTTAATATATGTAATAAATGTTTTTATCATCTTCAAATGAGCTACATAAGATAACATCGATATTAAATAAACAATATTCGTTGGATTTAAAGATTTAGGCAAAATAAGGACCTAGACCAAATTAATATCTAACTTACACGATGAAAACCAAACTTTGACAAGTTACATTACTAAAATCCAAAATATGCCAACTTACAAGACCAAAATCCTAATTTTTATAGGTTGTTTATGCTCGTACCTAGATTCAAACCTCACATATTGTCTTTTGAGAAAAATATTATGTTATCAGACCACTAAAGCTCTATCTATTATTTTGATTAAAAAATTAAATATAGTAAAATGAAATTCAGTCAAAAACAAGTTCATGAAAACTAAAAATCATTCAAAACCAGTTAACATCAACAGAAGTTCTTTCAAAATCAATCTACATGAAGTGAAAGTCAGTCGAAACCAATCAAAATGAATTAAAAATAAGTGGAAACCAATAAACTTGTCCATGTGAACTTAAAATCAATCGAAACCAGTCGACATCCATTGAAAATCAGTCGAAGCCGATCAACGTGAAAATAAGTAGAAATAATAGTTTTAGTAATGAGATAATATTGTCTTTTTATAAACGGACATGATATTGTCTTTTTATATACGGACATGATCTTTTTGGATTCTAGATTCTAAATTTCCTTAATTTAAACAATAATAAATTAATAAGAATTTGATAAAAGACAAAAACTTGTGTGAGACGATCTCACAGGTCGTATTTTGTGAGACAGATCTCTTATTTGAGTCATCCATGAAAAAATATTACTTATTAGGTTAAGAGTATTACTTTTTATTGTGAATATCGGTAGGGTTGACCTGTCTCACAGATAAAGATTCGTGAGACCGTCTCACAAGAAACTTACTCTTGATAAAATGCACTAAAAGGTGAATTATCTCTGAGCTTAATTAATGATAGAGTGGGTAACAACAGGAAGTTTTCTACCAATTCATGACTGATGAACATTTCAAATGTTTTCGGTTTTGCTTTTTGCTTTTTGCTTTTGTTTTTGTTTTTGTTTTTTGTTTTAAAAATTCATATATTAAATGCTTTTGAGAATTTGGATTACTCAATGATATTACAGATGCTAGTTTCGAGCTCAAGCTACTTTTATCCTTGTTTTAGGCTGTTGATTCGACTAGTAGCCTTTTTAGAATATACAGTACACTTCCTAATGAGTTTCATGATCTTACGTTGCGAGGCAGACCTCATGTTAGCTATTGTATATTCAAGGACTTTATCTATGCAGCTTGCACGAGTATATAGATAAATTATAATGCCATAATCGAATGGAATCGTAAAATATTATTAAAATAAAAATTATTTTACATTAGAGTCAATAAAAGCCCGAGGCACAAGTTGTCTTGCCGGGCACCTACTCTAGCAATTATATACAACAAAACTTATAAATGTTGTCAAGTATTTATTGAGCTATATATTTGTAAACACCAAATTAAAGTAACCACTTTAAATGGTTGGTAATACTAAACTAGCATTTAAATGATATCAAGAATTCAATATTATGATAATATTCATATATAGTAAATTAAAGTAACCACTTTAAATTGTTGGTAATATCAAACTAATATTTAAGTGGTATCAAGAATTTGATGTTACACATAGCATCAATAAATCAAAAACTCCCATTTATAAGTAGGGTATAAAAAAATTTAAATAAAATAAACTAAATATAATATAAATAATAAATAATGATTAAATACTTAAAGATTATTACTTTATTATCATATCAAGAAACAACCTTTTCATCTCGACTTTGGAATATTAGCTACTCATGATGGAAGTGAAGAACTTGGAATAAATACTTAACATGATAATTTTATTAAAGTAAAGAAATAAAGAGAGAAAAATTATGAACTCAAAGTTTTGTTCATAAAATAAGGGATGATTTACTTCATCAATATATACTTATATTTATAGGCCAATTTGAGGAGACAAAAAAAATAAAATATTAATTTTTTACATATAACTGTTGCAATTTTTTTTTTCATGAATGAATTAAGTATCTGTTGCATTTTTCACTCCATCTTTGACAATCTTGTCAACAGATTTGATTCTTTTTACATAAAACAAATTTGGTTTATAATTGATTTTTCTGAATTGTGTTAAAATTTTATATTCTTTTACCAAGTATTTTGACAAATATGGTCAAAATACTCAAGCTTGGTAAAACTGTAATTCCATTGGTATCATTTTCACTTGTTGCTCAATTTGACCTCAATTGTGAGAAGAATTTTATCCCAAGATTTTCAATAATATTCTGGACATTGAAATCAAATTTATACATGTAAGAAAACGTTGTTCGACACTTATGAGTAAATATGTAAATAGCAATTAATATAGCAAATTCGTATTTTATCAGAATTAAGTGTTGTGCCAGATGTTACAACATCTCGGACAACATGCAGCGGAATATTAACTTTTATAAAACAAATCGATTTTAAATAACTAGATGGACAAGATTAAATATGTACAAGTATAAATACTTGTGCGGTGCCTTATGGCAAAAATTAATCACTAGAAAACCAAATCGTTTACAAAAACCTATCACTAGTGATCATTACGAAAATCAATTTCCTCAACACTTTGAGAAAATAAAGCTTTCTAAAAACAAATAAGCAGAATAAAAACTAAAACAAGAAAGCAAAACGTGATTCCAAAAGGGAATCCACGAAAATGATCTTCAGCCAACTTCTTCACAGATGTTGTCTGCAGATGTTCTCAACATTCAAGGCAACACGCGATCATCACTCTTCAACAGCAACTGCTTCGAGAATTATTTTGCTCTGAAAATCTCAACTTTGTATATGTATGTTCGATCGATATTGAAGCCGAGAGGGAAACAACTCTTTATGACGTCCCTTGATCTCTTATTTATAGTTGAAGACTTTTATCTCCACAAGAAAACCTATTTCATAAGGAAGGTAGAGTTTAATTAGAAATAAACTCTATTTAAACATTGATATCATATCTTATTAAATCATTATACTAAATATCATATCTAGAATATATTTTCATAGTTATCTCATTATCTTAGAAAGGCAAAATCACATCAAATATTGTACTCAATTAAATCAACAAATAAAAGATATTCTTGGGAAAATAATTTAAAATTCAAGTAATTATATCAATTGAAATCGAGAATAATATTTCCCTTCAATCTCCCCATTTTCGCCTTTCTTAGACAAAATGATATCAAACCCATTTATCTTTGTTTAGCTCAAATCAACTCCCCCTGAGTCAGAGAACTTTTCTCCCCCTGAATAAACTACAGTTAGTAAGAATGTTGTTAGTAGTGTTGGCAACATTCGGAACAACACCTGCACAAACTTTTTGATATTTCAGTAACACATCAAGATAACAAACCACATTATAAAGCATAAGGAGCTAACACAGAAAGAAGACAAAACAGAGAAAAAAAATCAAACACAAAAACATTCAATCATCCCCCTCTTCATCATCCTCATCCTCCTCTTCATCATCCTCATCATCCTTGGTCCCTGATGGACCAGCACCCGTTTGATCATCAACTCCCCCTTTTTGTCCAAGAAAGACACCTACGTCCAGACGTATCCTGTAATTGGCAGCCAAATCTTCATAATAGACCAAATCTGCCTGGGCTTGCTCTATATGTGCCTTGGCTTGCTCTATATTTATCAGAGCATGATCCAGTTGTGCTTGCACTTCTGGAACAGTGAGCTTGATGAAGTCAGTAGTTGGTTGAGGAGCAGAAGTGCTTTGAGAAGATTCAGAGGTAGGGGCTGCTTGAGGAGATTCTGTCCATGGAAGATCGATCTTTCGATTTCCTTTAAAGAATGCAGGAGCAATCTTAAATGGCTCACAACTATCAGACAGTGGCTCATTCACATCTCTGACAAAACCTTGGGATACCAGCAGCCCGTAGATTAGGCCTGGAAAAGGAAGCTTAGATGCCTTAAGACCTCCATCGGCGTACTGAACCATTGTGTTGAAAACCAGCTGTCCAAAATTAAACACTCCAACCGTTCCGATGGAGTACAGAATCAGTGCTTGATGTCTTGTGACTGTAGTGGTATTTGAGAAAGGAGTCCAATTTCTAACAGCCAACTTATGGAGCACCGAGTAGAATGATGTGAGGTTGGCAGCTAAGAGCTTCTTTGGATGACTAGGAAATTGAGTGATAATGCCCCCAGTAAATGTGGATGTAACTAAATGTATGTCTGGGGCAAGACCATCCTCATCCTCGGTAGGAGTCTGATAATGGGAGTTGATGGCTGTGGGACTGAACTCGTGGACAAACACTTTCCCGTATTTCGCAGATCGTTCATCACCTACTGTTGGTGACAAATTGGCATAGAACTCCAGTACATGTTTACGACAAAAAGGTGTGACCGCAGATACTGTTGAGAGCAAAGAGCATTGTTTCAGGAAGGCGATCAAATTCTGTTTCCCAAAGGCATCAGTGTCGATGTTTTTCTCTTCCAGGAAGTCACGGTGTGGGGACCCGGACGCTAATCAAGTTCTTAATCATCATTGGGACAATTTAATCAATTATAGTAAACAGGGTCTAGATATTTTTTTTAACATACGGAACGTAATGGAATCCTTTTGATATACATATCAGTATAAAAGTACAAATCTGGTACAACGTTTGACAAAATCAAACTAGGGTTCAACTACTATATATCAAGTGTTGAAACCTATCTACTTCTGAATCCGGATCACCACGCTAACTTGTCCTCTCTCTCATCCTTTTCTTGACCCTGATCCTGTCCCACCTGTTGTCATGCACACATACAAACAAGACAACAGTCGGATAACTCCGGTGAGAATATAATCACAGTATAAACAATGTATACATGCAATGCATAAAGTCACATAGAAAAGCATAAACCATGTATCACAAAACATAAATAATAATTTATGACACATTAGTGAATACAGATAAAACTCTTTGACTCGACTCATATCTAATCTAGGGATCCCGGTTTCTGGATATTACAATATACCGAATCTCCGCGATAGGAATCGATCCATTCCTAAGCAACATCGATATACATCAAATATCCATTGTCTTGGAATATCCGCCATAGACTTGGTATATCCGCCAATGCCTACTCTGACAATGTGCAATGAGCCAATGATCACTCTGTCATAATCTGGCACCTCTGTCAAAGACTTTCACTCAATAGCTATCTGCTATTCTCTGCTTTTCTATAAATCAATAAACTAAGCATATTCATTCAAATAATACAACAGTATGAAAACAATAACATACAAGTATGTGGTTTAGGTAAACTCAAGTCCAATCTGACTTAAGTCAATCTCCCGGTTAACGTTGATTTATACCTTTCTTGTCATAGTTCTGACGAAGTCGAAGTCCTGAATTCGAAGCTGTCAATACCAATCTGAAATGACGTGTCGAATAGGAACAATATCAATATACAACTCATATCACTACTCATTCTGATCAATACTCAATCTAATTCAATATCGACGGCATAACGGTACAATCTCAATATCTCCGTCAACTCAGACAGCAATATATATCAATGACAAATCATAACCAATATCCAATATAATCCATAATCTCATAAATCTGAATAATCTCAATTCTATCTCTGAAAAATCATAACAAATATATAAACAATCTGTTCTTCAATCTGTTCTCGGTTCTACGATGTCTACTATCTCAAGAACATCATATATCAATCCTATCCGATTCTGACAGTATCATAATTTCAAACCATATCAAAATTCAATAAAACTTACGTCTAGTTGAAGCTCTCGTCGATAGAAACACGATACTGAAGTCGGATTGAAAGTCTGACGGGCTGATCTTTCGTAAACTTCAATTTCCTAAAATAAAAGGCGTAAGGATTTTTCACACAATTCTTCTGACCCTTTCTCGTTTTTTTGTTTGCTGAATTCTGAGGGAAAAACGTTTATATATATCAACTTGCATGATAAAGAAACGTGGCTTGATCTTTAGTCTGCAGTCTCGCGCATCTGCGCGACCTCTCTCGGCGCATATGCGCGAGACCTTCTGGTCTCGACGTTTGCACATTCAACAGCCGCTCATATGCGCGCCCTAACACCGCGCACATGCACCAATAGTTCTGTCCTAGCAGTTGGTCAGCTCATCAGCTCACGCATATGCGCGCACTCTCTCGGCGCACATGCGCCACAATCTCTAGAATCAACATTCTGAAATCCAGCCTCTCGCGCATATGCGCGCCCTGTCTCGCACATATGCGCGAGAAGTTCTGTCTCGCACATACAACTCCCGAACAACTATGCGCGCACCACTTCCGTGCATATGCGCCATAATCTCTGGCCGCCAATTCTAGCACACTCATGCCAACTCCCAAATTCAAAATCCAGTCGCGAAGTGGTCCGTCTATAATCATATCAATTAAACAATTTATCATCTCGGATTAACAGGATAAAAATCTCGGGCATTACACACGGTGAGCGTAAAGATGCCACTGAGCAACTGCGTGCTCAGTGTAGAAGTTGGTAGCGAAGGCAGTGTCCAGATCATAATCACTGAGGTCAGTGTGGTCCTCAGTGTTGGCAACATCCTCGGAAACATCCTGTTCAGCAGGCTCACTCTTCTCAGGAGAAACATCTTCTTCGGCAGCTTTGTCAGTGGACCTACTGGATTCAGTGGAACCTTCAGATTCTTGGGAAGCAACAGGAATAGCAGAAGCTTCAGTTTTCTGATTTTTCAAGTTGGCCATAAATTGGGCCAACGTGATTTCTTCTTCAGTAGATGGTGAGGGCTTCGTAGAAGGAACATGGGTTGTGTCCTCATCAGATTCAGTGGCTTCATTAGATGTCTTACTGTCCTTAGATGGAGGCACAGTCTTTTTGCGAGCCACAAACTCGTAGTCACAATCATCCGAGTCATCTCCTGACGTTTCAGCATGATCAATCAACGATGGGCTAGTGGACGGCTGGCCCTTGTATCGAAAATGTTTGCCAGGCGTGAGGTCTGGGTTATACCCTGCTTGTCTCTTTGATCGTCTCTTTGGTGGTTGTGGTGGCTTTCGAAACCTGAACATCGGAGGATTTTCAAGATCTGTTGGGTTCCCTGGTTCACCTGGAGCAATAGTCTCCAACGGTTCAGGATTTTAGAACAGCCGGAATGATTTGGAGATGTGGAGCCGTGGGTGTTACATCAGATGTTGCGGGAGTAGGGGTAACATCCTCTGTATGACCCATTTCACTGCGGATATCTTAACCCTTTCCTGCCACTGAATCAAAGTAAATTACGAAAAAAAATGAGGAATATAGAAAAACAGTAGTAAGATTTCAGTGCGATGAGAGAAAGTTCACAGAGAAAAAATCGAGAGTTTGAGAAGCTAATAGGCCGATAATGATGAGTTAGGCGGTGTAAATCAATGAGATAAGCATGCATGAACAGTGCAACGGTAACAAATTCAATAACTGACTCAATCTAACGGTAAAAAGAAAACAGACAAAATAAGGAATAACCGTTACTTAGTTCAAAGATTATTTGGATAATTTTGTGTAATCTTTTTTCAAAATACTTCCAGGATTGAAACCCAAACATCGAATTCACTCCACTCAACATCAAGGAACACATGTATTCGATTTTCTGCAGAAACGGGATTTTTGTCGGCAACATCATCTTTGCACAATTTTTCACTCGAGCCGATAGGAGTTCTCATGTGTTTTGTGTTTTCATTTGCAAATTTCTTAATCAAATTCGTAGCATACTTACTTTGACATAGGAAGATGCCATCATGCATTTGTTTAATTTGCAAACCAAGAAAGAAACTCAACTCACCAACCATGCTCATTTCAAAAGTAGATGACATGCACTCAACGAAATCATTGGCATGCTTTTCAGATGAAGAACCAAAGATTATATCATCAACATAGACTTGACAAATAAGAATCTCACCTTTTGACTTTTGAATAAAAAGAGTTTTGTCTAACTCACCTCGTTTGAAGCCAATTTCAAGTAGATATTCAGTCAATCTCCCATACCACGCACGTGATGCTTGCTTCAAACCATAAAGTACCTTCTTCAATTTGTAGACATGATCCAAATAGTGTGGATCCTCAAAACCCTTAGGTTGTCTAACATACACTTCCTCACTCAAAATTCCATTTAAAAATGAACTTTTAACATCCATTTGAAAAAATTTGATTTTCATGTAGCATGCAATAGCTAGCAATAGTCTGACTGACTCAATCCGGGCAACAGGAGCAAAGGTCTCATCAAAGTCAACCTCATCAACCTGTGTATACCCTTGAGCAACCAACCTTTCTTTGTTTCTAATGATGTTTCCTGACTCATCAGTTTTATTCTTAAAAATCCATTTTGTACCAATTATGTTACCATGGTCAGGAGGTGGAACCAAGTTCCACACATCATTTCGCACAAATTGCTCAAGCTCATCATGCATTGCATTAATCCAAAATTCATCTTTTAAAGCTTCATCAACATTTTTAGGTTCAAAATTGGATATAAAACATGAAAAATCTAACCTGTGAGTATGTAGAGCTCATGTATATAAGTCCAGCCATTTTTCAATAATCAACTTTTTCTTTATTATGGGTTTTGACATCTCCAAGCACATTTCCGATTATTTGAGATGATGGATGGTTCTTTTGAATTTTGTTTGGAATACTTGGTCCATCATCTACTGCATCATCATCACTGTGAGCATCTTCTTGTGATTCAGTGACTTTATTTTTGCATGTTGTGCCAGATGTTACAACATCTGGGGCAACATCTGTATTTTCCAGTGAAATTGGATTGTCCAGTAGGTCTTTCACATCATCTTCAGCAGTTTTCTTCTTGAGATCTCCACAATCATCAAAAACAACATTAATGGATTCTATAATAGTCCTAGTACGTAAATTGAACATGCGATAAGCTCGACTATTAGTGGCATATCCCAAAAACAAACACTTATTACTTTTTGAGTCAAATTTTGCAAGTTAATCCATGTCATTCAAAGTATAACAAACACAACCAAAAACATGAAAGTATTTCAGATTTGGCTTCTTTCCCATGATGATTTCATAAGAAGTCATGGTTGAACCACTTCTTAAATAGACCCTGTTCGAAATATGGCATGCTATATTAAGGGCTTCTGCCCAAAAACGCTTTGAAATATTCTTTGAGGCTAGCATCACCCTTGCCATTTCTTGCAGAGTTCTGTTCTTACGTTCGGCAATGCCATTTTGTTGTGGGTTTTTTGGTGCTGAAAATTCATGTGAAATCCCTTTCCTGTCACAAAATGATGAGAATAAAGAGTTTTCAAATTCCTTACCGTGATCAGTCCTGATCTTTCTCACTTTCAAATTATGTAAATTTGCGATGCTTGTAACCAATTTTTTAAAAGCATCGAAGGGGTCTGATTTTTCCCTAATAAAACTAACCCATGAAAACCGTGAGAAGTCATCAACACATACAAAAGAATACTTCTTACCTCCAAAGCTTTACATTTCCATAGGACCCATAAGGTCCATGTGTAGCAATTCCAAACAGCATGTTGTCCCAGATGTTGGCAACACTGGGTGCGACATGCGAGTCTGTTTTCCTTTTTGACAATCTCCGCACACATATGGTATTCCAGATGAGAGATTAGGCATACCACGTACTGCATTGTACTTACTCAAGTTCTTCAAGGTTTTGAAATTTTCATGTCCAAGTTTTTGATGCCAAAGGTCAAGTTCGGTGATTTGTACATGTTTGCATGAAAGATTTTCACCTAGTTGATAGCAATTATCTGAAGACCTTGTACCTGTCATAATGCACATGTTAGTTTTATCGAAAACTTCACAAGTATGTTTATCAAACTTAACAAGCAAATTATCATCACACAATTGGCTTATGCTTATCAAATTTGAATTTAATCCATCAACATGAAGAACGTTGTGGAACTTTGGTAGTCCTTCAACATTCAGTGTTCCCTTTCCAACAATTTTTCCTTTAGCTCCCCCTCCATAGGTCACTCTACCACAATTTTGTTCAACATAATCGATGAGATGTTCTCTTGAACCTGTCATGTGGCGTGAGCTTCCACTATCAAATACCAATGACATGAAGTGTTAGTTTTCAATGAAGTATAGACAACATTACAGTGAGTTTTTACCTTTGGTACCCAAATTTTTCTTATTGTAGGTCGATGGTTATAGGTGTTGCGGGAAATATTGGACAACATTCGGGGAAACATCCGACTCGATTTTCAATTCATGCAGTCATCCATGAGTTTAAAACAGTAGGGCCTGATATGACCAGGCTTAAAGAAGTAATGACATACATACCTGCGCTTTCTTTTCTTAGGAGTATGTGCAGCAGGTTGTCTTTTCGGTGGAGAGCTTTTGGTTTGTGACTTGGGTTGTGGTTGTGGAGATGTATCAGCCTTTCCCTTCACAAAAACAGTCGACTTGGAGGATTCACCAATTTCAAACACACTGTCTTTGAAGCCTAAGCCTTTCTTGTCATCTCTTCCCATCAAAAGTATGGATTCAAGTTTTGATGTGCTCTTATTGAATTTGGACAAGGTTTCAGTTGCCTTTTGTAGCTTATCCTTGGTCTTGCATAGTTCCGAATCCTTTTTGCTCAGAATTACTTCAAGTTTGGCAACCACTGCTGTTAGATCGATGTTCTCCTTCATAAGAGTAGAGTTCAGCTTGTTTCTTTTGGTCCAATCTTCAAAAAGCTCTTCATATAGTTTCTGAACGCTCTCAAGAGTAATTTCTTCTTCATCAGCTTCCAAATCATCATCTACACTTGAATTTCCCGAGGCTGTAGATTTTAAACAGATTGATTTTTCGCAGATGTTGCGGCCAGGTGTGACAACACCTAGGGCAACACCTAAAGGATTCACCTGCAGCCAGCGTCTTTCTGTCAATAATGCGGTCAAGGAGGTATGATTTTCTTCCTCAGTAGATTTCTCCTCCACATCAGATTCTTCATCGCTTAGGGAAACGTTGTAGCCTTTATTTTTTCGCAATCTGTTGGCACATTCATTGGCATAGTGACCGAAGCCTTTGCATTCCCTACACTGCACTGAATTATACATTTTTGAATTGTATTGTCTCTTGCCTTCATCCCTTGGTTGAAATTGTTGCTTGGCAGAGAGCTTTTGTGGCCTTTCAGGCGCAGGAAGACTTGGAAATTTTGAGGATTGTCCAGCTTTCTTATCTCTGATTCTTTTCAAATAATCCCCAAATTTCTTTGTGATATAGGCGATGGCATCCTCACAAATGTCGGATTCGTTAACTTCTTTGGATATTTGAAGAAGATCATCATAAGAGTCATTATAGACTTGAAATGCTATAGTTTTTCCCTTGTCTTTCTTCTGCATATCCATGTTCATTTCGAAGGTACGGAGTAAACTTATCAATTCTTCCAGTGCCATTGAAGTTGTGTCTTTAGCTTCATCAATTGCACAAATTTTTATGTTAAACCTCTCAGGCAGAGATCGGAGAACTTTGCTGCCTTTCATTCGATATGGGATCACCTAGACTGAATGCTTCATTCGAAATCTCCCTGAGACGTCGATCATAATCTGTTATAGTTTCGGTTTCTTCCATTCTCAGGTTCTCGAACCTTGAGGTGAGCATTCTCAACTTTGTCCTCCTCACACTTTCTGAGCCTTCACAATGCTTCTGAAGGGTTTCCCATGCATCCTCGGCAGAAGTGCAGTTCGTAATCAAGGTGAACATGTTCATGTCCACAGAAGAGAAGATCGCATTCAGTGCTTTTGAGTTGTAATTCGAACTTTGTACTTCATCAGCAGTCCAGTCACTTTCTGGTGGTCGAAGTACTACGTTGGCAAGTGATGTATCCATTTACTATATTTTTCTGTGAAACAAAAAAAAAAGAAAGGATCAACACTTAGTATGTCAAGAGTAGGCTCTGATACCACTTGTAAGAAAACGTTGTTTGACAGTTATGAGTAAATATGTAAATAGCAATTAAAATAGCAAATTCGTATTTTATCATAATTAAGTGTTGCGCCAGATGTTACAACATCTCGGACAACATACAACGGAATATTAACTTTTATAACACAAATCGATTTAAATAACTAGATGAACAAGATTAAATATGCACAAGTATAAATACTTGTGCGGTGCCTTATGGCAAAAATTAATCACTAGAAAACCAAATCATTTACAAAACACTATCACTAGTGATCATTACGAAAATCAATTTCCTCAACACTTTGAGAAAATAAAGCTTTCTAAAAACAAATAACCAAAATAAAAACTAAAACAAGAAAGCAAAACGTGATGCCAAAAGGGAATCCACGAAAATGATCTTCAGCCAACTTCTTCACAGATGTTGTCTGCAGATGTTCCCAACATTCAAGGCAACACGCGATCACCTCTCTTCAACTGCAACTGCTTCGAGAATTATTTTGCTCTGAAAATCTCAACTTCGTGTATGTATTTTCGATCGATATTGAAGCCGAGAGGGAAACAACTCTTTATGACGTCCCTTGATATCTTATTTATAGTTGAAGACTTTTATCTCCACAAGGAAACCTATTTCATAAAGAAGGTAGAGTTTAATTAGAAATAAACTTTATTTAAACATTGATATCATATCTTATTAAATCATTATACTAAATATCATATCTAGAATATATTTCCATAGTTATCTCATTATCTTAGAATGGCGAAATCACATCAAATATTGTACTCAATTAAATCAACAAATAAAAGATATTCTTGGGAAAATAATTTAAAATTCAAGTAATTATATCAATTGAAATTGAGAATAATATTTCCTTTCAATACAGGTTTAAGTATTATCTCATTCTCATTTTTCAATCCAAAGATGTGCTAGTTTTTCAAACCTATAAAAATAATACAATTATACAACACACATATTTTTTTATACAAGTTATTATAAAATTTATAAAATTTAAATATTTAATATACTTTAAACTATAAAATATTATACAAAATATTTAATAAAAATACATTTTTTTATATTAGTCAGTTAGATTGTGAATTTAAGAGGACAGTCGCAAGAAGTCTGAACCAAAAGTGAAATTACCTATGAAGGCAAGGGTGAATGGAGAACTAAATACTAGCAAAAATATTGTAGGGTTTGGCCTCCAAGTAGCCTCCTCCACTTCTCCACATCTACCTATAATATTTTGGTTAATTTTCACAAGTTTGTGGCAAGGAAAACGTCTAACAATCGTCTTCCGTTCATCCTCTACGTTCTCTCGCGCTGGTATTAGTTTATTCGAGCGCTAGATAATATGTCAGATTAGTTGCGTGGCTCAAGCATTTTTAGCAAAATCGATCTTAAGACTGGTTATCACCCAATTAAGATGAGGGAAGGTAATGAGTGAAAAACAACTTTTAAAATGAAGTACGGGTTATATTAGTGGATGATCATGCCTTTTATCCTAACTAACGCTCCTAGTACCTTTATGATGTTGATGAACCATGTTTTGTATGCACATAGAGGAAAATTTTTTGTGGTATACTTTGATGACATCTTAGTGAATAGTAAAAGCTTGGATGAGCATGTGGAGCACTTGAAACTTGTACTAATAACACATAGATCTGAAAATTCGTATGCTAATATTATGAAGCGTGATGTTGAGCGTTTGTGTGAAATCTAGAACACAACCACATGAATTTTATACGATTCTTCTTGTCCTTAATGAACCTTGGGTTTACATTTCTATGGACTTTGTTTTGGGTTTTCCTAGAACTAAGAAGGGGAAGGACTCTATATTTATTGTTTTGGTCCTTCAACACTTGAATGATATTATAATGGCCTCTAACATGATTGGAATATTCTTGGTCGCTCGCCGTGAACCATTGAAGAGATTCATTGACATGATTCTTCAAATAAGAAAATCAAACGTGAACTAAAATGAAAACCACGCCCTCGGTTCAATGAAATAAAGAACAGTTGTGTGTCATGATATTATGAAACAAGTAATTGGCTAAAAAATTCACCCCTAAACTATGAAAAAGTTTAGTAACAAATAATAAAAATATGAAACAATCAAAATTAAAACAAGCCTTCAAAAATTCGTCTTTGAGAATCCACGTGAAAAACAACCGACAAACGCTACAAAGATTGAATCTTTAATAAGTTTATTTTTGATGAACAGAGCACAAAGATTTTGAATTTTGATAAAAATCTTCAATATTCTGATAATCCAATGTTACAAGGTATATTTAATTTAATTAAAAAACATGGCAAAATATCTTTCAAAACTCAAAAATTGTGTTTCCATGATTAATTCTGCGTTAAAATTTTGAGTTTCTAAAGTTTTGTCCTAGGAGTGTGCCCTAGGGAGCATAAATCCCCACTGAGGAGCGTAGGGCGTGCTAGGGCGGCTAGAATTCCATGCTGGGTCGCACCTGTCTCGGCCTATTGTGCTGGGGCGGGGGGAAATGTTTGCTGCAGTGCGCCTGTCTCTTCTAGATGCTTTCGTTTTTGTCATTCAACACTTGAATGACATTATAATGACCCCAAACTTGATTGATATTGAAACGTCTGCTATTTATTTTCTTAAAACGTCCTAAAATATATATATTTTTACCTCCTTAATCTCTATAATTCAAAAGATACATATATATACACTTTAAAATACATTGACACCATTTTTAAAATAGAACAACTAACTAATATTTAAAAATCTAAAGGAAAATAATTTGAATCATAAAATCGTTAAAAGTTGTACCCAACCTAAAAACATTATTTGAAAAGTATATCTCATGCTATAACCTCTCAAAACCACTCATAAACATAAATAAATAGTCCTCAAAATATCTTTAACATAACTTAAAATCATAAATAATAACTAGTGCGGAAAACTAGCGTCGGTCATCGGGTTATGTGCACCTTTAGTCCAGCAAAGCCAACCATCAAGACCTCTATTAACATAATCATCATAATCACCTGCATCAATCACACCTAGTGAGTCTAAATACTCAACACACCATAATCTTGATAACAAGTACCACATATATAGATCACATGCAACAGTGAAGATACTTGTACGTAAAATATCGTTTTCATGAAGATGCATAACTTTAAACATAACCATTTTCATAAACCTTTTCATAAAGATGCATAAACTTTGAACAAAACATTTTCATAACGATACATCAATTTTAAACAATAAACCTTTTCATAAACATTTTCGTAAACTTTTTCATAATCGTTTTCATATCAACATAATCATATCATTTTTCGTTTTCATCAATCCATATCATTCATCATTTTGTCATATACGTTCTCTTTTTATTGAATTTGGATTGTTAATTGTGACTTTTTTTTTCCTCATAAAGTCGAGGGATCCATCTACATGTAACCACAGTACTGGGTGGCGGGGACATCAGCGACACTCTCACCCGTCAACTGAGCCTTGGCCTATCATTATCATATGGAAATACGATCGTCAGGCTCCCTTTAGGGCTTTCTCCCATAGACGGGCTCCCTCTGGGGCCTTCTCCCATAAATGGGCTCCCTCTGATGCCTTTTCCCTCACGACATCCCCATTCATATCATCAATAGTCATAATTACTTCACATCCTCCAATGTTTCACATTTTCATCATTTTATAAAAATCATGCATTTAATATCCTTTTTCTTTCAAAAACAAGCATGCAACATATCTTTTAACTTTATCGTTTAATCATAAAACCCATAAACATTTAAAATAATAAATCATAACATATTAAATCATAAAATCCATAAATATTTAAAACCAATATTTTAACATAATAAGTCATAAACATTTAAAATAACATTTTGACATAATAAGTCATAAACATTTAAAATAATATTTTGAAATATTAAATCGTAAAAACATCCATAAACAATTAAAATAATCATATTAGCATATAAAACAGCATTCAGGACACTGCCATGACGTTTACTAATTTTTGGGTGTGAAATTACCGTTTTTTCCCTAGACGTAAAATTTCACGTTTTTGACATTTTCTTCTAGAACACAACCACATGAATTTTATACGATTCTTCTTGTCCTTAATGAACCTTGGGTTTACATTTCTATGGACTTTGTTTTGGGTTTTCCTAGAACTAAGAAGGGGAAGGACTCTATATTTGTTGTTTTGGTCCTTCAACACTTGAATGATATTATAATGGCCTCTAACATGATTGGAATATTCTTGGTCCCTCGCCGTGAACCATTGAAGAGATTCATTGATATGATTCTTCAAATAAGAAAATCAAACGTGAACTAAAATGAAAACCACGCCCTTGGTTCAATGAAATAAAGAACAGTTGTGTGTCATGATATTATGAAACAAGTAATTGGCTAAAAAATTCACCCCTAAACTATGAAAAAGTTTAGTAACAAATAATAAATATACGAAACAATCAAAATTAAAACAAGCCTTCAAAAATTCGTCTTTGAGAATCCACGTGAAAAACAACCGACAAACGCCACAAAGATTGAATCTTTAATAAGTTTATTTTTGATGAACAGAGCACAAAGATTTTGAATTTTNATATATTTACCTCCTTAATCTCTATAATTCAAAAGATACATATATATACACTTTAAAATACATTGACACCATTTTTAAAATAGAACAACTAACTAATATTTAAAAATCTAAAGGAAAATAATTTGAATCATAAAATCGTTAAACGTTTTACCCAACCTAAAAACATTATTTAAAAAGTATATCTCATGCTATAACCTCTCAAAACCACTCATAAACATAAATAAATAGTCCTCAAAATATCTTTAACATAACTTAAAATCATAAATAATAACTAGTGCGGAAAACTAGTGCGGAAAACTAGCGTCGGTCATCGGGTTATGTGCACCTTTAGTCCAGCAAAGCCAACCATCAAGACCTCAATTAACATAATCATCATAATCACCTGCATCAATCACACCTAGTGAGTCTAAATACTCAACACACCATAATCTTGATAACAAGTACTACATACATAGGTCACATGCAACAGTGAAGATACTTGTACGTAAAATATCGTTTTCATGAAGATGCATAACTTTAAAAATAACCATTTTCATAAACCTTTTCATAAAGATGCATAAACTTTGAACAAAACATTTTCATAATGATACATCAATTTTAAACAATAAACCTTTTCATAAACATTTTCGTAAACTTTTTCATAATCGTTTTCATATCAACATAATCATATCATTTTTCGTTTTCATCAATCCATATCATTCATCATTTTGTCATATACGTTCTCCTTTTATTGAATTTGGATCGTTAATTGTGACTTTTCTTTTCCTCACAAAGTCGAGGGATCCATCTACATGTAACCACAGTACTGGGCGGTGAGGACATCAGCGACATTCTCACCCGTCAATTGAACCTTGGCCTATCATCATCATATGGAAATACGATCGTCAGGCTCCCTCTAGGGCCTTCTCCAATAGGCGGGCTCCCTCTGGGGCATTCTCTCATAAATGGTCTCCCTCTGATGCCTTTTCCCTCACGACATCCCCATTCATATCCTCAATAGTCATAATTACTTCACCTTCTCCAATGTTTCAAATTTTCATCATTTTATAAAAATCATGCATTTAATATACATTTTCTTTTAAAAACAAGCATGCAACATATCTTTTAACTTTATCGTTTAATCATAAAACCCATAAACATTTAAAATAATAAATCATAACATATTAAATCATAAAATCCATAAACATTTAAAACCAATATTTTAACATAATAAGTCATAAACATTTAAAATAACATTTTGACATAATAAGTCATATACATTTAAAATAATATTTTGACATATTAAATCATAAAAACATCCATAAACAATTAAAATAATCATATTAGCATATAAAACAGCATTCAGGACACTGCCATGACGTTTACTAATTTTTGGGTGTAAAATTACCGTTTTTTTCCCTAGACGTAAAATTTCACGTTTTTTACATTTTCTTCTACAACACAACCACATGAATTTTATACGATTCTTCTTGTCCTTAATGAACCTTGGGTTTACATTTCTATGGACTTTGTTTTGGGTTTTCCTAGAACTAAGAAGGGGAAGGACTCTATATTTGTTGTTTTGGTCCTTCAACACTTGAATGATATTATAATGGCCTCTAACATGATTGGAATATTCTTGGTCCCTCGCCGTGAACCATTGAAGAGATTCATTGACATGATTCTTCAAATAAGAAAATCAAATGTGAACTAAAATGAAAACCACGCCCTCGGTTTAATGAAATAAAGAACAGTTGTGTGTCATGATATTATGAAACAAGTAATTGGCTAAAAAATTCACCCCTAAACTATGAAAAAGTTTAGTAACAAATAATAAGTATATGAAAAAATCAAAATTAAAACAAGCCTTCAAAAATTCGTCTTTGAGAATCCACATGAAAAACAACCGACAAACGCCACAAAGATTGAATCTTTAATAAGTTTATTTTTGATGAACAGAGCACAAAGATTTTGAATTTTGATAAAAATCTTCAATATTCTGATAATCCAATGTTACAAGGTATATTTAATTTAATTAAAAAACATGGCAAAATATCTTTCAAAACTCAAAAATTGTGTTTCCATGATTAATTCTGCGTTAAAATTTTGAGTTTCTAAAGTTTTGTCCTAGGAGTGTGCCCTAGGGAGCATAAATCCCCACTGAGGAGCGTAGGGCGTGCTAGGGCGGCTAGAATTCCATGCTGGGTCGCACCTGTCTCGGCCTATTGTGCTGGGGCGGGGGGAAATGTTTGCTGCAGTGCGCCTGTCTCTTCTAGATGCTTTCGTTTTTGTCATTCAACACTTGAATGACATTATAATGACCCCAAACTTGATTGATATTGAAACGTCTGCTATTTATTTTCTTAAAACGTCCTAAAATATATATATTTTTACCTCCTTAATCTCTATAATTCAAAAGATACATATATATACACTTTAAAATACATTGACACCATTTTTAAAATAGAACAACTAACTAATATTTAAAAATCTAAAGGAAAATAATTTGAATCATAAAATCGTTAAACGTTTTACCCAACCTAAAAACATTATTTAAAAAGTATATCTCATGCTATAACCTCTCAAAACCACTCATAAACATAAATAAATAGTCCTCAAAATATCTTTAACATAACTTAAAATCATAAATAATAACTAGTGCGGAAAACTAGCGTCGGTCATCGGGTTATGTGCACCTTTAGTCCAGCAAAGCCAACCATCAAGACCTCAATTAACATAATCATCATAATCACCTGCATCAATCACACCTAGTGAGTCTAAATACTCAACACACCATAATCTTGATAACAAGTACCACATATATAGATCACATGCAACAGTGAAGATACTTGAATGTAAAATATCGTTTTCATGAAGATGCATAACTTTAAACATAACCATTTTCATAAACCTTTTCATAAAGATGCATAAACTTTGAACAAAACATTTTCATAACGATACATCAATTTTAAACAATAAACCTTATCATAAACATTTTCGTAAACTTTTTCATAATCGTTTTCATATCAACATAATCATATCATTTTTCGTTTTCATCAATCCATATCATTCATCATTTTGTCATATACGTTCTCTTTTTATTGAATTTGGATTGTTAATTGTGACTTTCTTTTTCCTCATAAAGTCGAGGGATCCATCTACATGTAACCACAGTACTGGGCGGTGAGGACATCAGCGACACTCTCACCCGTCAACTGAGCATTGGCCTATCATCATCATATGGAAATACGATCGTCAGGCTCCCTCTAGGGCCTTCTCCCATAGGCGGGCTCTCTCTGGGGCCTTCTCCCATAAATGGGCTCCTTCTGATGCCTTTTCCCTCACGACATCCCCATTCATATCATCAATAGTCATAATTACTTCACATCCTCCAATGTTTCACATTTTCATCATTTTATAAAAATCATGCATTTAATATCCTTTTTCTTTTAAAAACAAGCATGCAACATATCTTTTAACTTTATCGTTTAATCATAAAACCCATAAACATTTAAAATAATAAATCATAACATATTAAATCATAAAATCCATGAACATTTAAAACCAATATTTTAACATAATAGGTCATAAACATTTAAAATAACATTTTGACATAATAAGTCATAAACATTTAAAATAATATTTTAACATATTAAATCATAAAAACATCCATAAACAATTAAAATAATCATATTAGCATATAAAACAGCATTCAGGACACTGCCATGACGTTTACTAATTTTTGGGTGTAAAATTACCTTTTTTTCCCTAGACGTAAAATTTCACGTTTTTGACATTTTCTTAATTTCATTAACTCTAACATGTCCCAAATAATTATTTAAGCTTACATCAATTTTCTCATATTTTTATTTAGCTTAAATCGATGACTTTTAAATTTATTCTTTAAATATAGCATATTACTGCGTTTTAATCCCGATTGAAACTAAACCTTAATATAAAATTCCCAAATTAAAATTTTAGACTTTAAATAATTATTTGAGCTTAAATATAATTTCTCATAATTTAATTAAGCCCAAATATAGGCGTTTCAATTAATTCTTTAATCAACGTTTCGTGAGGCGATTAAATCCCGGATAAATCCAAAACTCTTTATTTTGACCCCGAATTTTAAACATAACATTTTTATTATTTATTCTACCCTTGGGAGACATGAACCGCACCCGTGGACCCATGGTTCCAATTTTAGTTCTTTAATTTTCGTTTTTGACACATGTAAGGACATACCGAGCCATCTCATAAAATACTTGAGCCATGCCCGAGCCTCCTCGAACCAAACCTGGGACAACACATCTAAGAACCCTCTTGGACCATTAGAACTTAAGGAATCGAGCCCAAGCTCCAAAACAGAAGCTCTACAACAGCAGCATATTATGGCCGAGAAACCCACCTAGCCTACCCTCGAGCCATCTCAAACCCTCTTGAGCCAACCTCGAACCATCATGAGCCAACCTCGACCCAGTCCCCCTATGGATCCTACTGGACCCTTAGAACCCATAGGAACCTACCATAGGCTTGAACCGAAGCCACACCAGCAGGTGCAAGCAGCAGCCGAGGAAACCCATATGACATGGACTCTACGTTTCTGTTGCTAGGTCCTAGACAACCGACCCAGACCTTGAACCAGCCCCTTATGCACCTTCTTAGGACCCTAAGGACCTAACCTAGCCCAGCCCAAAGCCCCTGGCCGAGCCAACCAACCCTGCACAAGCTGCTGCAACCTGCACCCCCTCCTTGATAACTCTCGGGTTGGAGTCCTAGCTTGCTAAGAATCCTCCCCAGCTTCTTGTCTCGAGTCATAGCATGGCTAGGACTCTTCTCTTGACCCCTCACAGACCCTAGCCAAGCCTTGGTTCTAGCCGAACCCAAGCCCAGCAACCAAGTCCCCAAAACCGTGCCTTACATCCTCCATGACAGAATTATGGTTCCAGCTTTGTTCTTCCTGATTTGCAACATTTTTGGTTGTGTTCTAGGACTCTAAACTCGTGTCAAACAATGCTTGATCATGTACTAATCATGGCAGCCCTCTTAAACACATAAAAACATGAATTTGGAACAAAAATTCAAGAGTTTAAAACACATGTAGGCATAGTTACGAAAATATCAAGTTGTGTGCCTTGTTTTCTTTCAACCATCTTCAAATAAATATTATGGTATGATAGATGTTTGAAAGAAAGAATTATGGCGTGCCGTTGCATGTTTAACACACGAATAAACGTTGACGAATCGAAGAACGATGGCACGAAGACGATGGCTTGAATTTCCTTGAAGAACCTTGATGCTTTTCCATTGATATTTTGAAACTTCTCTTGGATAATTATGTGTGTGTGTCGTGTAATTTGCAAGGAAGAAAGAGTTTTGATTTGTTGGGGGAAGTGGGGCGTGGGTTTGTGATTTGGTTTGGGGGTAAATTGTATATTATATAGTTTAATTAAACACTAATCAAGCTTTGGCCCATTAAGAGATTAATTAGGTCCATTAGTGATTAATTAAAATATTAAAAATAATTTTTTTAATAAAGTTTGTGAATTTATTAGCCGAATTGTCAAAGCGTTCTTATTTTTGTTGAAAATCCAACATCGATAAAGTTTACGTCCCGGCGTATAAAATCACCTAAAAACCCCTTATTTTCAAAAATATGAAAAAACATCAATCCTATTTTAAATAATTAAAAAAAATTATTTAATAAAAACATTTTCCATTTTTTTCAGCCCTCGGTCTCCGTTCATCGATCGCAACTCGAATAATCCTTAAAAATATATTTTAATACAATCATGTAGAAAAATATATTTTAAACATGTCAATATGCACAACATAATTAATTTATGCAATTAAAACAATTAATTGAAATACACAAAGAATTTAATAACTTGTATGCATGTGGTTTGCGTGAACCTTTAAATTTTCGGGGCGTTAAAGATATGCTCTTGGTAGCTTTCCATGAACCCTTGGAGAGCTTCCTTGAACTTCTTGCTCCATCCCCTCGTAATTGGTCCGGCCGACAACTCTAACGAGACTCACACTGCTTTCTTAGGAGTATTGTTGATCGCATCATCCTCCCTTTTTTGAAAAGGATTTGTCCTCAAATCTTGATCTTCTCCTACATCAAATAATGAAAGACCAGTAACATTAAAAGTTGAACTTATATTATACTCACCTGGTAAGTTCAATTGGTATGCATTGTCATTGATATTTTCTAGCATTGGGAATGGATCATCGCCCCTTGGCAGGAGTTTCCAACTCCTCTTCTCTGAAAACCCCACCTTCTTAAAATTCAACCATACCCAATCCACTGGTTCGAAAATAACCTTGTTTCTCCTCTTATTGGCTTGCTTTGTGTATTGCAATTTCTTTCTATTTGTTTTGTCTTTAACTTTTCATGCAAGATTCGAACAAACTCTGATAACATGCATCATAGAATTCAGTCTTCGTCTCAGCATATTCATTTACCTCGTCCGTCAAGATGTCGATCTGAGTTTGTACAACAGACATGGGTATGAGCTACTCATCGTATTCCATCTTTTATTTGCCTTTTCATTCTGTCCCTTTTGAAGTATATGAGAAGGCTATGCCAGATCTGGTACATTCAATAGGATCCCTGATTACTACGCCTTTCGGCCTAACTGCTGGTATAATTGTAGGTTGAGCAACTAATTGAAGGGGAACATCTATTGCAACTAGGGTTAGCTTTTCTGTGGGCTCAGCAGAATCTCCCTTGTCAGTTGTCTCAGCAGTAGCTGTCTTGACATCATTTTTCAGCCATGATGAATTATTTTTCTGAGCTTTGATCTCATACCTCTTCTCCTTTTCAGAACGATGGTGCCAATTTGCTTGGCTTTGAGATTGGTTTGGTTTTGGTGGTTCTGGCTTTCTTGACTGGTGGAAGAGGTGTAACTTCAGTATCACTTTGATGTATGATCAACTTCCTCTTAGGCTTGGGTTTGAAAGCCTTAGACTGACCAAATTTGGCTTTGGGAACATCAGTCTTGGAGGGCGTCTTTAACTCTTTTTTTAGTTCTATCAGTTGAATTGAAGACAGTTAGACAGTGATATCTTTGAGTCTCAGAGTGAAGATTGATGATGCATCCAACAATGTAGTCTTGTGCAGAGTTGGCGATTCACTTAAAGGAACGCCAGTTTCTTCAAGTAGACAACTTGAAGGAATAGAAAAACCAAATCATTGCTTGGTAGACTGAACCATGACCTTCAAAATGTTGAATAGAATTGATGACTAGTTCACCTTAATTCCCTTGATTATTGCAGCCATAACTTGAAACTTTTCCAACGTAATTGCAGCAAAAGATCTTGCCTTGACCAATAAGAGTTTGCCACAATATCATACAGTATTTGGTATTCCAGCTTCATTTCTTTCTTAGGGGCAAAGTTCTTGATTGCTTTCCCAGAGGTAGAGAAGAGGTTCAGCATTTCTTCGATGTCTATGGCCTCAATGGAAAAGAAGTTGGTCCAACCATCAGAGGGAAACTTAAAGATCTTTGCGAAGAAACACTCGTCGAGGTTGATTCCATTTCTTCCGATAATGAAATTAGCTTCCCATCACTGATCACTTATCCTCTTTCATTGATTTCTAGCAGCTCAGGAACATATATGTCTAGCGAAGGGCCCAGAAAAGATTTGAGTCCAAATGATTCAAGTGCCTTGAAAACTTCTGTAAATGAAGTGTCTCCCATGGCATATATAGAGTCGAAATCGACTGCAAGAGCATTCATAATGTAAGCAGGTGTTGCGATTGCTGCCATTTTATTATATTTGTGAGATTTGAAAGTGTTTGGAAAATGAAGATCACGAAAGTGATCGTGTGTAGAAATATGAGAAATTGCATAATGATTTGCCGAAAAATATTAAGTGTAAAGAATGTAAAGAGTCTAGATTGAATATATGTTCTATGACTTTTTCAGATGATTTGAATTAGTAACTGCTAATCCTAGAAATGGATTGGTAAAAAATCAACATATATTGATGAGAAATTAAACTGAGTTAAGAATTCAGTCGACTAGATGATAAGATCAGTTGTTCTGAGAGCACACTGTCTCAGTTTAGTTGAGATACTAAACTGAAATTTAGTTGAGCTTAAGGGTAACTGACTTCTATCTCATCAGTTGACTTTTGGAAACTCAAAATTCCTCCTAAATAAGATATTAAGATAAATAAATGAGTCCTAAAACATTTCTAAAGAAAGAAAACTCAGTATCAGGAAGTGGTTTTGAAACGTCTACTAATATTTTTTTAAAGCTAAATTTCGAAATAAACATTTTATGCATGCATGCGATAACAACTGAAATTTACACATTTTAAAATAAAAGTATTCAATTATCAATAAAAACGCTGCATTAAAAGAAAATACGACAAAACATCAAACATACAAAAATCCTGACAACCATCAACATAAAAAAATGACAGAGTATGAAAATATCCATGATCTCTCCTAACTTATAAACACGATGTGCGGAAAAATAAGGTCCCCAGGTTAGCGTGCGCACATCCAGTCCCGCATTATGCAGACTTCGGAGCCTCCAATCTCCTCATCGATATGCTCACCTGCATCATTCACACCTAGTGAGTCTAAAGACTCAACACATCATAAACGTTATAACAAGTACATATACATAACATGCAACAATGAAAAGTATTGTAATCAACAAATGTTTCATGATCATAGAAACGTGAACATAAATGTATCGTACACAAGCATAACGTGTCAAAACATGTCTCATCGTATCATCATATACGTGTTTATTTTATTTATTTGAATTCAATTCATTAGTTGTGACTTTTGTATCAGCTCCATTCGATGGATCCATCTACGTATAATGTTACCCGGCAGCGGGGACATCAGCGACAATAATATCCATCCACTGAGCCTTGGTCTTACATGTCATCGTATTCGTATTCGTATTAGTCACAACCAAATCTCATCATTCAAAACATGTCATCATATTCATCACTTTATAAAAATCATGCATATATGTAAATTTTCCTTAAAATCAAGCATGCAACGTATTTTTCATAATAACATAAAGAGTCATGTTCTTGATAGAATATACATTAAAAACATGTATATTTGTGATCAAGACGCTGCCAGGGTTGCTAACTCGACCCAGATGCAAAATGAGCATTTTGCCCTGGAAACCCTAATTGATCATTTTATCTCTGGACCTTAAAATTTCGACCCGAAGCCAACCAAAAAACTTAAAGCCCCACAAAACATATTTATAATCGATTCTTAGACGTAAACTTGAGCTCGTTTCATAACCCGGTCTCAGTAAGCTTCCATTCGCATCAAAGTCTGCTCTCTCTTCTCTTCCAATAGATCCAACTCCATTGCCCGGCTTTGATAATTGTCATCCGGGTAAGATTCTACCCGGGCAGAAGATTGTCTGGGTTCAACCGGAATAACTGCTTCAGAACCATATACCAGATTAAAAGGAGTCTCTTGAGTAGGTGCCCGGGGAGTAGTTCTGTATGCCCAGAGAACACTGGGCAATTCCTCCACCCAATATTTTCCTTTGCCCTGTAGCCTAGTTTTCAAGGCTTGCACAATAATTCTGTTTACAACCTCTGTTTGACCATTGGCTTGAAGATAAGCAACAAAAGTGAAAGACTGAGTGATTTTCATTTCCTGGCACCAAGCTGTGATCTCCTTTCCCTGAAACTACCTCTCATTGTCTGAAATTAGTCTCCTGGAGACTCCAAATCAGCAGAAAATATTCTTCCACAGAAACTTCAAAACTTCATGCTCAGTAATCCTTGCCAAGGGTTCGGCTTCTACCCACTTAGAAAAATAATCAACTGCTATCAAAAGAAATTTCTTCCGAGCCCGGACAACTAGAAAGGGACCAACAATGTCCATCTCCCACTGATCAAAAGGACAAGATGCCCAGATATGCTTCATGAGAGTGGCCAGGCTGTGCTGAAAATTAGAATGAAGTTGACAACCTTCACACGCCCAAACCACTCGAGCAGAGTCTTGGCTAATAGTGGGTCACAAAAATCCGTCAAGCATTGCTTTCTGGGCTAATGCTATTCCTCCGAGATGCTCCCCACAACACCCTTCATGAATCTCCCGGAGGATATAATCCACATCTCCCATAGATAAGCACTTTAATAGATGTCCCTGAAATGATCTCCTGTATAAGATATTATTTAAGAGAACAAACATGAGAGCTTGTTTCTTGTTCTTCTGAGCTTGAGTTTTGTCCTCAGGTAATTTATTATTTACAATGAACTTGATCAGGGGTGTCAGCCACACATCCTTTGATGCTGGCAATGTCTCTTCTTCCGTGGAAAGGGTTAGCCGGGTGACATGCAATACTTCTCAAGTATTGACTTTTGATAAAGAGGCGGCCATTTTGGCCAAAGCATCTGCTTCCCCATTCTCGTCCCGGGGTATTTGCTCGATACTCCAATCCACAAAAACTTCTGCTTGTGCTTTAATGAGCTTTATATATTTAAGAATTTTATTGTCCTTAGCCTCATAAACGCCCTTTATTTGCTGGGTAATTAATTGTGAATCGGAATACAAAATGACCCGGGAAGCTCCAACTTCCTGGGTAGCTCGAATACCGGCGAGAACAGTCTCATACTCTGCTTCATTATTAGTCACCCGGGAGTCAATTCTTAGAGCCAACTTAATCTTCTCTCCCAGGGGGCTATTATTACCACTCCCACCCCACATCCAGAGAGGCTAGATGCACCATCTACGAATACTCTCCAGACCTCCTCTTTATTTGGTTGAATCATTTTTGACAAGAAGTCTGACGGGGCCTGAGCTTTGATAGCAACCCGAGGCCTGTACTCAATATCATACTCTCCCAGTTCCACTGTCCATTTGACCATCATCTCGGATACTTCTGAATGAGTCATAATTTTTCCGAGGGGACTATTAGTTAGCACAACAATCTGTCGCTAGTTAGCACAACAATCTGATGTGACAGAAAGTAAGTTCGCAGTTTCCGGGCAGTCATAACCAAGGCAAGGGCTATTTTCTGTATTTCGCTGTAACGAAACTCGGGTTCTCAAAGGGCATGGCTGACATAATAGATGGGCTTTTGATCAGAGCCCTCTTCCTTCACAAGTACCGAGCTGACAGCATACTCAGTAGTTTACAGATAGACAAATAATTTCTCCCCGAGCTCTGTCTTTACTAGGACAGAAAGTGCCAGATGACTCTTAAGATCCTGGAAGACCTGTTCACATTTCTCATCCCACCCAAACTGTTGCGCCTTCCAAATGATCTGGAAGAATGGATAACTCTGATTTGCTGATCGGGATATGAACCGGAAAAGAGAAGCAATTCTCCCGGTCAACTTCTGCACTTCTCGGACAGATCGGGGAGATGACATGTTCAATACTGACTTGAATTTCTCCTGATTCACCTCGATCCCCCGGTCAGTAACCACAAAACCCAAAAATTTACCACTCTTTACATCAAAGATGCACTTGGCTGGATTGAACTTAATCCCATAATGCATAAGAGTGACAAAAGTCTTCTTTAAGTCAGAGATGAAACAAGAAACCTCCCTAGACTTGCTCAGGATGTCGTCAACATATACCTCCACATTTCTTCCCAACTGTTTCTCGAATACTTTGTTCATTATATGCTGATAAATGGCCCCTAGAGTTCTTCAATCTGAAAGGCAAGACAACATAGCAGAATGTGACTCCCGAATGATGAAGTTGGCCTTGTTCTGATCATTCTCGGCCAGAGGAATTTTATGATACCTTGGTAAGCATCCATGAAGCTGAACAGTTCATATCCAGAAGTGGAATCCACCACCTGATCAATTCTAGGGAGGGGATAATGGTCAATGGGGCAAGCCTTGTTGAGATATCTGAAATCAACACACATCTTCCACTTTTCGGTAGCTTTTGGTACCATCACCACATTCGAGAGCCAGGTAAAAAATTGCATTTCCCTAATGTGGCCGGCTTCCAACAAATCTCTAACATATACATCAATTACTTTATGCTTCTCGGGACCAAAGTGTCTCTTTTTTTGCTTTACAAGTTGAGATCCCGGGAGGATGTTCAAATGATGCTCAGCTATCCGGGGTGAGATCCCGATCAACTCTTGCTGGGAACAAGCAAAAACATTAATATTAGTTTTTATACAGTTTATTAAACTGACCCGAATGGACAAGTCTAGATCTCGAGCCACCCGGATCTCTTTGCCTAGCTTGATCTCAACCACTTCTTGTCCCTCCTCCGCCACAGACTGTACCTCCCCCTTCTCTACTTCCCGCTCCCCTCCTTACTACCACTTGTTCTCTTCCCTTCCTTCCTCGCCTTCTTCTGGTCCACCCGGACCGCTTCCATATAGCACTTTTGAGAAGAAGGCTGATCTCCCCGGACTTCACCTACTTGTCTCCCCACTGGAAACTTAATCTTTTGGTGGTAAGTGGACATTACGGCCCTCAACTCATTCATGGCCGGCCCACGACAGTGAAAGTGGTCAAAACAGTTTTCTTCAATTCCCGAGTGCCAAAAGTTAAGGGCAAAACAATATCTCCCTCTGGGTAAACAGCATAGCCAGCAAAGCTAAAGAGTGATGTTTCCACTATCTCCAACCGATATCCCTGCAAATCCATCTGTATGAGGGCTTCCTTGAAAATAGCATTCACAGAACTGCCCGAGTCAACGAAAACCCTCATGATGTCATAATTTGCCACCTTGGCTTGAATTACATGTGCATCATTATGGGGAAGATTGACGCCTTTAAGATCTTCCGGTCCAAAGCTAATAACCGCCTCCATCCTCCTTACTCCTACCACTTCCATACAATCTCTTCTGCTTCTTGACTTCCGAGCCCGATTGGAATCACCATTAGTAGAACCTCCAGAAATTATTTTTATTACCCCTAAGACAGGGGGTGAAGACTTCTTCCTCTCGGGCTCCGAATTTCTTCTCCCCCTCGGGTCACTTCTCGAATCTTCCCTGGCACTGGGTCCTGACTGCCTAGCTGCCCAAGGCGGCAATCTCGGCTTCTTGCTTTGTTGATTATGTCCCTGAACAGCTGGTGGGACATAATCTCTTTTCAGCATTTTGTAGTCCTCTGTGTTGTGATAACACACTTTGTGAAGGGTACAAAATCCCTTCTTCTCAGGCCTGGTAAATTGCTGAGAAGAAGGTAGGTCCCTGCTACACTCTTGGACATCCCGATCCCGGGCAATTTTCAAAGGCACATGATGAGAAAAATGCCCCGGGTTGCTCCTCCTCTGCCCTCTCTCCTCGGGTCTAGATGCCTGGCCTCCCCTCTCTCTCTTCACTGCCTCCCTCTTCTGTTTCTGCGCCTCCTCCATATTAATATACTTCTCTGCCCGGGCTAGCAGATCATCAAAATCCCCGGACGTCTTCTTCGTCAATGATCGAAAAAATTCACCCTCTCTCAACTCCTGGGTAAATGCAGTAGTCTTGGTCTCGGAGGCGCAAGAGGGGACATCCAAAGCAACTCTGTTGAATCTTTGGATATAAGCCCTCAGACTCTCTTCCGGGCTTTGCTTGACTTCAAAAAGACTAAATGCAGTCTTTTTGTATTTCTTGCCGCTAGTAAAATGATGTAAAAATACCTTCTGGAAATCTTCAAAAAAATGTGTACTTTGAGAGTCCAATATCTCAAACCATATCTGAGCTGAATCAATCAAAGTGGTCAAGAATACTTTGCACTTGATCATATCAGCATAACAATGCAACATGGCCATGTTCTCAAATTTGGCCAAATGCTCCTCCGGGTCAGCGCTGCCATCATAGTCCTTGATTTTGGCAGACTTAAAATTCTCGGGAAGAGGTTCCCGGACAATAGTATCAGCGAACAGGCATCCTTTGACAATTACCCAAGAATGACTCCGACCTTAAATTTGCCCTTCCAAAACTCTCATCTTTTGCCTTAATTCTTGCAACTCCTCCGCCACAGTCGGGGACTTGGAACCGACACTGGATTTCCTTTCTTCCATCCTCGTTTTCTCCTCCCCTTCCTCCTGATCTCTCTCCTGCTCTCCTCCTGGTTGTGTAGCATGATGAGAAGGGTCTCTTCGGGCTACGGCTTTTTCTACAGCATCGGATATAATCAGAGCCAACTCCTCCGGGAATAAAGTGATAACAGGTGGAGGTCTTGTGGGTGGAAGACAACCTTGTCCTGAGATAAGTGCATCATCTCCAGGAGCCCGGAAAGGTATCTTGATTTGTTATTCTAGTGGGAGCCAAATCAACGTCTTGAGCTCAATTTCTCACGGCGCCAATGATGATATCCGGGTGAATCGGGTGAGCTAGGTCGGGGCAATTGAAAGGGGATCGATTTGAGGTGTTCAAATGCGCAACGAAAGTTAAAATTTTCGAAAATCATATTTTCAAGGGCAAAAATTCGAACACCTCTACTAAGATGTGTAGCAAATACAAAACACAATATGTAATACTTAGGGTGTTTAGATAATTACCTATCAATCACAAAGATTGATTAAGGCTCCAACCAAGTTGCAAACAACTTGGCTCTTCAATGGTAGACTATCTACAAGCTTCACCTAGGTTTTGGACTCCTTTCTTCAAATCAAGCCCACCACCAACTAGGAAGATCCCCTCATATTTTGCACTAGAAAAATATGAGGATTTCTCAAGGAGAAGTGAGGGTTTTTCTCCAACAATCGAAGAACAAAAATGGAGAGAATATGTGTGTGTATTTTCGGCCAAGTGGTTTGTGGGAGGTGAGAATATTGTTTTCTTGGTGAGTGAAAAAGTAGTGACCACTTTTTGCATGCCATGCAATTTTTTAATGAAAAAGTATTCTCCAACTCTTCACCACCCAAGCATGCAAAACCTATTAGGGCTTGTATCAATTATAAAGCCCATGAACTTTATTTAAATGTCTCAAACACATTTGAGATTATTTAACATTTACTTGATTTTACTCAAGCCCACTAGTTTAATAATTATTTCTAATTGGGCTCTACAAGGCCCAATGTAATTTAATTAATTCAACACTTTGAATTAAATTAATTTAGTCCATAATAATGTTTATGAAAATTACAATTTTCAAATACAATACTTGTTTTTCTAACTTTTAATTTAGGAACACTTCCCCAAATTAACAGTTACCTTTTCTCATAGAAGTCATACTTCTATTTTTCCTTACTCCTATAAACTCTTTTATAAGCCGTTTAACACATTGAACTATTTTACTTCTCAACGGGATCTAGAAAGCTAGTACTTGTCTGGCCCTCAATGGTTCACTGATACAACTAGCCGTGGGTTCACATCTCCATGTGATTCGGACTAAACATGTCCTTATACGAGCATACCCCCATTGCTCCATTCTTAATTATCAACTCCTTGATAATAAGAATGTCAGAACTCAAGTCTGATAGTACCCAACCAATCATGTTAAACGCCTAGCAGCATCGCTTACATGATTCCCTAGGTATTAAATGATAGTGCCTGCAAGAACCATTCTATTATGGTTATCGTACAGTACGGTCCCTTCATCTCATATATCCCGACCGATTCGTCAATCATTGGTATATCGAGAGTTGTCGATGAATCGATACTATGTGTCATGTCGTAGTTGCATCGATGGTGTAATATATGAAACCCCTTTCATAATTACCACATACTATGATCAGATATTTCAAACTACATACACATGAGATCACATAGGATATCCATACCCGAAGGTAAGCGGTGAATCCCCGACTACAATGCATCGACTCTTATATGTTTCGCCAAAACACCCAACCTTGCCACCTGATGACCTCTTGAGAGTCGGTAAATAAGTCAAAGTGCAATGCTAGCACATAGAGTCTCAATGTTGTCTCGGGTCTTAAGGACTAATGGTGTACAGCCATAAACTAGGACGTTTCCACTCGATAAGTGAGAACCACTTGGAAAGTTCTTTATGGAAGGTTGTTCAGTGCACTCTACCAGGAGCACCTATCTGCATGCTTGGACATCACAATGTCCCCTACCAATGAAACATGGTACTCACATCGCAGATACTAGTCTCGAACTCGAGCGGCCTATATCCTTCTTAGCGGCGACTGAATCGACTAGGAACTGTTTAGAATATACAGTATTGCAAATATGAGTTTAATGATACTCATCATATGAGTATCCCATATTCTTTCTACTATTTGTATATTCAAGGACTTTATCTATGCAACTAGCATGGATATACAGATAAAGAAGTGCCAGAATAATAATTTCAAATATTATTAAAATAAAGACTGTTTATGCATAGAGTTTCATTGTGAACACTCGGCCAACACTTGGCTCGACGTGCACCTACTCTAACAAATCCACCGGATTTGATAAGAGTTTGTTTAGGAAAATGAGCAAGGAGATATGTCTTGTGGTGAAGCTATATCTCTGTATAATATGGCTGCAAGTGTATCCTGCAAACAAGAAAAATAACTCGTGAATGGACGTCGGAGGGGTGTCCGGCGTAGCCACTCCGATGCTTAAGTCAGCAGGTTGAAGATGAATGATAAGGGCAATATATGTGAGTGAATATACGTGAAATACTAAGAGTTCAGATTGTTAAGAATCCAGAATCCTTTAAATCAGATGTATACCTGCTATTTATAAGAGAAAATCTCATGATTACCTTGTTTTCAGTGCCCGCCTGCTAAGTATGGTAAGATGACTGCCCATGCCCTGCTTCTAATGACTTCTTTGACACGCCAAACCCTTGTAGTTCTGACAATAATGATTGTCAAGCATAAGGTAGCCCATACTGATACACTTGAGTGAGGTGCGCTTCTCGAGGTAGCCCGGGTAGATATTTCCCAGGAGCTTGCATGAGAGCCCGGACATCTGGTAACCTCGGTAGAATATGTCCCGGGCATTCATCTTCTCGGCTGCTGAAGAAATCATCCTGCACATTGACTCTGATTTGGGCTATCTATTTAATATTCCGAGTCATTTCGGCTATCCATTTAATATCTCAGGTCATCCATGACTCGAACTCTTATGAGGTATCAGTTATCGTATGAATAACTATAAAATATATTCTCGTCAAAAAAAAAAACTATAAAATATATTGAAATTTGAAGTTATAATGAAGATGAGAGAATCCATGAGCTCCACTCATGTGCAGGAATTTGCGACCACTCGTACGTATAATTGAAGCGCAGCGCAAGTCCATTAAAAAATGAAAAAAAAGCGCAAGTAGCCAGAATGAGCAAAACACTGGAGCCACGTGTCTCGCCGCTATCGTTTTCTCGAACCACCCAAGCGCTAAAACTCACGCAGTTTCTCCCTCCCTCCCTCGTCACTTTCTTCCTTTTTTGTACTTCACAAGATTTTCTTTTTCTGTTTCTTTCAATAATTTATTTTTTTGCCCCAATACGATTAACTTCAAGATTCTTTACTTCTTCATTCTGTGGACACTTTAATCTTTGATGGAGACCCTGCAAATCCCATCGAGGGTTCTTAATCTTTGCCGTGCAACAACAGAACTTTCAGGTTTCAAGACTTGTGGCCTCGATGGCCGAGTGGGTTTTCTTGGAAGTAGGCAAAATAGCAGAAAAACCCAGTCTTTTTGCGTGGGAAGAAGATCTTTCAGACGAAATGATAATGGAGGGGTTTTCGTTTGTAGAAGTGGTAGTAATGCTCAAGATAAGAAGCAAGAGGATGGTCTCGTATCGAGCACCGAAAGAGATATTTGTGGCTCTGCTGTTGGGTTTCAATTGGTTCCTCATTCTGGTAAATAAAATTTGAAAAATTACCACTCCTTTTCGTTATCATTCGTTTCTCCTTTCTGGCTTGTTTAATGTTGTAAAGTTGGTCATTTTTTGTGGTAACAATCTAGATTAGAATTGCTAGGCATGCTTTATCTGTATTATTGTTTTTTTTATTTTTCTCATATTCGTTTTATTGATTTGGAAAACTAGTGAACGAGTTGCTATGTATTAATCTCATTTCACGAGCACGTTATGTTATCGCTTGTTCATATCGGGCTAGCCACGGGTCAGTCGAAAGCTCAATTCTTGCAAAAATTATAGAGGAAATTTGAATTTTTTGGAATCTACCATACTTTATTATCATGCTTTCGATCTGTGATGTACCATGTGTCATCACTGGATAGTTGCAATAAGTTTACAACATACATACTTCTTTTGAAATATTTAGAACAGTAGTGATACCTACCTTGGGGACATACCGAGATTTGGGGTGCTGTAGAAACAAACCCCTATGGAAGGAAAGTTTGAAAGTCGAATAATGTACAAGATTTGACTAGAGAACGTTAGTGTACAAATAGATAGCCTATTTTTAGTTAAGTCATAGTAGATTAATTTCTTTTGCAGTGTGGGGTTTTCAGGGTGATCAAGGGGCGTGGCAGGATATTTGTTTTCCTTTATCTAACTATGTGGTAAAATATTCATCTCTTGCAATCAAGTCAAATTTTTGAAAGTCTTCTCCTGACTACCGCACAATTTAATTTCTAACAAGTTCATCCACCTTCAGCAACCAGTAATGACAATGTCCTGGAAAATCTAGATGCCATATCTAGTGTAGAAGTCGAGCTGTCTGAGGACACCAAGACTCAGGAGAAAAAATCAACAAGGGTAACCCGTGTTCTTGTTTTTGTAACTTCTGAAGCATCACCATATTTGAAGACAGGAGGCTTGGGAGATGTTTGTGGCGCTTTACCTATAGCATTAGCTGCTCGTGGACACCGTGTAATGGTTGTCATGCCAAGATATTTGAATGGAAGTCCATCAGATAAAAAGTTTTCCAATGCAGTTGATACAGAGAAGCGGTCCAAAATCTACTGCTTTGGTGGTATCCAGGAGGTTGGGTTCTTCCACGAATACAGAGCAGGTGTTGATTGGGTATGAGTCATTAATATTATGGATTTACATAACTTTTTAAAGATATCTCTCCCCTCTTATTAACTAGCTCTACCCCTTTAAGAAAATAAAAAAGAAAAAGAAGAGTAGCAAGAATATTTGTGTTTATCTTAATTGATTTTATGCTGGTAGGTCTTTGTTGACCATGCTTCTTTCCGCCGACCTGGAACTCCATATGGTGATATTTATGGTGCTTTTGGTGATAATCAGGTACGTTCTTCGCCTATTTTCTTGATGAATAAAGGAATTATCAGGTGTGGACAATGTCAGTGTTTTCTAACCGTTGTTGAGCAGTTTCGATTCACTCTGCTTTGTTACGCGGCCTGTGAAGCTCCCTTAGTGCTTCCACTGGGAGGGTTTACGTATGGAGAAAATTGCCTATTTATTGCAAATGACTGGCATGCTGGCCTAGTTCCAGTGTATGTCACTAACATATTGGTTCTTTTCCTTGAGGCAATCTTTATGGATTTGGAAGTAGCAAATTGTGATAGAAAACATGATTTTAGCCAGAGTTTTTTTCAAACCATCTAACTTAATGGTGTCCTTTCATTTTGCCAAGTCAATAAAACTGGATGTTAGCATTGAAATATAGCTGCTTCCTACTTTCAGACTTTTAGCCGCCAAGTATCGTCCATATGGAGTCTACAAGGACGCTCGAAGTATAATTGTAATACACAACATTGCTCATCAGGTAAATACTTTTTTCTTTTCTGAATTATGGGGGGTAGTTGTCTTAAGAAATATGTGGGATTGATATGCAGTGCTCAAATCCTAGAAAGGGACTTGGAAGGTCCTGAATGCTTTGTTCTGTCACTCTCTAATGTTTTGGTCTTTTGCATCTAGAGTTGGATTATCTTTGTGATATTCTTTTGTTGTTGCAAGTAGTGGATTTGTAACTATAAATTTGTATTATGTGGCCCAACATAGGAAATCACTTCTGTGATTTCGGAAAGTGTTTTGAGGTGGCTATTCATTTTTTATATGCTTTCAACATTATGGTGGTGGTTAGGCACAGACCTTACCAGTGTTTAAGCAAAACCAGATGAATACATGAGATGAGAAGGGTTTGTGATCGCTTGCAATTCCTCTCAAAGACTTAGATACGAAAAAAGTCTGTAAGCAAAAAAACAATCATATAAATTAACAAATGCTTAAACCTAGTATTATGTATCTTCCCGAAGAAATGTTTTTTAGCCCTCGTATGAATCATGCATTAATTGTGGTCTGATTTAGAAAATTGCTACTTTGGATGCTGTGGAGGCAAGTGGATCTTTATGGATAATACATCTCGGAGTTCCTCATTGTTACACTTAGTGCTTTGTGGACTTAAGTTTACACGTTGAAATAATAGTAGTAGTAAGGTGTAATTGTGTTGGAAGCATTATTTCAATAAAAACAATATGGCAGTAATGGTGTTATGTTGATGTCATTAATTTTAAAAAATATTGTAATGGTGTATGTTGTGTGCTTGTATTTTTTCCTTGAAGGGAGTAGAACCTGCATCCACGTATCATAATTTTGGATTACCGCCTGGATGGTACAAGGCATTGGAATGGATATTTCCGAATTGGGCTAGGACACATGCTCTTGATCCCGGTGAAGCTGTCAATGTTTTAAAAGCTGCATTAGTCACTGCCGACAGGATTGTGACTGTTAGCGAGGTATTTACCGTTTAATTTTTGAACATTTCTTTTCCTAAGAAGCATCGAGAGTTCCTAGATTTCACTGTCGTTTCAAGTTGATGAGAATGAAAGTTGAGATACCGATCATTGAAAATATGCACAATATAGCTTGAACTTTTATTCCTTTACATTTTGTGCAATCATCAGAATTCTTGTTTGTTATATTTTTTCTTTCTGGTATCAGGGGTATTCCTGGGAAGTAACCACTCCCGAAGGTGGATATGGGTTGCATGAGCTATTAAGCGGTCGAAAATGGGTTCTGACAGGTACAATCTTATTTTGATATCCGTGCATAATTTCTGCATCTTGTTATAATCTAATAGCTGTTAATGCATTAGTGTCGAGCACAGAACATCCAAGGCACAATTAGCGGTCATCTGCGTTGTAATTTGTTTTGACTCTAAAAAATAATGTGTTGTGCAGGTATCACTAATGGGATTGACCTCAATGAATGGAACCCATCTTCCGATATCCATATTCATTCTCATTACTCGGTTCATGACCTTTCTGGAAAGGTAGATAAATTGACTTCTGGTTCTATGGTATCACTTGGTTCATTGATTACTATTGGATCATGCGGGTTATATGGTACCTTCATTGAAGCTGTACAATCTTACGGCTAAGAACGAACCCATCGTATGTCGTTTTACATACATAAACGCCATTGCAAAGAGAATAAAAGCTTGCAAGTGTCCGTTTTCTATTGAATAAGCCATCTATTTGAAAATTATTGAGGAATTCGGAAAAATCTGTTGGGTTTATTTACCATCTATCATGTGTCCAAATGCTGCAGTTGTTGCTTGTTCTTTTCATCAAAGTCTACATGTTCATGGTTGAAGGTACAATGCAAGATGGCACTACAGAAGGAGCTTGACCTTCCAATTCGACCTGATTGTCCTCTGGTCCGACCATGTTGTTATGTTTTGCTATATAATGATGGGATTATGTTTTTTGCTAGAATGGTATAGAAGTTTTATATTTTACAGATTGGCTTTATTGGGAGACTCGATTACCAGAAAGGTGTGGACATTATTCTCTCAGTGATTCCAGATCTAATGCAAGATGATGTCCAATTTGTAAGTCATCCTGTGTTGCATCAAATTATAGATGCCATGTAGTTCGGATTTGGGCAATGTGACATGGTGTCTTATCTTGGCAAATATGACATTTGGTACATCCACACCCTTAGAGTACTTCTTACCAAATCTTTATGCGTGTAGATGATTTACCATGCTTCAGGTAATGCTTGGATCTGGAGAGAAACAATACGAGGACTGGATGAGACACTCAGAATCCATTTATAGAGAGAAATTTCGGGCTTGGGTTGGATTTAATGTTCCTATTTCTCATAAGATAACAGCAGGGTAATAAAAGATTTCAAATCCCCGTTACTTTTTATAATCAAGATAACATCTACTGACACAAGTTTTTGCAGCTGCGACATTCTGGTTATGCCTTCAAGGTTTGAACCGTGTGGTCTAAACCAGTTATACGCCATGAAGTATGGCACAGTTCCTGTTGTTCATTGCACCGGGGGGCTTAGAGTAAGATCACCCACCCGACAAGATTTCAAGCCTTTTGCTCAAAAGTTCTTGGTACAATGCTATAACGTTTTTTCAAATTAATCAGGACACGGTAAAGAATTTCAATCCATTCGCTAATAAAGGCAGCGGTGAAGGTACAGGGTATGTCTTTGAATATCCTAACTACGCATCATCAAGATTTTCTATGCTATTTACTCGTTTGAAACTTCACGAGTTAGTTTTGCTTGCATTAAATTCTTGAGGCTTGTAACAGGTGGGCATTTTCTCCCCTATCGACGGACAGTTTACTGGCTGTAAGTTCTAATAAACCTTTATTTCTGTTTCCATCCCCTGGTCCATATTTCTGGATCTTTCCCTACTTACCAGACTTATCTCCTCAAAAAATGTATGCAGACGTTAAGAACAGCGATTGGGACATACAAAGACCACAGATCGTCTTGGGAAGGTTTGATGAAGCGCGGAATGGAGCGAGATTCATCATGGGATAAGGCAGCTACTCAATATGAGGAAGTTTTTGAATGGGCCTTCGTCGATCCCCCTTATTCTGTGTGAAATAAGCTGATGACAAGAACATGAACAAGTTGCACGAGCAGTAGAAAACTGGCAGAATGTTTGACACAGTTTTGGTAGCTTCGCAGGGACGGGTGACTAACAACCTGCCATAATCCGTCGTTTGACGGGACAGGTCGATCGAATGGGCTCAGATTTATTTATTTTCTCCTCAACTCTAATGATGATTGACTTATGATTTGATTATGTTGCACCAATGTCCAATAGATTTGCCCCGAAAATACCAAAAACGGGAGAGGTTGTTGTGGATGAAAAATGAGATCGGCCAAATTTGGATACAGAAATTGTAACTTACCCAAAAAACCAAAACAAGTTTAGATTCTTTTAAGTGTTTTTATTAATAAAATAAATGAGGTTTTTGTATTTGAAGAAATATTGAAAAATATAATAATAGAAACATAAACCCAAAAGTCAGAAATTCTAGCTTTTAAAGAAATATTTTGAAGTACTTTTTATTTTTAAAAAAAATTATAACCTTAAAGTAAAGATTTTTTTAAAAAAAATTTACTTTTAATCCATTGGTTTTTCCAACAAATGAACTAACTTATCTTCAACATGAGCAATGATAGTTTTTGCAATGAATTTAATCGTATTTATATAATATGCAACCAAATATTAACATGTCCTTTATATATATCATGTAGTAATACATTTTTTACTTCCTCAATAGAAATTTGCTTTCAACTCTTTTACGAACGGAAGTTGAAAAAACCATTTTCTTTTAAAATCTTTGTTATCACGGAAAAATACAAATATTCCAGATAATATTGGAGATTTTGAGACATGAACAATGCTTTGTATTGAAATATCGATGTTGTTAAAGTAGATGTCCTGCACGCCAATTGTTGGCTAGGGATTTTATTGACTAAGTTGAAATAAACAATCTTTATTTTAATATAATTTAACTTTTAATGGTTTCGTTTCACTTTATCTGTATACTCATGCTATCAGCATAGATAAAGTCTTTGATTATGCTTTAATACAAATGAATCGTAATTCGATGTTGAAACTCATTTGTAAACACTGCAAATTCTAAATTCATTCCTAGTCGATTCAGCCGCCTAAAACATGGATAAAGGTCGCTTGAACTCTAGACTAGCATATGTGATGTTGTGTACTGTGTTTCTTGGTAAGGGCATAGAGATGTCCAATCATGCAGATGTGTAGTCATATGATGATTATACCGAACAATCCTCACTCGGACTTGTTAGAGTAGATGTCCTGTAAGCCAACTGTTGGCTGGGGAATTTATTGACTCAAGTGTAATAAACAATCTTTATTTTAATATAATTTACTTTTTAATGGTTTCGTTTTACTTTATCTGTATACTCATGCAAGCAGCATAGATAAAGTCCTTGATTATGCTTTAATACAAATGAATCGTAATTCGATGTTGAAACTCATTTGTAAACACTGCATATTCTAAATTCGTTCCTAGTCGATTCAGCCACCTAAAACATGGATAAAGGTCGCTTGAGCTTGAGACTAGCATCTGTGATGTTGTGTACCGCATTTCGTGGTAAGGGCATAGAGATGTCCAAACATGTAGATAGGTAGTCATATTATGATTATACCGAACAAACCTCCCTCAAACTTTCCAAGTGGTTATCATTCATCGAGATGATAAGTCCGTGGTTATAATTGTACAACATTAGTCCTTACGACCCGGGACAACACTGAGGCTCTATATGCTAGAGCTGTGCTTTGACTCGTTTACCGGCTCCAGGAGAGTCATCAGGTGACGAGGTTGGGTATAGTTGCGAAACATATAGGAGCCAGTGCATTGTAGTCGGGGATTCACCGCTCACCTACGGGTGTGGATATCCTATGTGATATGAAGTAATAATAGTGCATGGAATCTCTGGCCAGAGTATGAGATGTACGTTGGAGAAGGAGTTTTCCAAAATAGTACACGTGATGTCACTATTATATGTGTCACATAGTTATCGAATTAATATGCAACCCTCGATGAACCAATGGTTGCAGATTCGATCGGGATATATGAGATGAAGGGACCGTACTGTACGTTAATAATAATCGACTGGTTCTTGTAGGCACTATCAGTGATACCTATGGGATCATGGCGCGATGCTACTAGACGCTCTTATCATGATCTGATAGATGCAATCAGAAATGAGTTCTGACATTCTTGATCAAGGTGTTGATAAAACAGTGGGGCTAACTAGGATAAGCCCGAATAAGAATAAATGATATTCTGAATCACAAAGAGTTGTGAACCCACGGCTAGCTGTATCCCTGAACCATTGAGAGTCACACAAGCACTGGATCGTTTGTTCCCATTGAGAGAATAAATTCAATGAGTTGAATTTATATTATGATATAATAAATTCAAGGAGTTGAATTTATGATAATTAAATTTTGAGAAAATAAATTCAAGTAGTTGAATTTATGAGATAGTAAATTCAAGAAGTTGAATTTATGAAATTTGGAGATAATAAATTCAAGGAGTTGAATTTATAAAATTTGAGAATTTAATTTATTAAACTCAAATGTTAAGCTTATTAAATATTAAATTTTGGAGGTAATAAATTCAAAGAGTTGAATTTATAATTTAAATATTAAATTCAAATGTTGAATGTATAAGGGATTTAAATTAAATGTAATGGGTATATGTATAATAGGCTTGTACTAGTACAAGACCAACATACATATTATTAAGGTTCTTAATTGGACTTTAAAAGATTAATTAATTAATTAAACTAGTTGGACTAGAATAATTAATTGATTAAGTCCATTAAGTATTTAATATTATTAATGGGCCCTAAGCTTATATATATGTGTATTAGGGTTAAGGTATAATATAATTCATTCACAATTTTCGAAAAATCCTCTTCATTCTCTCCACAAAATTTCGGCCACATCCTTTTGTACGAGAAGTTAGAGCCGTCTCTTGTTTTCAATCTCTAACGTAAAAACTTCTTATAATTTTTCTAGCGCAAATTAAAAGAGGAACAAATCATCCGGTCGTGGACCTGATTCGGTGATCGAAGAACGTTCGTAGGGATTTAAACAAGAGCTAGATCCGCCTATACCGGATTAGTTAGAGCCAAGTGAAATTATTCACCAAAGGTATAATTCTTTAACATCATATGAATGTTTATTTATAAAACCATATGAATGCCTAAAACAAATATATTTTGATTGTCAAAATAAAATAAAAATTTTAAAACTTCCGTTGCGTTTGGGCAAGAGAAAACCGAGATCCAACAGTGGTATCAGAGCCATGTTTTTTCTAAATCGTATGGTTTTGAATATTGAATAATTTGTTTTTAACCACACAAAAAAATTTTTCAGAAAATTGTAGCACCATAAAAAAAAAAATTTTCAGAAAAAAAAAAAAAAATTTTGGGGTGTGCCCGGAACTGTTCCGGGCAGACCGCGCGCAGCGCAACGTGCGGAATTGTAGTTGTGTACTTCTTGGAATTGAGCTTATTTTTTTCTCGATGACTTCTTCGTTAATTGTATGAAAAATATTGGGAGGGATTTCACTTTTTGATTGATGTTAGAACTAATGATTTTCATTGGTTCTTTTAAAGATTTGAAGTTGAATTGTTTAAGTTTTAGATGAAATTTTTTTATTCTACGCTTTTGATTCATATTGACCATTTTAAAATTATTGATTGAAATAATAATAACATGACGATAAATAATATATTTTTGGTTTGGGATTGACAGAAAATAGTTGATGCTCAAATATATGCACAATTGTTGCTTGCTATCTTCACCTTTAGTGCATAATGTGGCTTCACCCCGATGCTGCCAGTTTATTTTATTTATTTTCCTGGCTTTTTTTATTGCTTTTTCTCTTTCAGTGAACTACAACATTTGTTCGTGTATTGGATTGATTTTCTCCAAAACACTTCATTAAGAGTGGCAAAAAATACTTAATTTTCGATATATCGAGATTATAGTACCGAAAAAATATCGAATTTTTGGTATACCAAAGATTTCGGTACTGTATGGTAACAATATCGAATTTTTCGGTACGATAACGATATGCAATTTGAAATTTTCGATATATATATGAATACCGAAAATACCGGTAAATATATAAAAAATTTAAAATATATAATATTTTAAAACAATAAATTTATAAAATTTTAAAAATATAAGATTTTTTCGATATAAAACGGTATATACCGATACCGTACCGAAATTTTCGATATGCCATACAATTTCGGTATAATCGGTATGCTTTCGGTAGGATATCAGTATGAATTTTCTTATATCATAATTTTGGATACGGTATACTGTATATAATTTTCGATACGGTACTGTATACCCTCTCTACACTTCATGCTATGTGGGGAGGATATGCACACATAATAACTTTGTAATTAGATAGAACACATTTGTGTGCACACTTGCTATATCGGCCGGTGATCATTCAATTGTCTTCTCCATTTTTTATGAAATATATTCTATTATTTATTTAAAATCAAAATTAAGCATGATAAGAGAAAGTTTACTAAAGATTTATAATTACATAATAATTTAAGAATGCTCAAATTTAAGCATGCTCAACCACAAGTACACATTGCTACTACATGTGTTCGTATATTGGATTCATCACGCTTGATGTTCCAAAGGTTTTTGGCTCAACATGTAGTTAATGGGTTCTCATGGTTTTCTTTCTTAAAAGCTACAAATATTTAATCTTAATTGAAAATAATTTCGTGTTAATTATTTAATATTATTTGATCAAATTAAAAATAATATTAACACATACAACGCGTGTGGAACTTTTACTAGTCATTCATTAAAGATCGTAATATTAAATGACCGCTAGTCTATTATAAATAGTGAGCATGTTAGAGAAATTGTTTTTCTGTGTCGATCACACCAAAATACATCTTCCCAATATTATATAGAGTGAATTTTAGAATCATCTACCAGATAAATTTAATGTCGGGGTTTATGAGTAATTTTCTAACTACAATTTATCCCACCTTATTTTTATGTTACTAATTACTCTGCACACGCGATGTGTGTGTGTACAGTCTTTTTTTATCATTATCGAGGAACTCAAGTGAAATTTGACAAATTATGGAAGGATTAAATTGATATTTGAATNATATACACTCAGAGTTTAAAAAAACTGTACTTTTCATGTTCTTCACGGTTATCAACTTGAACTTTGAAAACCGACAACTTCAATCTCCAAAAAAATAAAATAAAAACTAACAATATATATCAAATGATATTATTTATCGTTTTACCTCTAATTTATACTAGTGCACCAAGCAAGTACATGCAATATAAATATTTTTTTTTGTAAATTTGAATTTATTTATAGTTTTTTCAATGTATAGACTAAATGAGCTATCTATGTTGTCGATTGAGAAAAAATAGTCCGAAAATTGGATTACACAGATTTGATAAATATTTTAACCTCTAAAACAGCTTGACGATTAGTATTTATATAGTTATTTTAAATATTTGTTGAGTTGTTATTGATGCAATATATTGGTTTTGGTATATTTATGTATTTATATTTGTTATTTGAAAATTGAATTTTAAATTTATTACTGCAACAAAAGGGTCCGTTTTTCAATTTTCGTTTCAGACCCCATTCAACACAGGCACGGCTTTGATTGTGTTACATATTAGGACTGGTATATATAACTGCTTTAGATCTCATCTCTTCTACATGATCAGAACCATTCAACAGTCCACTTTGATTAGATATGTTAGATTTGATTTCGCAATACTCCCATTTGTGTGCACCTGCGCTAACTGGACCACTCATTATGTCATCGAACCTGATTTCAGTTCCATATAATTAAAAGACTTCTCATTCTCTTACGACCATGCATACTTGTGAAGTCTAAAGAATGCCGCAAAGAACCTGTCAAGCAGGAAACTTTGCTAAATTAATACACAAATCTGAATATGTTATATATGTGTAAAGTTCCTGCCAACCATCAACATATATAAATGATAGCATGTGAAAATAAATATCCAAAACACTCCTATCTCATAACCATAATGTACGGAAGAAATAAGGTCCGCGGGTTAGCGTGTGTACATCCAGCCCCGCCTACTCAGTCTTCGGCGCCTCTAATCTCCTCATCGATATGCTCACCTGCATCATTCATACCTAGTGAGTCTAAAAACTCAACACACCTGTAACGTTATAGCAAGTACATATGCATAACAAGCAACATTTAAAAGTAATTTAATGAAAATACATTTCATGATCGTAAAAGTCGCATACATAATCATAACTTGTCGAAGCATAAATATTTTCATAACATATCACATCATATCAGCATATACGTGTTCGTTTTCTTAATTTGAATTCCGTTAATTAGTTGTGACTTTCGTATCATCGTGTCAGTCGATGGATCCAACTACGTATAACCGTGGTATCCGGCGACGGGGACATCAGCGACAGCATTACCCATCCATTGAACCCTAGCCTTACATGTCATCGTGTCATCGTATTAGTCACAACCAACTCCCATCCTTCAAAACATGTCATCATATTCATCACTTAATAAAATTATACATATACGTAAATTTTTCTTTAGATCAAGTATACAGCGTATTATTCATATTTACATAAAAAGTCATATTCATGATAACATAAACATTTAAAACACGTCAAACGTGTTTAGAGCGTTGCCAGGGCTAAAAACTCGATCCGAGTGCAAAATGACCATTTTGCCCCTGGAAACCCTAATTGACCATTTTGCCCCTGGACCTCTAAATTTCGACCTGAAGCCTACCAAACTCCTTAAAAAACCTTAAAATGTATTAATAAGAATTTCTTAGACGTAAACTCGATCCCGTTTCAAAAATTATACGATTCGTTTTAAAACTTGGACCGGGGTCCCGGTTTTAACCCGAATAAACCCGAAACTTAACCAAATTCTTCCCAACTCAAACCATGACTCGAACCTACATGGCCAGCCTCTAAGATAGTTATTTCAGACTGCTTATGACCTAGATACCACACCCAAAGGTTGCTGGAATTTCCCAGCGCGCGCATACTCAAAACCTTAGTGCACCCAGCTCGCAATTATTCAATCCTAGGCCCTACCAACTCGAACCACCCTTGAACCAACCCTTCCTAGCCCACCTTAGGACCCTCCTGGACCGACCTACCCCGAGCTCACTACCCCATGCATGCTGCACGACTCACACACTTGCTAGCCACCAAGATCGCACCAACTGAGAACACACACCAGCACCACTCGCTCGATCTGTCTCTTCACTAACTCCAGCAATGTTTGAGCCACCCTAGGCCACGAATCAGACCCACCATGGTCTGGTCCAGGGCTAGGGACAACCCTTGCATAGCTAACGCACCCAAATCTTCCGATCTAGCCACCCCCGACTCACGCGAACAAGAGTTATCCCTCGGCCTATGCTAGATATCAACCCTCACCAAACTCCAGCCCTTTGACGCAAAAATTCTCAATGTGTACAGCCCCTTAGCAACAAAACTCGGCAGTCCCCTTGCAAAAGAATCACAAAAATGTGAGTAGAAAACAATAGAATGCATATTTCGTGTCAAACATTTGCAAATGCGTTGGTACATGATAGATCAAAGGATTTCTCATGAAAATACATATATATCAACATAAATAGCATGAATGATGAGAAAAAGAATGATACAAGGCATGCCTTAACGTTTATATGCTTGAAAACTTGAGGATCAACGCGCGGGACGTGAACCAGAGAGGTGGGGAAGACTTTTTCTTCAAAGTTTGAGGAATTTTCGAAGTTGCTGCTGGTTTGCTGCTATAAAAACGTGGGAGGCTGCTGTTGGGAGGGTAGGGGACGGCTGCTAGGGAATAATGGGGTTAGGGTTTGCTAATGAGGGTTTTTAATGGTATGATTAAGCACTAATGGGCCTTAACATAAAAATTAAAGGTATTAAAAGGGTTTTGAGCTCATTAAGCATTAAAATAAACCCATCAAGTTCGAAAAAACTCACGAAAAATATTTCGTTTCGGTACGTTTTTGAAAATATTGTCCGAGCCCTCAAAAAGTTCCCCGATTCGCTAAAATTTGCGTACCTATTAAAAAATACGAGCCGACGAGTAAAAATACCCACCAATGCCTAATTTTCGAAAATACTCTTAAAACATTTCATATTAAATAATTAAAATCAATTAGTCAATAAAAATATTTTTTTTAATTATCTCCGGTATCCGTTACTCGTTCGAGCGCGAAATGCACTTTAAAACCTTAATGCATGAAATAAACACCTAAATCCTAATCATGCAATAATCAAGCATTAAAAGCATAAAAATCCTTAAACACATATTTTAAATTAAAAACCCTAGATTGTATGCAGTCAGATTATGTATTTCGAATTTCCTAGACCTTATACCAAAGGTTACACTGAATGATCAGTTTACATTAATACCAAAAAGTTCATATTTATCGGTTACATGGAACGGAGAATCCGTGGAATCCATAGGAAAAAATTTAAAACTTTAACAAAGGAAAAATAAGTGCATACAACAATAGACGCCCTTATGTCAATCACCAACTGTCCTTTTATTGATGCATCTCTAACTCAGTAATTCCACTAAATGATCTTGAAATTTGAATCTATATATACATATGTTTCATTGGGCTTTAGATTTTGATACGAGGGTTCTGTTGCTGGAAAATTTGACGCCGTGTTACAAATTTGTGTTCATCGAAGAATAACGAGCAATGATGGGAATACATACGACTCTTTCTCAAAAGAAAAAAAAAATAGATATGAAGGCGAACTATCGCCACTTCCCTTCAAACAACCGAACAACAAGCACGCCATTTATGGTTATTCATATCGTATCCACGAGACCCACCTAGCCTATCCTATATTGGAGCATACACCACAAAATTATAACACTACACGATCGAGCCTACTCAAAATTTACACTATCAAACTGTTATAAGCACCTTCAATGCCATTAATCGCCTCAGGGTGCTGTTCAGCTTCACTCTATTGGTTTTTCAATTGGACTCTACACTCAAAAGGCATCTGAGGTATGGAAAAAGCCTACATTCTGCTTGAGCATTCGTTCATCTTATTGTTGGGAGTACGGTTGACCGGGTAAGCAAACACCGGTTGGTTTGATTTTTAATTAAAGCTCGGACCTAACCAAGTTTCATCAGTTTGAAGGTGATGACAAATATTTGAAAGTATATCCTGCGAACAGTAACAAGGTTAAGGACATTCCAAAGCTACAGCAAGGAACTTTTATCCATTTCTGTAAGTAAAATTACGTGTATATTACAATTTTAAACCACAACGTATACATAAGAAATAACAAAGTATAAATCAACTCAACCATTTACTATATTACGTAATCTCCATTCTTTGCAGTAAAAAAATAGTAAAAGAACCGCTTTTTTTTTTTGGTAGTGTTCTTCACCACCACAATCTGCCACACTAGCGACAAGAAAGCTCGAATTCGTAATACTTCAGCTGGCGATGCACTCGAACCCACTGCAAATCCACAACCAGACGACAAACAAAATCACGCAAACGATAAAATCAAGCGACAGAACAAACCAAACTTGCTTCTTCCAAACTTTCTTCGAGTTTTGTAGGCCCATCAACTCTGGTGAGTGTAACCCTCCATTCTTATGTGAAATCAGCGAAAATTCACGACTCAATCCAATCCCCTTCCCCCCAGTATGATAATTCTCCTCCTCACTATTTCTCCTTCCACCATTGAATTCCCAAAACAACCAATTCTTCATCTTCTTCCATCCATCGTCCCCATTAAACTGCAACCCACAGTGCAAGATCCCACTTTGGCCCATTCTCTGCCCCATTGGAGAAGAAATTCCATCCGTATGATCCAATCCTGAGCCCAGTAGCTGGTGGAACACAGGATTAAATTCGCCTTGATAACAGTAGGAGCTCAATGTCTTCAAATTTTTCTCATCCTTCAAAACCTCTCCAAACGCATCCCTAGAGCTCTTCAGAAATCCCAAGGCCTCAGAATTCTCCAGTTTCTCATGGGATATCAAGAAATAAACGAAGCGCTCATCGATCAAGAAAGTGTAGGTCTTCGATCGGATTGTATGGGTGAATGTGGAATGAAACGGAGGAGTTTTCTCGAGGCATCTGACCGCGATTGCACCGAGTGCAGCGTCTTTAGAGTTGAATTCTGTTAATACCGTGGTACCCTTTGCAATGCAGGCGTAGTAGATCAGCGCCGGATCCCAAATCATTGTTCAATTCAATTCAACCCCACCGTGAATTTGAATAAAGATTGCCTTATTTTTATGATAAATTTAAATTCTCCATCCTGCTGAACAAATAATAGAAAACAATTTGTATGGGGGTTTGATCCTGGAAAAGATCGTGTAGGCAAATTGGTGGACAATGAAATTAAAGTTTGGGGGGGTGAATTTCTAGGGTTTGAGGATTGGAAAAAGAGAGATCATACGTTCAGCTTAGCCCGGCCCGACCTAATTTCGACTGTGTCGGTTACTTTTATACATATTGAATTGAATTAAAAGTATGATAAAATAAATTAATTAAAAAAAATTTCGACAAAAACTTTTCGAAAAACTAATTTGATAAGATACAATATAATAAGATGACATGACTTATATTTCGTAAGATACGAAAATCTCGAGTTTTATATGAGATATCAGATTATATATAAATTGAAAAAACTTTTATATATAGTACTGTCAAACGGGCCGGTCTTACGCAGGTTGGGCAGGGTCGAGTGGATCGGCAAGCCAACCCGTCAAAAAACCGTAGGACAATGCACATTACCTTCCATGCTGCTTGGAAGTTAATATACATTGTCACACATCAAAATTTTAGTGAAATTGAGGGGATTGCAAAGTTATTTTTTAAATTGTCAAAATTTTCATACATAATTATTTCGGGTTTTCATTTTAACAGAATTTTCATTTTAAAAAATAAAAATTGAAACGTCTCTAACTCGTTTTTCTTTAAAATATACTATAATTTTTTTCTTTTTAAAACCAAAAGGCCGAACCATACTTATAAATATATATATACTTTGCATCATTAAAATAAACTCAACATTTATTTTACTCAAAAATTCCAAAAGTGCAGTGAAAATCATAAAATCACAAACGTCAAACTAAACCTAAAATTAGTATTTTTCAAAACTATCATAAGCGTCAAACTCATCTAAAAAACCACTCTTACTTCAAAAGTCATTAAAATCTTTAAGGTAACGTAAAATCATCATTTTGCGGAAAACTAACAATACGTAAGTCATCGGGTTAGTGCATCATTTGCTCAGTCAGTTAATTCATTCAACCCTCCCGTCTCAATATCAAAATCCTCACATGCATCATTTACACCTAGTGAGTCTATTGACTTAGCAAGCCTTAACCATAATAACAAGTAATACGTATACATCTATATATACCAGTGAAAACACTTTTAACAAAAATAGTGTTTCATGAATATGCATAAACTTAAACATTTTCTTTCATCATATACTTTTCCTTTCATCATATATATATACATATAAGTTTTACCCTTAGATGAATTCAGATAATTAATTATGACTTTCGTATCAGCTGTTGGTCGATTGATCAATGTTACGTATTACCATGGTACCAGGCAGCGGGGACATCAGCGATACTCTTACCCGTCAACTGAGCATTAGCCTTATATGTCATCGTGTCATTTCATATTCGTATTCTTGTTCGTATTATTCAAAATCAAATCACCTCTTTCAAAACATTTTATCATATCTATCACTTATAAAAATTTATGCACATAACATTTTCTTGAAACCAAGCATGCAACTTATTCTTTAACATTTTACAATTTTCATCAGAAAATTCTATAACCTTTCAAAATATACATTTTAACATTCGTTACTGAATTCAGAACACTTCCAGGACTCCAAATATTTTTAGGTGTAACATGACTGTTTTGCCCCTGAAACCTTAACTTGACCATTTTACCATTGGACCTTAAAACGACGACCCGAATCCATCCAAACTTATCATTACACCTTAAAATACACCTATATATATTTCTTAGATCTAAAATTAAGCTTCTCGACTAATTTCGTAATTCGTTTTAAAACTTAAACCGAAGTCACGGTTTTAACCCGAATCAATTCGAAACTTCACCAAACTTTGACCATAGCTTATTAACACCTAACCAACCATTTTTCAACCCAATTTAAGCCATTTAGAACCCTTGGAAAAGCCTAGCAAGATTCTGAATGTTCTGCCCAAGTTCCGAACCAAAACCCTAGCCATAACCAAATACAAGTCCTTCTAGCCTAGCCCTTAACCAAAAAGATCCATATGTAGCAATTCTAAGCATCTGGAGGATGATTACTAACCTTATTTTTAAAAGAAGATCTTACTTGTTTACCAAACTGACATGCTGAGCAAATTTTATCTTTTGAAAAATCTATCTTGGGCAAACCAGTTACAAGATCATGGTTACTCAGATAAGCAATAGACTTAAAATTGAGGTGCTTCAACCTTTTATACCACAACCAGTTTTTAGAAGATTTTGAAGCTATAAAACAAACTGGTGCATTAGGTTGATCAGTCCAACTGACTCTGTAAGTATTTCCACAACGATTGTCAGTTAAGATAATCTCATCAGTTGAGTCTCTAACTGTGAAAGTGTGTAAGTTGAACTGAATTGAAAAATTATTGTCGCATAACTAACTGATGCTTATCAAGTTATACTTCAAATTCTCAACTAGTAACACATCTTTGATAGCAAAGTTACAATGGATAAGCTTACCCTTACCCACAGTTGTACTTTTAGAGTTGTCTCCAAAGCTGATGTTTGGACCAGTGTATTTGATCAGTTGGGATAGCAATTTTGCATCCCCTGTCATATGTTGCGAGCAACCAATGTCCAGATACCAGATTGATTCTTTGTTTGTACCCGTCATCTGCAATCACACACAATGAATAATTTGGATACCCATATCTATTTATGTCCTGAACTGATTAGTCTTTTAGGAACCCAAACTTGGATTAGTCTAACTAACTTTTCAATTGCTGTGTTCCAAATAGTTTTTCCCAGCTTGTGTGTGCTTGGTGTATTGTGTGCAGATGAAACAATATGTGCTTTAGCCTTTTTCAACTGATTGTTCACCCAATATCTTTTCTGAACTGGCTTGCAGTTATGATAATTGGAATAGCGATTTGAAAAATTATTGTTGTGCCTTTTAGGTGACCAGTTGTGTAAAACATTTGGAATTTTAGGGCTATAACTAATTCCATACCTTTTAGTCTTGTTCTTATTTTCAATAGGCTGTTCAACTGGTCTACTTGGCTCTGGTTGTTCTATTACAATAACTGACTTGATAAAGTTAATGTATTTCCCTTTGTTTTTATTCAGTTTTGGCTGAGTATCAGTTGTGGAAGTTTCATCTTGGCTGCTAAAGCCCAGACCAGTTTTATCAGTAACTGATTTTTGCATATTTTGCATTTCAGTTAGTGTAACTGATGGTTTATTCCATGCTTTAATCAACTCAGTTTGCTCTGAATTCTCAAGAATTAACTGTTAAATCATAGATTGATTCTTGCTTCTTTCAGCATTGAGCTCAGCAATTTCCCGTTTAAGACTTAACAGATCAACTGATTCATTAGTTTCAGTCTTATTGTCATTGAGTCATTTTGCTTTTCTTTGGCTTTCTCGAAAGAGAGAGCAAGCTTGTGATACTCGTTGATCATGTCATATAGTGTAGAAATAAGTTCATCACGTGTAAAGTCAGTTGAGCTAAAGTCAAATACATTCTCACTGGTTGATTCTAGCTCCGGGTCATCAGCCATCAGGCACTTGACTTCCTCATCATTACTGGAGCTGCTCAAGCTCTCAGATTCTGATTCATCACTATCAGTTTCTGTCCATTTGGACTTGTTTTTCTCAGCTAGAAGCACTTCATGTTTCTTTCTGAATGATTTCTTATCATCCTTAGATCTTCTCTTTTGCTCATATGATTTATTTCTCTTTTCAGCTTAGCCTCGACTGTCTTTCTTTGGCTTAGAACAGTCAGCAATACAATGTCCAGTTTTGCCACAGTTGTAGCAAGCATTAGGTTCTTCCTTGGTGTTATCTCTCTGATATTGTCTTCGGAAGGAACTTTGATTTCTTCTCATGAATCTTCCAAACTTTTTAACAAACAATGACATTGCATCAATGCTTAACTGATCATCAGTTCTATCAACTGAACCAGTTGGTTCCAGTTTGACAGCACTAAAAGCTGTAGTAGCTGCTGGTGTAGAACATTCTCTTTCTCTGGTTTGCAACTCAAACTCATAGACCTTCAGGTCAGCAAATAGATCATGTAGCTCGATCTTGTTGAGATCCTTAGATTCTCTCATTGCCATTGTCTTGACATCCCACTACTTGGGAAGACCTCTAACAACCTTCAGCGCGATTTTTTTGTTGGAATACACCTTTGCAAGTGCATTCAGTTCATTTATAATGTCGCTGATGCTTTCATCATATTCGTGCATAGACTCTCCAGTCTTCATCTTGATGTTGTCGAATTTTTGAACAGCAACTTAGAATTTATTTTCTTTGGTTTGCTCATTGCCTTCGCAGAGCTGGATTAACTTCTCCCAGATTTCTTTGGCAGTCCTGCACATCTTTATTTTGCTGAAAGTAACTTTATCCAGGGTTTTGTACAAGATATCTTTAGCCACATTGTCCAGATTGGCTTTTCTTTTATCTTCAACTATCCACTCATATCTGGGTTTTTCAATACTTTGTAGAGCACCCTCAGTTATATCAACAACAGTGTTTGTTTTCAGTATTCTCATGGGTCCTTCAGTGACAACATACCACATGTCATCATCTTGTGCAGCTAGATGAGCCTGCATTTTAATTTTCCAGTCGTCAAAATATTCTCTGAAAAACATTGGGATTTTGTTGAATGAAGACATGATAATTAGTTTGTGTACGGAAATATTCAAGAACAAGATTCAACTGCTCTGATACCACTTGATAGGATCGGTTGGGGAGGTGATGAAGTGTTTAGAAGGGGGTGGATAAACAATTGAAAACTTTTCTCGTTTTTCGACTGATGAGTCAGTTTAGTGATAAACTGATCTCGGGAATCTTGTTTTGTCAAAGTCAATCAGTTAACAGGTGAAAGTGCGGAAATAAACTGAATGACAGATAGAATATAACTGAAATAAATACACACAAGATTTATAGATGTCCAGAGATTTCAAACACTCCTATGTCACCCCTTCTATCTGAAAGATAGAATATTCACTAAAAGACTTTGATCAAATACAAACTCTTGTACAGACCCACTTCAGTTTTGGACTTAACAATTCCAAACTGAAAGCTATGAGTTTTTTCAGATAAGTGTGAGATTTTTGTAACTGTTCTTTGAAAGTTTGAATTCACAATTGACTTAGAATGAATATGCGCAAAAGTTCTTTTCTCGGCTGAACTCCTCGACTATTTATAGTCTTTGCTTTCAACGGTAACATTGAATATGATTTGAAACTTTATATCCGTTGATTGACATGTCAACATTCTTCTGACAATAGCAAACTATTGTATTGCTGAAATGCGGCGTTCTTACTAAAAGTTGCAATCTTGCTTTTGTACCATCTGTCGGTTGATATTTACATCCTTAACTAATGACGTGTTCAGCTGCTTTATCAGATGTGACAAATCCGAAAGGATAAACCGATTGCTCTCAACTGATTGTAGTTTAACTGATCAGTTCCCAACTGATCATTCAGTCATCTACAAATTCAGTTAGCTAAGTTCAGTTGCCGTTGATTTTTTGCGTATTAATCTTCAATTAGACAACCGATAGTTTGCGTATTTTTAGAACAATTTCTTTCAGTTATCTCGATCAGTTGTTCGATAGATTAATCTCAATTTGTCAAACCACCAAAATTTAGTTTCCAACATAGAGTTTTACCAGCCCTTTTGTTGATCTGTGTATAACATGCTGTATCGATTGCTTCTGCCCAAAAATTTTGTGACACACCAGAATTAGCAAGCATCGTCCGTGCAGCTTCCTTCAGATTCATTTTTTTTTTTGCAACTCCATTTTGTTGAGGTGTTCTTGCTGTAGAGTATTCATGTTGAGTTCCTTGATATGATAAGTACTCATCTAGACGTTTGTTAGTGAACTAAGTATCTCGATCACTCTTGATCCAGATTATTGAGGTTAATTCTGATTTTGAAACAACCTTAAGAAATTTAATCAGTTGGGTACTAGTATGATTTTTATCACTAAGAAATTTTACCCAAGTAAATCGAGATAAATAATCACCAATCACAAGTGTATATCTCATTCCTCTTAAGCTGATTTTAGTTATCATTCAAAACAAATACATATGCAACAATTCTAAGCATCTATTAGTCAGTTTGCTACCTTTATTTTTAAAAGCCAAATCGAATCTGCTTACCTAACTGACATGCTGAACACACATAATTTTTAAAAAATTCAATGCTAGGTAAACATCAGCTAGGTTAAATTTACGCATATTATTAATGGATTTTAAATTGAGATGATTAAGTTTTTTATGTCATAGTCACTGTTTATCATTATTAATGGCAGCAAAACAGGTTGGTCGGACTAAATAATTACTATTCCATTCAATAAGTGTTATAATTTCTAATTCCAGTTAAGAGTATTTGATTATTAGCATTCTTGATTAAGCAACTGTTTATAAGAATTTAAAATAAATATCCATCATCACAAAGTTCACTAATGGTAATCAAATGACAACCCATTTTTTCAACAACTAAAACCTCATTAATTATCACATTTTCATGAGTAATCTTATCATTACCCATGGTCTTACCCTTAGCATTGTCTCCAAAAATGAGCCCGGGTCCTTCATAGTTGAATACGTTTGATAACAGTTTGGCTTGACCAGTCTTATGCTTTGAACATCAATTATCCAAGTACCAAACAGAATTTTAAGTTCTTCTCCTTTGTTGTTCTGCATAGACAAATTATATCACTAGTACCAATCTTATTTGGATCCAAACGAGATTAGTCCCTTAGGAACCTACACTTGGATTTGTTTGACAAACTGACCTAGTTTTTTGTTCTGGAAGGGTTGTTCATAAAGATGTGTGTGCAATGCTTGGTGTGTACGTGAAATGGAATGTTGTTTAGTCTTTCTGTCATCATTGGTTCGTCTGTCTCTCTTTTGAACATGCTTGTAGTTGTAATATTGATAGGGTTTAGCCATTCTTTATTTGTGTCTTGCCTGACTGAATCTACTATCATACCAGTCGAGCTTGACACATGAACTCTCCGGTGTATGCCCCATACATAACCTTTTGCCTTTTTCCATAAGTTCGACAGGTTTATCAACTTGATTAGTCGACTTCTGATGTTCACATATCGTACTGGACTTTAGAAAGTGAATTATTTCTCTTTGCATATGTTCAGTTTTGATGGAGTACGGTCGTCAGTAGGATTGATATCATTACAGTTGAAGCCAAACCAGTTTTGTCTCATGAGTGCTTCTGCAACTCTTGCATTTTCTCAAGACTTACTGACAACTTATTCCAAATGATAATCAGTTCATCTAGTTTCTTTTTCTTAGAAATAAGTTGTTGATGCTCATTCAATACTCTTTCACTCTAAGTTTTAAGCTTTGCGATTTCTGCCTTAAGACCTAATATTTCACCTGACTGTTCCCAGTTAGGCTCAACATCATTATCGTTTTGCTTGCTTACTTTGCTTTCACTTTCTCGAATAATTGAGAAAATCTCTTGTACTATATTACCATTTAATTGAGTGCAGTGATGAGATCATTTCATGTAAAATTATTTGAAATAAAATCAAATACCTCATCATAAGTAGATTCCAGCTCAGCATCAGCCATGAGACACTGTACCACTTCTTCATCACTTTCATTGGTGGAACAGTCTGATTCGGATGAATCAGTCTCAGAGTCAGCCCACTTGGCTTTGCTGTCTTCGACGACAAGCACCTTCTGATTTCCTTTCTTTCTAAATGACCTCCTATCATCCTTGGACTTTTTCTTTTTGTCATGAAGTCGGCCTTCGTTGTCAGTTGGCCTCCTCTCATCCTTCTTTGGCTTAGGATAGTTGGCTATGAATGCCGGACTTTCCCACAGTTGAAGTATTTGTTGTCTTCACTGATGAACTCTTTCTTGTCATCACTGCATCTGCTTGGGCTTTGAAAGTTACCCTGATTCTTTCTTAAAAAATTCTAAATTTCTTTACAAATAATGACATTGCATCACCGCTCAATTGCTCAGCTGGCTTCTCTTTTGAGGCACTTTGTTCAGTAGTTGCAACAGTCAGAGCCTTTGTCAGTTTGATTGAAGATTCACCAACAATTCTTGTTTCTAATTCGAATTCATATGCTTTGAGATATGCAGACAGATCGTGGAGTTCAAGCTTGTTAAGGTCCTTTGATTATTGCATAGCCATTGTTTTGACATATGATTCTCTAGCGAGTGTCCTCATGATTTTCAAGGTTATTTCTCTATTTTCAAATTCATTCCCATGAGCAGCCATTTAAATAATAATATCGTTCACTTTTTCATCGAAGTCCGACATGGATTCTCCATATTTCATCTTAATACTATCAAATTTTTGGATTGCCATAGACATTTTATTTTTCTTTGTTTGATCATTACCTTCGCAAAATTGTATCAGTTTATCGCAAATATCTTTGGCAGTGCGACACATTTTGATCTTGCTGAAGGTATTCTTGACCAAATTTTTGTTTAATATGTATTTCGCTACATTGTCTAGATTTGTCTTCTTCTTGTTTTCACTAGTCAATTCCGTCATTGGTTTTTCGATCATTTGAGGAGCACCGTCAGAAATGGCAATAGCAGTTTCCGTTTTCATGATTCTCATTGATCCGTCTCTGATGACGTACCACATATCATCGTCTTGAGCAATTAGATGAGTCTGCATCCCGATCTTTCCATCATCAAAATATTTTTTAGAGAACACTGAGATTTTACAGAATGATTCCATTTAGAATAATTTGTTCATATACAAGAATAAACTGCTCTGATACCACTGGTTAGGATAAAAAAATAAATTTAGAGAGGTAAATAAATGTATCTCAAAAAATATTTTGATTGCGTTAGCAACACTGAAATTTTTGTATTTTTAGTTGGGTTCTCGATAAGTCAATCAATGTGAACTGTGCGGATATAGGCTTACTGAAATTGGTTTAACAAATGACTTATCAAGAGAGTCAGTAAGAATGGTAGTTTGAAAAGTAAATAAGCACAAATTTGTTTCCAGATGTTCAGAGATTTCAAAACTCATACATCTCCTCTTCTTCATCATGGAACGTTTACGATAAAAGACTTTGATAATTACAAGTAATTTAAAATCACACACTTCATAGGATTTAACAATGCATAACTGAAACTCTTAGTAAAACTCAAATCTAAATATTTTGAGCATATTACTTCTTACTATCTATTAAACAGATTTTACAGAGAAATTCTAAGCAGAAATTTGATCTTCAAAATGATCAAATAATTATATATTAGCGTGTGCTGACTATTTCAATTTGACTTTCAGAAAATTTTTTCAAAAAAGATCAGTTTGCTTTTATAATCCAAAGATAGACGGTGTAATAGTCTAACTGAGAGCTTGTTCAATCAATCTATTTATAACTTTAATCTACAAAGATAATTGTGGGGACCCGGACGCTAATTCATTTCCTTAATCGTTATTAATATCAAATACACAATTAAGTAATGTGGGACATACATTTTTTTTTTTAAAAATGCAATGCGGAAACGTAATGTACATATAATTCTAAAAGTACAAGTCCTGTACTAAATACATTTACTAGGTTCAACGACATATCAGTGCTGAATCCTAATATACATTCTGAGCCCGGAGCTCCACGCTACCTAGTCCTGATTCGTTCTCTTTTTGATCCCGATCATGTCCCACCTGTTGTCATGCACACATACAAACAAGACAACAGCCGAATAACTCCGGTGAGAATTACATTCCCAATATAAACCATGTATACATGCAATCATACAGACAATATAAAAGCATATAACAGGCATTCATAACATGTATCAAAATCAGAAAATGAATCAAATATTCATCGCATGTATCAAACTCCAAAACATGAATCAATATCAATAATAAATCATATTCTAAAGATGTACCATAATCAGGAACATAATTCAATATCAAGCAATGAATCACTCTCCGTGATTCTCAGACTCAGACTCGACTCAGTCCTAATCTATGGATCCCGATCTAAATAAGAACATACACCCACCTACACTCCCGCTTGGGGTGGTGGTACGTTCTTATTCACGGACTTTGGCCCTTTCCATATCGAACATCAGTAATAGAAGCAACTCCAATTCTATCCATTTCGATATGACCAAACGTCCGATGTCCTGACCTATCCGTCAAAGGCTATGGCACTTCCGTCATACACTATCCTGTGACAAAGTGCAATGGGCCAATGACGATTCCTCACTATCCGGCCCTTCTGTCACATGACCAATCATTTAATACATGCTATCTATAAATCAATAGAACAAGCATATTAATTCATTCATTAATTGCAAATATCAATGCAATAAAATGAAGTATGTGATTTAGGGAAACTTGAGTCAAACCTCGCTCGAGTTGTGCAATCCCAACTCAACATTAATTTATACCTTTTCTCTTCTCGGTCTGACGAAGACGAAGTCTCGAATTCAACTCTGTCCATACCCAATCTGGCAATGACAATCGAATAAGTACAATATCAATATATTACTCTATTCAATACCTGTTCTGATCAATACTCAAATCAAAACACAATCTTATCAATGTCACAATACAACAATACAATTTCAATCAATACTGAATCTAATCAATATCATTCTACTGATGTTTCGACGGCATAATAATACAGTCTCAATAACCCCGTCACTCTCAACATCACAGATATAATAACCAAACTCATAATCAATAATAATACAACTCTGATATCGAATCTCAATCAAATCAACTCCGAAAATCATAACAATTACATACACAATCTGTTATTCGATCTGACTTCAATTATACGATGTCTACTATGTCAACAACACTATATATCAATCACATCTGATTCTGACAATGTCATAATTTCAAATCATGTCTAAATGTAACAAAACTTACGTCCAGTTGTAGCCTGCGTTTGTAGGAACACAGTACTGAAGTCGGATTCAAAATCGGACGGGCGGATTTCTCGCAAATCACAAATCTAATCAAAAGAAAAGGCGTAAGGATATCTTCAAAGCTTCTCGGTGCTTCTTTTCTGAAGGAACAATCGATTTGTACATATATATCTATATATATACATCCGGTCGCATGCAATTGAAACGTGGCACAATTTCACCAAACTTAGGTGGCGCTCGAGCGGTTATGAGTCACCGCTCGGGCGCGGACCACTCTGCCCGAAAATCAAGTTGTTCAACACTGGCGCGCGGGCGGCCATAATTTACCGCTCGGGCGTGGAACCTTCTGCCCGAGTGTTTAACTTGTACTACTCTGACGCTCGGGCGGTAACTTTCAGCCGCTCGGGTGCCAGACGTTCTGTCTGAATTCTTCTTTTGTGATGCATTGGCGCTCGGGCGGTCATCTTATATCGCTCGGGCGCCAGATGTTCTGTCCAACATCTGGGCTTGTATTGCACCGACGCCCGACTTCTCCACTTGAGCTCCTACAGTCTCAATACTGATAATTAATCCACTTCTGATTACAGTAATTAAATCTCGGGCATTACAATAATCTTTTCAAAATATATCCGTTTCTAAATGCAGGTGTCGTTGTTGCCATATCATCTTCCTTTCTGACATGTTCGGGTAGTGCGCCGAAAGCTGTCATTCTGTTTAAGATTCAGTGACTGTTATTATGAAAAGCTTTATCCGATATTTCAGCTGGGCAGTATCCTTAATCAATGGTCATATTGATTATTCAGAGAATTTGGATTTGGTTCGACTGATCAACTAGATTGACTGTCAGTTGGGCTTCATCAGTCGACGTAGAATCAGTTTGACTATCAGTATCCTTCTTATGTTATATTAGTCTAGCTTTGTAATCAGTAAGGCTTCGTAGTTCAGTTTTTCTCATGGAATTCAATTCAGTTAGATTATGTAATTATTCTTTAAATCAACAACATTATTCAATCACCGAAACTTAAAATGTTCCAAAATAATTTTTCAGTGAATGCTACTTGGAGACTATCGTGATTATTTAAATGGTTCTAAATTTTCAACTCAAAATTTTTTTCTACAAATATATTTTTAAAAAAAAACTAGTTTCCATATAATAATAATAATAATAATAATTAATAATATATAAAGCATTGGTCAAACTGGCAGCCTTTAACTTAAAAAATGGTCAAATTGACTCAATAAATAATATCCTAATTTATTTTACATGTCAAGCATTCGGTTACTCGAGACAAGGATGCCGCTAAAAAACCTGAGAAGTCTTGGAGTAGAGTCTAATTCATGCGAGTCGTTGGTTAAATAAATCTTCCACTCTTTTATAAAATAAAAAAATTTCTATGACATCGTTTCACAAGTCAATTTTATGAACGAATCATCAACCTGACTTGATTTATGAAATTTTTTTTATATTTTATTTAAAAAATATTACTTTTCATTTTAAATATACATTAGGTTGACCTATCTCACAAAAATAGATACGTAAGAGTTAAAACCGCATCACATACTATTTAATTTAAATATAATAATAATAATAATAATGGTTGAAATATATATAATTATTTCACCAAGATTCATATAATATCATTTTATGATTCTATTTTGTGAGACATATCTTCATTCGATCCGATCCATAAAAAATATTATTTTTCATTGTTAGTATAAATTACATCGATCAGTCTCGCAAAAAAATATACTTTAATTATTCATGAATCGTGTAACTTTTCACAACCTAATAAATAACAATAATAACAACAATCTATTTAATATTTATTATCAATGTTTAAAAAGACGCCCCTTAAGCACCGGACAATCACCCATTGTCCCCAATTTTTATTGGCAGCTGCATAATGTAATATAT
>NC_133317.1:18547922-18814652 GCF_012295235.1 Primulina huaijiensis | reverse complement strand
TATTTATTTTTTTAAAAAACGATTGTTCGATATATTTTTTAATATATATCAATCAATTTTTATTGATAAAAATGAGGATATGTATTTTGAATTTGAATCTAATAATTAAAAATTATTGGAGAATTATGAAAATTAAGAAAGACACGCCTAAGCCAGTGACGGTCTATGATATTTGTAAGATTATACACAAAACCCTTCAATTTCTTGAAATTTTGCTTGTCGATTTGAGGCGATTTCCTGAAGTTATTGTCTCCGTTTCTGCTCTTCCCCAACCTTTTCAACATCCCACCAACGGATTGAAAAGAATAACTCAGAAAAATTTGTCGTTTTTCATTTGGGTGTTGTCAAAATCTTGGTACCAAAACATAATGGTCACTATCAGTTTACTGGTCCTTTTTTGCTGTCCTTTTTTCATATTTTTTCAAACCCACACTCACTGATCAAGTTGATGGATAGTAATTGCGGGGTGGCATAGTTTTACAGAAAGCATCGTTTTACACGGTTTCGTGCCGTGTTGGTTCGTTGTTTTGTTGAGAAAACGAAGGGTTGAGTCTTTTGGAGTTTTCAAGGTGGGTTTTTTTGGTAGGAATGCTCAGCAAGCTTTTTAATGCTTGTGTACATTAAAATGGAGCTGGAGCCCAAATCTTGTTTTCTCTAGGTTTTTTTCCTGCTTTTCTTGATTTTGAATTCGGAGTTTCTGATGTTCTTTTTTACGGAAAGAGTGAATGGATAATCTTCTGGGAACTTGACAATGGGAGAGTACTTGTAACGGTTAGCAAGATTTCTAGCTTTTTTTTCATTGTTCTCAATGGGAATCCTAGTTCCTTAGAGAAATGGATGTAGTTATCAGGAAAATGCTTCGTACTGGCTCATTCATTGTTTTTAATTTCACGTGTCTTCCCACTAGAAACTCTTGTATTTCTTTTCCTGTCTTGTTCTTTTTAATTCAAATTTATGCATCCAGCTCAAACTCTAACCTGTACGTTAATCCTGCTTCTCTGTGATATGAACTAATTAGTTGGTCTTGTGTCTGTTTTTGTGATAATTAATGCTTTTCAGAATATTGGGATTTGTATTTGTTTCATTTTCTGTTCATCTTGCAAGAACTCCTTGCTCACAAATTTGCATTTTCTTACCAGATTTAAGATTTGAGCCATGATTTAGTAGTTTTGTCATGTTTGTGGAATGTTTTTGCAGCAAGATTAGCACATATTGGCTACCATTATAAGTCATTCGTACTTCATGGCAACAATTACCGCATCTGCTTCAATGCGTCCTCGTGAGTCATGTAGCTACGATGATGTCTCCATGGAGCAAAGCATGATCCTCTCGGATAGTTTAGAGGTTATTAATTGTTTCAGTTAGTTTTCTTTAATATTCTGCTAGTTTGTGGTCCTTGTGCAGTATTACTTCTTTACAGAAGTAGTACTACTCCTGTATCCATGTGAATTAGTTCCGGTTAAAGCTTGAGGGGTAAATGGTGAAAATTAAATATGTCCTTGTATAAAGAAAGTACCATTTAGTGAATGTGGGAAATGGATGATTATGAAGTTGCATTAAGAGACCAGAGACTTGTTATGTTTCATCTTTGTTTAGGATCTTCAATTAAAAATTTTAACTGGCTGAATTTCAATTAGTCAATATAATATAATTTTTGTTTCTTTAGGACTTGAAGAATCTCAGCAAAGAATTATATTCAGCTGCTGAATACTTTGAGTTGTCTTATATGGATGACAACCAAAAGGAAATGTGAGTCGAGATTGCGGCAGGGACTCCATTCCATGTCATTTTTATTAATTTGCTCCAAAGAATTCTTTTTCTCAAAGTTTTTTCATCCTGAAATGTTTATAATTATGTAGAGTGGCGAATACATTAAAAGATTATGCCGTTGATGCAATTGTTAATACGGTGGACCATTTGGGCCATGCCACCTTTAAGGTCAGTTATCTGCTGGATGAAAAGGTCGACGAAGTTTCAGAAAATGAGTTCCATATATCTTGCATGGAGCAGGTAATCTTGCTATTCCTGTGTTTCCAGATCATTTCATGAATGTGGTTGAGTAAGTAAGAATATAGTCATGAATAAAACATTTATTAGTATTCATTTGGTGGTCCATAGAATTATAGATATACTCAGAGATTGCTGCAATAGATGATGTCGAGGTAGCACCTCCTTGCGCGTCAACTGTTACCAAATATGTTTAGAAACAGAAATATACACAGCCTTTGGATGTTTGTATTGATTCTTGATTGTTCCTTTGTGGTGTTTAAGAGATTGCGGAGGTGCCAGTATTACATCGATCTTGAAGGTCTGTCGCAGCAGTCACTAATGATTAAGACTCCAAAGTATCACAAGCGATACATTTTACCAGGTCTACAAACTCATGGATAATGTTATTGTAAATTATATATTATTATTTTAGTTTCGATTTACAATTATAAATATAAATTTTATATATTTTGGCTTAAAAGTTTCAATATTATCGTTTTAGTGGGCGAGACGATAGATGGAGCTGTTCAAGCTAATATAAGAAACCCAGAATGCTGCCTGAATGTTGGAGATGACTGGAATCAATTTAGGAATGGTACTGTACCTAAATTGGCTTTGGTTTCTTTTTAGTGTTGATGCATTTCTATTTTAACCACTTTTCTTATGAGCAAATCACCATGCAGCTCGAGCTACAACCAAAGAAACTCCTCCATCAACGGTCAGGTGAGTTTATGCCACCGAGTTATTTCTAATCAAATTCTGTATGTTTGGAGCTACCAAGCAATGAAACTTATGCTATCACTGTTGCAGCAAAGGGCGCTCTAGAAACTCTTCATTCTCTAGCAACATGCCAAATATAAATTTGGGTAACAGATAAAAAAAATTTATCTATTTTTTCAGAATTTAAGTTTTACGATGTGTTGATTATGTGTTTGCTCGATGATAGCAGAACATCGGACAGCATCTCCTCCCCGGTTTCCTTTTGTACGTCCTAATTCCCACTCGAGCAATACCACATCTCCAAAATGTTCACATCCAAGCACTCCAAATCGTAGCCGGACAACTATCCCAACACCTTCTCTCGGAAGACAAATGGTAGTATTAGATTCTTCTATCATCTAGTAATAAAATATAAAATTATTGTCAAAAATCCCTGGTGCGCAACCCGCAAGCCCTTAATAACCCTGCACCATACTGTGTATTTCTTTGGTAATAGCTCCTCTCATATGTTCCTCGGTCTCTGATTTACGCACGAGGACCATCTTAAAAGTTAGATTTATTGTCCATTTGCTAATTATTGACTCGAATTGCTGACAAAAATAGTTTCTAACAGACTGTTGTCTGAACATTGCAGTCTATATCTGAACCTCGGAAATCTGCTTCAATGCATTTGCATGTTGGAAACAGAAGCCCCAAAGATGGTGAACAGCTTCGTAGCAAGGGTATACGACTTCTCAAGGCGTTGCTTAGTCGAAACAAGCCGAAGAAAGACGAAATGTTGTATACTTACTTAAATGAATATTGATACAAATATGAGCTATATAGATGAAAATATGCAGGAACGCCATTTACACTACACTTCTCCATTTTTCATAGCTTTCTTGAGTCTCTCGTTAAAAGAGAGCTGTCATTTTGTTTTCTTGTCTAGGTTTCAGTTTCACATTTTGTTTTTGAATTATTTTCTTGCACCTATAACTGTGAATTATTTGGAACATATTGGTTGATTATTAATTCAAAATCACTATTTATAATTTGTCAAAGTGTCAGCAAGTTACGAGTTGAAACCTGAATACAGTAAAAAAGAAAAAAGAAAAAAGAGATGAATGCAGGAAATGTCACTTATTAGGGTTCTTCGTGACAATGAAGTATTTGTAATATTTAAAAATAGTGATTATATTTTTTTTTCCCGAAAAATCTATAATATTTTTTAGACGTTGCATCCCATTCATTTTCTGTGGGTCTTTCTTCCCTAATTCTTTCCATTCTACCAATTAATTATCTAGAATAATTCGTAAATCTAGATTGTTAATTGTTCTCGAATAGCACCTCGGTAAAGATTTCTTGATTTTGAAATGTATCGAAACTTTGGGTAGTCAAAAAACCGGGATGTTGTATTTACAATAATCGATTTCATATTCGAATAAACCTTGTAATCGCAAAAAAAGTATTGTAATTACATGGATACATATATAAATGCAAGTGATTGTCAGACAATAAATACTATAGTTTCAGTATATCTTTGCACTATTTAACATAAAATTTATTTCACAAAGAACGTCACGAAAAACTTTAGCCCTAAAACCAGAAATTAAGCATTAAATAACAGTCTTATTATATACAATGAATTAATAGCTAAAAATATATTTACACGCATAAATATATCACAATTTCAATCTTTTGTACTTTGTTTTTACAACCTTCAAATCAAACTGTTGGGAAATTGTAAGTTTCGGAGATTGACAAACCAATCAGGAACTGAACTGAAGGTCCGAACTGAACAGTGCTCGAGCAAAAAGCACAAAAATGATCATAGAACTGAAGAAGACTTATCGAACTGAAATGGATTAAGTAGAATTGAAGTTAATAAACTAAAGTACTCAAAACCATTAATAAGTCTCAAAACTGATAAACAGAAAAGATTCGGAGATTGACAACTGATCGATACTAGAACTAAAGATCAGAGCTGAACGTGATATTTGCAGAACTGGTATGTCAAAACTGAAATACTCAAAAAGAAGCTACCAGAGCTTTCAAACTGAAAGAACAACAGTTAAAACTGATTACCAATATAGACCAGCTTAACTAATCAGTCGATCAGTTTGACTCCTTATCAATTGGCCACGTCATCAGTTGCAGTTTTAATTCCAGCAGACAAACCTACATCCCGTACCTGAGCAAATCAGTCGGCACATAGCAGTTCGATACCTCGTACTATTGTCAGGTGGACAAAAAGACGATTCAACGGATACTATTCTTAAATGCACTCAATGTTACTGTTGGAATCGAAGCTTATAAATAGCTAAGAAGTTCAGTTGTGAAATGGTGACGATTTTTACGAGAATATAAGTTACACAACTACTCAAGAACACTCAATTATCAAGTTAGTTGCAATTCAGTTTAAAGCTTACTTCCAGTTTTAAAATCGCAAATTCAAGCTCACATTTTATTGATTTATTAGTAGCAATCAGGCTACTATTTGAGCAATTCAGTTAGCACACTATACTATTGTATTCGATCATTTGAGATCAGTTGTGCTAGTGTATTTAAATTACTTAGTCATTCATTTACCGATAACATTAAGAGAAGCTAAGAGTTTCAATTTGACTGTGTTTAAGTCCAAATTGAAGTGAGTTATTACATCTTGTTGTATTAATCATAGTCTTTTAGTAAAAACCTATATTTGAGATAGAAGAGGTGACGTAAGAGCCTTTGGAATCTTTGAACATCCAGAAAAATCCTTGTATTCATTTTTCTTATTTACTATTTCGTAACTATCTTTCAAACCTTCAATGTTTATAGAATCCAAGCAAAAATATTCAAACCTATCTCTCAGTTTATTCCCGCACTATTTTTAGTTAACTGATTGATATTGACATACAAGATTTTGATATCAGTTCCATAAAGAATTGACTCACATTCGAAAATGACTCAAAAAATCTAAGTGTTTATTCAACCCCCTATCTAAACACTTTACTTGAGTTAATTGATCCTAACAAGTGGTATCAGAATGGGTAAATCTTGTTTTTGAATACTTCCAAATACATATATCTGATAATCATGTCTTCCTTCAACAAAATTCATATGTTCTCCAGAGAAGAATTCGATGATTGGAAGATTAGAATGCATGCTCACTTAGCTGCACAAGATGATGACTTGTGGTACGTCATAATTGATTGACCAATGAAAATAATGAAAACAAATATTGTTGTTGCTCTATCTAATGGAGCACCTCATCGCATTGAGAAACCACGTGATGAGTGGACGAGTGGAGACAAGAGAAAAGCCAACTAGGAAAAATGTTGCTAGAGACATACTATACAAGACGCTGGATAAAAATACATTCATCAAAATAAAGATGTGTAAATCTGTCAAAGGGAGAAACTCATTCAGTTATGTGAAGGAAATGAGCATACTAAGGAAAATAAACTTTCAGTTGTTGTACAGAAATTCGACAACATCAGAATGAGATCTGATGAATCAATGAATGAATTCGATGAACGGTTCAGTAGCATTATTAACGAACTAAACGCACTTGGAAAATTATATTCAAATAAAGAAATTGCACTGAAAGTGATGCGTGGTCTTTTACAAAGAGTTAGATGTCAAGACAATGACTATGCGAGAATCAAAAATGTAAGGTCCAGGAATTTAAATTTACGTAACCTGAATGCGTGCAATCTAGGGTTTTTAATTAAATGGTGTGTCTATTTATTTTTTATGCATTTGATACATAATTATTGCATGATAGGGTTCATTTCACGATTGTTTTAAAAATTCATGCATTAGGGTTTCTAAATGCATTTCGCGCTCGATCGAGGAACGGAGACCGGGGAAATATCAGGAAAATTATTTTTATCACATGTTTAATTTTTATTTATTAATATAAGGTATTTTAAGTGTATTTTTCAAGAAATGGCATTTGTTGGGTATTTTTACCCTCCAGAGCATATTTTTAATCGGTACGCAAATTTTAACGTTTCGGAGGACTTTTTGAGGGCTCGGGCGATATTTTCAAAAACTTACCAAAATTAATATTTTTCGGGTATGTGTTTGGGCTTAATGGGCTTATTTTTAAGCTTAGTGGGCTCGAGACCTTCTTTAAACTTTTTAAAATACAATTAATGGCCCATTATCTTGTAATTAACTATTTAAATATTACCCTAAGCTACCCTAAACCTAACTCTAAGCATTATCAGCTGCCCCTCCCCCTTGCTGCTGCTCATTTTCGAGACTTCCTTCAGCAGCCTCTCGAATTCCTCCATTTTCTTTCAAGTAAGGTCACGCCCCGCCTCTCCGGTGTCTCCCCGACGTGCATTGCTTCAGGTTTTCGAGCATAATTCTTCAAGGCACGCCATGTACTTTTACTTTTACATCATACACACTATATGTATGCTGATATGTATTTAATTGTATGTGGATTTCTCGATCCAGCATTATACATGGAGATTTTTTTGTTTTGTTTCAAGTTCTTGCATTATTGAACGTCCAACTCATGTTTTTTGTAATTTGCTGCAAGGGGACTGTCAGCTACTGTCATTAGAAGTCTGAACCACGTAATATTTAAGGGGAAACATTCTGGAGTCGTGTTTTGGCCTTGGGTTGTAAGGGCCGAGAGGTTGGGTGGAGTTGTGGCTTGTTTTAGGCTGTGGTCGAGCCAAGGGGGAGAGCCGACGGTGAGAGGGAGACTCCAGGCCTTGGACTTGTCTTTGATGGGTCTGAGTCATGGTCTGGAGGGGCTTGAACACCGCTGGTCTTGACCCTAGGGCTGCTCGAGGGTTTCGAACCAAAGGGAGATCGGTTGGGTGGTTTTGGGTGTCTATCGAGAGGGTGAGATTTCTAGCGTGCATGGGGCGGATAGGTAAGGTAGGTCAAGTAGGGTCTGGTCTCGGTCCTAGGTGGCTTGGTTTGTGGCTGGTGCGAGCCGGTAGAGCCTAGGGGCGCTAGTTTTCGAGTTTGGTTCATCTAGGGTTCGAATGGGGAGTAGCAGTAATTTCCAGCAACTTATGGGCTCATTTTTGTGGGTTTTAGCGGGCTGGAAAATGTGGTTTAGAGGCTGGTAGGACGTATTTTAGGCATGGTGTAAGTTTGGATTAATTTGGTTAAAGTTCGGGTCGATTCAGGTTAAAACCGAGATCCCGGTCCAAGTTTTAAAACGAATCGGTTAAGTTTTGGAACGGACTCGAGTTTACATCTAAGAAGCACTTTTATAAATGTTTTGGGAGGATTTAAGGAGTTTGGTAAGCTTCGGGTCGAAATTTAGAGGTATGGGGGTAAAATAGTCATTTTGGGTTTTCCAGAGGCAAAATGATCATTTTTCACCCGAGTCGAGATTTTTGTCCTGGCAGCGCCTTGAGCATATTTTATCATGTTTTTAAATGTTTATGGATCATGATCACGATTTTTTATGATTTTATTAGATATATGTTGCATGCTTGCTTTTAAGAAAATTTACGCATGTGCATGACTTTGATAAGTGATGAAAATGATGATGTTTTGAAGGATGAGAATTATTTGTGGCTATCGGAGTATATGTAAATGCTTAAGACGTATATGTAAAAGATGATGATGAGGCCTAGGCACAGTGGATGGGTAATACTGTCACTGATGTCCGACAGCCACCAGGTACCGCGGTTCTATGTATGATGGATCCATCGTAATTAATGAATGATGTACGACAATCAAAATTAATGAACTAAATTCACCAAAAGAAATGATGTAGAATGACGTATAATGATGAATGATGAGCTGTTTTGACATGTGATGATTTCATATGGCACGTCTGCATTACGCTTTTTAAGTGCATGAAAGGTATGTTGATTACAGTATATTTTCACTGCTGTGTGCTATGTATATGTATTTGTTATTTCTGATATAGGTTTGTTGAGTCTTTAGACTCACTAGGCATGTGTGATGCAGGTGAGCATGTTTATGAGGGGACTAGAGGTGCAGAACTCTGAGTCGAAGGACTGGATGTGCGTGCAAGACCCGAAGACCACATTTCTTCCACACATGATGTTTTTATGAGTTTTGAGAGGGCTTGAACATTTTTATACACTGGTTTTTTTATACGCTGTTTATGTTTAGGATTTTTACTCGTGTATGTTTACGCATATTTTGTCGGTTGAGATTGTGTAAAGGCCCGTATGACGTATTTGTAAATTTGCGGAATTATTTAAATTTTTTTTAAAAATAAATAACATGCATCATTCATAAAATAGACTGATAAAAAGATTTAATTTTTAAGTAACAGCAGAAGTAAACATTGTGTCCAAAATCACATCTTAAAAATAATTCAACATAAAAAGAAAACTGAGTTTGAACATGAAAAGTAAATGATAAAAAGTGAGGTCCTCGGGTTCCTACTACTGCTGACCCAAGCTAGCTCACTGGTCCCCGCCCTCGGTCTCGACCTCATCAGTGCAACGTAAAAATATCGTATCGTAAAACGTAAGGTACAAATCGTGTCGTGAATAATTATAAATACGTGCATATCAAAACAAATCGTACGTAAAAGAGTTGCTCGATAGAGCCCTGTCATAAATTATCATATCGCAATTTTTCTGTAGAGATAATGTTTCTACGCAAGTGGCCCGTAACATAACATGAACGTAAGCGCCTGATCAGACTAAACCACAGTATACTGGGCGGTAGAGATCGTCACAGCCCCTGGGACTGGATATCCGTACCTATACATAATCATAAACCGGTCGTAAGTCACCGGGTGAAGCAATCCCATAAGCGTAAGTTCGCCACAAGACATATCGCATATATCTAAAAAATAAACATTTTATATTTGATGCACGTAATATAATTATAACCTTGTTTTTAACGAATGAGTTGGATCGTTCCCAGGCTCGCTGAGACCTAATTCTAACATGAGGAACATGCAAATAAACTCAACTTGACCAACACTTCATAACCGAACAAAAAACGAGACAATTACTCCCAACAAACTTAGTATTCAACCATGGCTTCGTACCAACCCGAACCGACATTGAACCATCGTTTAGCCATGATTAAAATACACCTAAAGTACTGGAAAACATAACCCTAGGGCTGTAATACAGGAAAAATGTGAATGGAGGCCAAAATCATGAAACGCTCTTTCGAGAGTCACTTTGGCACATTGCACCGTAAATTCTCGAACGACATCTAAACTTAACCAAATCACAAACGGCCAAAAACATGGCCTTCCTAACTCATTGAGGTACTGTCCAGTCCAAGGACATAGGCTAAAAGCCCAACAAGAACTCAAACACCACCTCTGAACCGAAGCCATGCTGCTGTCAAATGCGCGATGGCAGCAGCTGCGCTTGCTGCGTTCGTTTAAGAGACTAATGATCATTGGGGCTTGAACCACTGACTAGAGCCTCTTCCCAAAATCTTGAGGTCTGGCTTGAACCATGGCTAAGGGCCCTAGGCCAACCGCAATCCAAGCAACCACCTAGGAACAACCGAAGTCCAAACCGAGAACTTGAAAATCTGTACTGTGATGTATCAATTTGCTTGCTGTCTTACATCGTTCCAGTGGCCATATGATCAACCATGGCTGGATCTAGACATCATGAGGTATTGTGTGAATCATGGCTAAGGGCTAAAAAGCCAACCAAGATCCACCAAATACCCAAAATTCGAGACTCATCCACACAAAATCAGAAAAGAGAAACCGAGGGACACTTGCACGTTTTGTTTTAAAAACCAATGGAACCATGACCCAAGCCTTGAAAGGCCATCTTGGTAATGCTAAGGAAAGGTTATAACTATGGTTACCGGCCTTGTACCAGCCATGATTCGAACACTTGCCTTAGACAACCAAGAATCCGAAAATCAAGACTCAGCTCCCAACGATTGAAGAGGTTGCTGTCAAGTCTCTTCCTTGCGTGCATGAGCTGAAACCACTGAACCAACATGACCCTAACACACTCTATTACACGTCTAGATGCAGCCTTGAGTGCCCGGAACCGACCAACTCCCTGTAATCATCAAAAACACACAAACCCGTGGAGCACAAGGAACGACCGAGAAATCTGTGCAGGTTTTTCGAAACAAATGTGCTGTCAAATTTGATGGTTTCGTGCGTCATGGACATAATATGATTTAGAAGTGTATATATGACTTGATTGAGGAGAAAAGAAACGTATATTTTCTTATTTAGGCTTTTAATTAATTATTGGATATAAAAGAACTTATTTAATAACTTAACTCCAATTAATTAAATAAATCTTCAAAAATTCTTTTACATTAAAATAAATTATTCTTTGACTTAAATCAAATTTAGGAATATTTTCTTATTATTAAAATCTATCTCAATCCTCCAACTCCAGTCCGGCCTCACGTATTTAACTAAAAAGATGAAAACTAAACTTCTGCGTAAAATAAAAGATCATGACTTAACAAAAATTAAAAAAAATGAATTTAAACCCTCATGCACAAAAATCATTTTAATTTAAATAATAGTAATTATGCATGGCTTATACGTAGTCTGATTTATCGGGTTCTACAACTCTCCCCCCTTAAATAAATTTCGTCCTCGAAATTAAAACTTACCGAATAACTCGGGATACCGACTCCTCATCTCTGGCTCAGATTCCCACGTAACTTCCTCCTCCGAATGATTAAGCCATTTGACCTTCACTAACTTCACTAGTTTGTTCCGAAACTTCTTCTCCTGCCTGTCTAAGATTTGCACTAGTCTTTCCTCATAAGTCAGGTTCGGAGTGAGCTGCAACGGTTCGAAACTCAAAACATGCGAAGGATTCGTCATATACTTCCTCAGCATAAAGACGTGGAACACATTGTGTACTCCGGCCAGATTCGGCGGAAGAGCAACACGATAAGCTAACGTCCCAACCCTGTCGAGGATCTCAAAAGGTACGATGAATCTCGGACTGAGCTTTCCTTTCTTTCCGAACCGCATGACACCTTTCATAGGTGCTATCGTCACGAAAACATGGTCGCCAACGGAAAACTCTAGATCTCTCCTCCTCTGATCCGCGTAACTCTTCTGTCGACTCTGAGTAGTCCTCAACCTATCACGGATCTTGACTACTACATCGGTAGTCTATTGGATGATCTCCAGACCCAATTCTGATCTCTCCCCTACTTCATCCCAATGAATAGGCGATCTACACTTACGACCATACAGTTCTTCATATGGAGCCATACCTATAGACAACTGGAAACTGTTGTTATATGTGAACTCTACCAATGGCAACTCCGACTCCCGACTCCCTGAGAAATCGATGACACATGCACGGAGAAGATCCTCCAAAATCTGGATAACTCTCTCTGAGTGACCATCTTTCTGTGGGTGGAAAGCTGTGCTAAACAACAACTTCGTACCCATAGCTGAATGTAAACTCTTCCAAAATGAGGAAGTGAATCTAGGATCTCGGTCAGACACTATCGAAAAGGGAATACCATGAAGTCGGACTATCTCTCGGATATACAACTCTGTATACTGAATCATGGTGAAAGTCATCTTGACAGGCAAGAAGTGCGCTGATTTGGTAAGACGATCAACAATCACCCAGATAGCATTTGACCCTCTGACTGACTTCGGCAAATAGACCACGAAGTCCATGTTAACATTCTCCCACTTCCACTCGGGAATAGGAAGAGGCTTGAGCATACCTGCGGGTCTCTGATGCTCCGCTTTCATTAGCTGACATGTCAGACACTCGGATACAAAACGTCTGATATCCTTCTTCATTCCGGGCCACCAATTCAATAGCTGCAGATATTCGTACATCTTCTTACTCCCAGGGTGAATAGAGTACGGCGACATGTGGGCCTCAGATAAAATATCTGCTCGAATAGAATCACTGCTAGGAACCCACATTCTGTCTCGATATCTCACAATATTGTCGCTAACTGTATGCAAGATACTGCCCTTGGCCTCATCTCTCTGCTTCCACTTCGCCAACTGCTCATCTGCTGGCTGCCCACTATGAATTCGGTCTAGAAGAGAAAACTGAATCGTCAAAATATATAGACGGGGAACTCTATCTCGAGGATATGTATCTAGGTCAAACCTCTGCATCTCAAACTGAAGAGGTCTCGGAATCGCCAAATGAGCCATCACTGCTACTTTCCTGCTCAATGCATCCGCAACTACATTAACTTTGCCAGGGTGGTAGCTAATGTCACAGTCATAGTCCTTCACTAGCTCCAACCAACGCCTCTGACGCATATTCAACTCTTTCTGCGTAAAGAAGTACTTAAGGCTCTTATGGTCGGTAAAGATCTGGCACTTCTCTCCGTTCAAATAATGCCTCCAAATCTTCAAGGCAAATACTACGGCTGCCAACTCTAGGTCGTGGGTAGGGTAGTTCTTCTCATGGGTCTTCAACTGACGAGAAGCATATGCTATCACCTTCCCATGCTGCATCAACAATGCGCCTAAACCAAACTTCGAAGCATCGGTATACAAAACAAAGTCTCCGGGCCCTGACGGCATAGTCAATACTGGTGCTGAGATAAAAGCTTGCTTCAAAGTATCGAAGCTCTTCTGACACTCATCGCTCCACACAAATTTTGTATTCTTCTTTGTCAATGACGTGAGTGGAACTGCGATAGAGGAGAATCCATGAATAAACTTCCGATAATACCCTGCTAGCCCAAGGAAACTACGGATCTCGGATGCATTCTGCGGCACAACACAATCTTTGATTGCTGTAACTTTCGCTGGGTCTACCTCAATACCGCTGTTAGAAATGATGTGGCCTAAGAACGCCACCTTCTCTAACCAGAACTCGCACTAACTGAACTTCGTGAACAGCTTGTGCTTCTGTAAGGTCTGCAAAACTGTGGTCAGATGTCTGCTATGCTCCTCGTGATTATTTGAGTAGACGAGAATGTCGTCTATGAATACTATCACGAACTGATCAAGATACGACTGAAATACGCGATTCATGAGATCCATGAAAATCGCTGGCTCATTCGTCAAACCGAACGGCATCACAAGGAACTCTAAGTGGCCATAACGAGTCCTAAAAGCAGTCTTGAGAACATCGACGTCTTTCACCCTTAACTTGTGATAACCAGAACGCAGATCAATCTTGGAGAATACCGAAGCTCCCTGCAACTGATCAAATAAATCTTCGATCCTAGGAAGTGGGTATTTGTTCTTCACTGTAACCCTGTTCAACTCCCGGTAATCAATACAGAGCCTCATCGACGCATCCTTCTTCTTCACAAATAAGACCGGCGCGCCCCATGATGAAAAACTCGGGCGAATGAACTCATTGTCAAGAAGTTCCTGTATCTGCTTCTTAAGTTCTACAATCTCTACCGGTGCTAATCGGTACGGTGCTTTTGATATCGATGCGGTACCCGGCATAAGCTCAATAGAAAACTCCACTTCCCGCATAGGTGGCATGCCAGAGACGTCATCAAGAAACACGTCTAGAAAGTCCCTAACAATTAGGACATCGAAGGCTAACTGACTGGGTGCCTCGGGAACAGATACAAAGGTTGCTAAAAACGCGCGGCACCCTCTATGCATGAGCTTCCTAGCTTGGACACAAGGTATAATACGCAGTAAAGGAAAGTACCTGTCTGGTTCGAATAAGAACTGCTCTCTCCCCGGCGGTCGAACTAGCACATATCTCCGCTGGAAATCAATCAAAATTCTGTTCTTTAATAGCCAATCCATACCCAGAATGATATCAAACTCTGGCATCGGCAATACGATAAGATCCGCATAAACAAGATTGCCATGAAGTTCGAGGTCTATGTCTCGGACCACATTAGTAGCTGTCAGCTCCTCTCCCGAAGGCAATACTACTGAATACGCTACATCAAGCCCAATTGTCTTGACCTTGAGGAAATTCGCAAAGATCTCTGAAATGAATGAATGAGTCGTCCCTGAATCGATCAAGGCGTTCGTAGCTGAACCAGCTATAAAAATTCCCCCTGAAAGGTTGGAACGTCAAGCTGAACCCAATAATTACAAGAACTAAACTTATAGACATGCGAAGGTCAAAGTTCTCTTACCCTGAATTCCCGAAAATGCACTGATTAGAGCATGCAATCCTATTACAAATTCTAAGTTCAAAACCTTAACCCAGACTCCCAAAACATTGAATTTCAAATACAAACTTAAAGCTTTAAGATACCTGTCATGAGCATCGTCTCTGGGTTTGTCTCCGTTGCATGGAGGGCGAAAACTCTGCCTTAGGTAGGCAGACTCTCCTGAAGGCACTCCTTCAGCAAGTGGTCAGGACTACCACACTTGTAGCACTTTCCCGAACCATACCTACAAACTCCAGTATGGCGGCGCGAGAACATGGCACAGATTGGATACTCCGAGGCCCTCGGGACTACACGACCCTGCTGCTGTCCTCTGTTCTTGGGCGGGCCGTGGAAAGTCTTCTTGTTCTGATGCTGCTGATGAGGAGGACGGTGCGGCACTTGGACTGGTCGCTTGCCCTGGCGATCTCTCTCAATATCATTCTGATCCTGCTCTGCAGCTAGAGCTCTGGAGACAGCGACGTCATAGGTAGTAGGGCCAGCCACCCTAACATCACGGCGCAAGATCGGCCGTAGACCATCCAGAAAATGCCTCAACTTGGCTCCAGCATCATTTGCAATCAGGGGTACAAAATGGAAACCCCTCTCAAACCTACGGATAAACTCCGTAACAGTCATATCTCTCGGCCTCAGGGTCTTGAATTCCTTGGTCAATCTGGAGCGCACCTCGTCAGTAAAATATTTAGAGTAGAATACCTTTGTAAAGCGCGTCCAGCTCAGAGTAGCCACATTCAAGGCTACAGATGCTCCTTCCTACCACAAGCGGGCGTCTCCTCCAAACAGATAGGTTGCACAACGAACCCTATCTTCGTCAACAAGCTCCATGAACTCGAAAATAACCTCGAGGGACTTAATCCAGCCCTCGGCAATCATAGGATCGGTCGTTCCTGAGAACTCCTTCGGTCTCATCTTCATGAACCGCTCATAGGTAGCCTTAGGCCCCGCCTGCCTGGCTACCCCAGCATTGTTCCCTACAAACTCTGTGAAGAACTGAGTCATTCCGGCTAGCATCTGGGCGTTCATGTCCGGTGGAGGGGGTGGTGGTAAATCTCTCTCCTGCCTACGATCCTCACCGTCCTCATGACGATGTTCATCATCTCTCATGCGCTCAGGAATGCGTCTAGGAGGCATACTGTTCCATACATACAACCCATACGTAACCAACTTGCATAATTCCATTATTTCTTTAAATTTAAATAAATACTGCTTAATCATAATCTTGACACAAAATATTTCATGAAAACATGCTGTTAAAATATTTCATGCTTTAAACTAAATGCGTAAACGTAAAACTTACAGACCGAAGACGTGACTTCATCAGCTTCTCGAGGTCAGTAGTAGTACAACCCTTTACAAGAACATAGGCTCTGATACCAACTATAAAGGCCCGTATGACGTATTTGTAAATTTGCGGAATTATTTAAATTTTTTTTAAATAAATAACATGCATCGTTCATAAAATAGACTGATAAAAAGATTTAATTTTTAAGTAACAGCGGAAGTAAACATTGTGTCCAAAATCACATCTTAAAAATAATTCAATAAAAAGAAAGCTGAGTTTGAACATGAAAAGTAAATGATAAAAAGTGAGGTCCTCGGGTTCTTACTACTGCTGACCCAAGCTAGCTCACTGGTCCCCGCCCTCGGTCTCGACCTCATCAGTACCTACAACAATCAAGTCTAGTGAGTCTAAAGACTCAGCATGCATATATCGTGAATAGCAAGTAAATATATCATAAAATCGCATGCAACATAAAAATATCGTATCATAAAACGTAAGGTAAAAATCGTGTCGTGAATAATTATAAATACGTTCATATCAAAACAAATCGTACGTAAAAGAGTTTCTCGGTAGAGCCCTGTCATAAATTATCATATCGTAATTTTTATGTAGAGATAATGTTTCTACGCAAGTGGCCCGTAACATAACATGAACGTAAGCGCCCGATCAGACTAAACCACAGTATACTGGGTGGTAGAGATCGTCACAGCCCTTGGACTGGATATGCGTACCCATACATAATCATAAACCGGTCGTAAGTCACCGGGTGAAGCAATCCCATAATCGTAAGTTCGCCACAAGACATATCGCATATATCTAAAAAATAAACATTTTATATTTGATGCACGTAATATAATTATAACCTTGTTTTTAACGAATGAGTTGGATCGTTCCCAGGCTTGCTGCGACCTAATTCTAACATGAGGAACATGCAAATAAACTCAACTTGACCAACACTTCATAACCGAACCAAAAACAAGACAATTACGCCCAACAAATTTAGTATTCAACCATGGCTTCGTACCGACCCGAACCGAAATTGAACCACCATTTAGCCATGATTAAAATACACCTAAAATACTGGAAAACATGACCCTAGGGCTGTAATACACGAAAAATGTGAATGGAGGCCAAAATCATGAAACGCTCTCTCGAGAGTCATTTTGGCACATTGCACCGTAAATTCTCGTACGACTTTTAAACTTAACCAAATCACAAACGGCCTAAAAAATGGCCTTTCTAAATCATTGAGGTACTGTCCAGTCCAAGGCCATAGGCTAAAAGCCAACCAAGAACTCAAACACCACCTCTGAACCGAAGCCATGCTGCTGTCAAATGCGCGATGACAGCAGCTACGCTTGCTGAATTCGTTTAAGAGACTAATGATCATTGAGGCTTGAACCACCGACCAGAGCCTCTTCCCAACATCCTGAGGTGTGGCTTGAACCATGGCTAAGGGCCCTAGGCCAACCGCAATCCAAGCAACCACCTAGGAACAACCGAAGTCCAAACCGAGAACTCGAAAATCTGTACTGTGATGTATCGATTCGCTTGCTGTCTTACATCATTCCAGTGGCCATATGATCAACCATGGCTCAATCTAGACATCATGAGGTATTGTGTGAACCATGGCTAAGGACTAAAAAGCCAACCAAGATCCACCCAAACACCCAAAATTCGAGACTCACCCACACAAAATCAGAAAAGAGAAACCGAAGGACACTTGCACGTTTTGTTTTAAAAACCGATGGGACCATGACCCAAGCCTTGAAAAGCCATCTTGGTCATGTCCTAGACATGCTAAGGAAAGGTTCTAACCATGGTTACCGGCCTTGGACCAACCATGATTCGAACACTTGCCTTAGACAACCAAGAATCCGAAAATCAAGACTCAACTCGCAACGATTGATGTGGTTGCTGTCAAGTCTCTTCCTTGCGTGCATGGGCTGAAACCACTGAACCAACATGACCCTAACACACTCTATTACACGTCTAGATGCAGCCTTGAGTGCCCGGAACCGACCAACTCCCTGCAATCATCAAAAACACACAAACCCGTGGAGCACAAGGAACGGCCGAGAAATCTGTGCAGGTTTTTCGAAACAAATGTGCTGTCAAATCTGATGGTTTCGTGCTTCATGGACATAATATGATTTAGAAGTGTATATATGACTTGAATGAGGAGAAAAGAAACATGACTTGATTGAGGAGAAAAGAAACGTATAAACATGCCTGGAAATTTGTTTTGAATAGAAAAAACAACACGACGACACGGCGCGGCGGAGACGGAGTTTCTTTCTTACTTTTCTCTCTTATTTTTCTTGTTGCTTCTCACGATTTTTGCTGTGGTTTTGCTTCTGAATTTTCGAAGGAATGGGGGAAGAGAATGGCTAGGGAATGAATGGGGAAGTTTACTAATTAAATGGGGATTTGAATGGCACACAAATCTTTCTATCTTTGATTCTTTGGGAGATAAGGAAATGAGGTGATATTATGGGATTTGAGGGGGATTTAGGGGAGGTGATGGCCGATTTTTTTTTGCCTAGCCAAAGTAAGGTAGAAATATTGCTTAATTATTAATTGCTGGTGATTAAAAAATGAGAGAATTATCTACCAAGAAGGGATAAGGAAAGGAATCAAAAATGGAGAGTTGCCAAACATGATTAAATCTTTAAAGGGGGTGGCCGAAATTTGATAGTTAAATGCAAGGAAAAAATGTTGCTTAAATAATGTATTTTAAATCCTTAAGTTGTAAACACTTATTATGTATTTTAGTGAAATAATAAATTAATTTAGGGTAGCAATTTTTCTTGCATGCATGGCTAAGTCTTAAAATAAATTATTAACATGTTAAGTACAATTTCTTAAATAAAATAGGCCTAGATTAATTTATCTCAATTGGTTACATATTTTAATTTAGGCTTTTAATTAATTATTGGACATAAAAGAACTTATTTAATAACTTAACTCCGATTAATTAAATAAATCCTTAAACATTTTTTTACATTAAAATAAATTATTCTTTGACTTAAATCAAATTTAGGAATATTTTCTTATTATTAAATTCTATCTCAATCCTCCAACTCCAGTACGGCCTGTCGTATTTAACTAAAAAGATGAAAACTAAACTTCTGCGTAAAATAAATAATCATGACTTAACAAAAATTTAAAAAAATAAATTTAAACCCTCATGCATAAAAATCATTTTAATTTAAATAATAGTAATTATGCATGACTTATACGTAGTCTGATTTATCGGGTTCTACATCTTGGCTATTTTAAACTGCTCTATCTTTACTGTCATATATTTACGATTATTTTTAAATGACATATTTTTCAGTAGAATTGTATGCATGCAAAATATTTAAATGGGACTTTCGAAATGTGAGCTTTTAAAAATATATATATATTTTTCGCATTTTAAATAAGTAAATGTTTCACGAAAAATCTAAACAAAGTGGAACTTCATGACTTATTTGCTGATCAAAAAGCATATGAATTCGAGATGCAGACAAGAGAGGCTGAACAACCCGTTCCACCCGTCACAAATGTCCTAAGGGCTCTGAAACTAGAGCCAACCGTTTTGGCTGAGAAGATCGTTGAACAAGTAAGCCATGACACAATGTCATTGTTTGTCAGAAAATTCGGGAGGTTCATGAGGAGGAACCAAGAATTATTCCAGAAACACTATCACAAAAATGAATCCAAGGATGAACTGAATGCTTGCTACAACTATGACAAAACTGGTCACTTTATAGCTTATTATCCCAAGACAAAGAAGGACAACAAGAGATCAGTTGAAAAGAGAAAGAAGCCCTTTGAGAACAGAAAGAAATCTAAGGATGACAAAAAATCATCTAGAAAGAAGCATGAAGCCTTAGTGGCTGAAAAAAATAAGTCCAAATAGGCAGAAACTGATAGTGACGCATCAGACTCTGAGAGCTCAAGAAGCTCCAGTGATGAAGAAGAGGTGAAATGCCTCATAGCTAATGATGTCGAACTGAAATCCAACAGTAAACAGGTTGCAGGTAAACTGACAAAAGATTCAGCCTGGTACTTAGATAGTGGATGTTTGAGATACATTACTGGAGATGCAGATTTGATATCACAACTGATCAAGTATTCAAATCCCAAAATTAGTTTTGGAGACGCATCACAAGATAGAACCGTGGGTAAGGGTAAGATTATCCATGGTAACATTATTATTGATGATATTCTACTTGTTGACAACCTGAAATATAACTTAATTAGCATTAGTCAATTATGTTATCATAACTATTCAGTTGAGTTTAATAAACATGCTTGCACTGTTAAAAACATAAATGGTAACATTATTATGCAGACAATAGATGTGGCAACACATATAAGGTCAGTTGGAATAATCAATTTAATGAACTAGTTCGTTTTGTAGCTTCAAATCAATCTAAAAACTGGTTATGGCATAAAAAGTTGAACCACTTAAACTTCAAAACCATTGCACATCTGAGTAAACACGAGCTGGTAACTGGTCTGCCAAAAATTGAGTTTTCAAAAGACAAAATATACTCAACTTGTCAGTTTGGGAAGCAAGTAAGATCTTTTTTTAAAAACAAAAGAAGTAATATTCTATCTGATACTTAGAGCTGATGCATATGGACTTATTCGGTCCAATACTAGTCATAAGTTTAGGAAGAATCAAATACACTTTGGTGATTGTTGACGATTTTTCAATATTTACTTGGGAAGTTTTTCTAAAATCAAAAGATCAAACTGCTACACAGCTGATAAAACTTTTCAAAAGACTTTTAAATGAAATGTCAGTTGGGATTGATAGAATATGATCCGATCATGGAACTGAATTTGTCAAACAAACACTCTCTCAGTTTCTTGAAAATTTGAGAATCAGATATGAGTTCTCAGCTGCAAGTACACCACAACATAATGATGTAGCATAACGCAGAAATCGTAGTTTTAAGGAGGCAACTAGAACTATGCTTGTTGAATCCGGAATTTTTCAAATTTTTTGAGCAAAAGCAGTTAACATAGCGTGTTACACAAAGAACAGATCAATGATTAATAAGAATCATTTGAAAACACTTTATGAGATCTGGCATGGAAAGAAAATGTGGTCTCATACTTCAAAATATTTGGGTGTAAATGCTTCATTCATAATAATGGTAAAAACCACATAACTGCTTTTGATATTAAATCTGACGAGGTTATATTTCTTGGGTATTTGTCAGTTAGTAAAACTTATAGAGTGTTTAATAAGCGTACATTTAATGTTGAAGAATCAATGAATGTTGTTTTTGATGAAACTATATTAACTAATAAGCCAACAGATCCAGTTGAGCTAACCAATCGGCTAACATATATCATGATAGTGAAGATGAATTTCACATTGTCAGAAACTTCCTTCAAACACAAAACCTGAAGTGGTGGATCAATCAGTTGGACAGGAAGCAGTTCATGATGATCAATATGTGGAACGTCAAGATGATATTCAAACCCAAACTGAAGTCATTCCAACTGAAGCAGAAGAGACTGGTCAGTTGAAACTGGACTACAGATGGAGTAAAAATCATCAACATGATTTGATAATAAGTAACCCATTTGATCCGGTGAAGACAAGAAAACAAATGTTCAATTTATTTTTACACTCTGCTTTTATCTCTCAAATAGAAGCGAAGAAAATTGATGAAGCCCTAGCTGATCCCAGTTGGGTAAATTCCATGCAAGAGGAATTAAATCAGTTTACTCATAACAGTGTCTGAACTATAGTTCCAAGACTTCTTTCAAAAACAATTATAGGTACAAAATAGGTGTACGTGAACAAACTGAATGAAGAAGGTTCAGTTGTGCGCAACAAAGCAAAGCTAGCTGTACAAGGTTATAGGCAAGAAGAAGGAATTGACTACGATGAAACGTATGCTCCAGTTGTAACGCCCCGAAAATTTAAAGGTGAACGCGAACCACATGCATGCAATTACTAAATTCCTTGTGTATTTTAATTAAATTATTTTAATTGCATTAATTAATTATGTTTTGGATATTGACATGTTTCAAATATACTTTCCTACACGATTGCATTAAAATGTAATTTTTAAAAGTTATGCGAGTTGCGATCGAGGAACGGAGACCGAAGGCTGAAAAATAGAAAATGTTTTTATTAAATAATTGTTTTTAATTATTTAAAATATGATTGATGCTTTTTCATATTTTTGAAAATAAGGAATTTTTAGGTGATTTTATACGCCTGGACGTAATCGGTGTTGGATTTTTAACAAAAAAACGCAAACGTTTTGACAACCCGGCTAATAAATTCACAAACTTTATTAAACAAAATAATTTTTAATATTTTAAATGAGCATTATGGGCCTAATTAACCTTTCTAATAGGCCTAAGATTGATTAATGATTTAATTAAGTATATAATATACTAATCTACCCATAACCCCACACCAAACCCACGCCCAACACCCCAACAATTTACAAACTCTCCCTTGCACACCAACTCACGGCACACACACAAATATCAAGGGAAAAAGTATCAAGTTCTTCAAGGTTTCAAAGCCAAGGTCGATCGTGTCGTCGTTCTTCGCAATCGTCAACGGTTAATCGTGCGTTTAAAACGCAAAGGCACGCCATATTCTCTTTTTACTCATCATCACACCATATTATGCATTTATATTTGAAATTGCATGAAAAAGAAGGGACACTTTGTTTTATTTTCGTTCATGCATCAAAAGTGATTTTTTAGGCTTGATTTTTGTACCAAAAACATGTTTATATGGTTGCTAAAAGGCCTGTCATGGTTAGGATATAATTAAGGATGATTTACACAAGTTTTAGAGTCATAGAAATCCACCAAAAATGTTGCACAAAGCAATAACAGAAGCTGGAATTGAAACAGGTGGTGGTGTGCTTGGAGTGCTCGGTTTTGGGGAATAAGAGGATAGGCCTTGCATGGCTCGTCTGGGGTCAGGGCTGGGTCATGGTATGAGTCAGGGAAGAGTCCTAGCCATGCTAGGACTCGAAAACCAGGAGCTGGGAGGAGTCCTTACCAAGAAGGACTCCACCCGAGAGCATGTAAGGAGTAGCGCAGGTTTGCTGGTGCAGGGAAGAAGAGGCTCGGCCAGGGGGCTTAGGGCTGGGCTAGGCTAGGTCCTTAGGGTCCTAGGATGATGGGAAGGGGTCAAGCCAGTTGCTGGGATGGTTGGGCTGGCTGCTGGTTCGAGGAACGTGAAGTAGGCGCAGGCAGCAAAGGTTGTGTGTGAAGTTGTTGTCTAGGATCAGTGGGTTGCTGCTTGGGTTCCAAGGCTTGGGTTGATCTAGGCCGGGTCTGGACGTGGTCCAAGGAAGGTTAGGGTCATGAGGGGTCAGTGGTTAGACGGCTGGAAGAGTTCTAGGCAACTAGGAAACCCAATTCAACATGGACACTACAAACACACACATGCATGCACTTGGGGTCGAGTTCTGGAAGTGTTTTGGTCGGGCCAGGGCTTGTTTTATGGGCTGGGCTTGGTCAAAAAGGTCCCTAGATGGGTTGGCTAGGTTTTGCCTTGAGGTGGCTCGGGCGTGGCTCGAGTAAAATAGGAGATGGCTCGGTGTGTTCGATAAGGTGTCAATTTCAAAAATTAAAAGGCAAAAATTGAATCCATGGGTCCACGGCTGTGGCTCATGATTTGGAAGGGTGGAAAAAATACTAAAAATGTTATGTTTAAAATTTGGGAACAAAATAACGAGTTTTGGATTTATTCGAGATTTAATCGCCGCACGAAACACTAATTAACGAGCTAATTGAAACGTCTAGTTTTAAGCTTTATAAAATTATGGAAAATTATATTTAAGCTCAAATAATTATTAAAAGTGTAATTTTTTAATTTGGGAATTTTATATTAAGTTTTGGTTTAATTCGGGATTTAAACGCATTAAAAAGTCATATTTAAAAATTAATTTAAAAGTCATCGAATTAAGTTAAATAAAAATACGAGAAAATTCATTTATGCTTAAATAATTATTTGGTACATGTTAGAGTCAAAGAAATCAAGAAAAAGTCAAAAACAAAAAATGTTATGTTCAGGGGTAAAACGGTCTTTTTACATCGAAAAGTTAGTAAACGTCATGTCAGTGTCCTAAATGCTATTTTATATGCTAAGATGATTGTTTTCAATGATTATGGATGTTTATGAATTTTTATATGTTTAAATATGATTTTTAAATGTTCGTGAATTATTAAGTTTTAAATTGGACATTTAAAAGATATGTTGCATGCTTGGTTTCAAAAATAAAACGATATGTATATGCATGATTTTTATTAAATGATGATAATATGTTGAAGGATGAGAAGGGATTGTGACTACTACATGTTGGAGATATCGTGAGGGTTATGGTCCCAGTGGGAGCCCGACAATCGTGTTTCCTTGGATGCGGATACGAATACGAATACGAATATGTTAATACGTTGGCCAAGACCCAGTTAACCAGTGAGAGTGTCGCTGGTGTCCCCGCCGTCCAGTACTGTGGTTTTTATAGATGGATTCATCGCCCAATACGTTTAAGAATACGAGTCACAATCACGATCTGAATTCAACAAACACGAATATGAATATGAATATGAATATGGATACGAATATGAATATGAATATGGAAACGAATATGGATATGGATATGAATATGAATATGTTTATGTGGATATGAATAAGTTTATGAAAATGTTTATGTTTAAAGTTGATGCATCATGAAAATGTTATTGTTTTTAAGTTTATGCATCTTCATGAAAACGATATTTTAAGTACGAGTATTTTCACTGTTGCATGTGATCTGTATATGTAGTACTTGTTATCAAGAATATGATGTGTTGAGTCATTAGACTCACTAGGTGTGATTGATGCAGGTGATTAGGACGATTATGTTTATGGAGGTCTTGATAGTTGATCGGACTGGACTGAAGGTGCACTTAACTCGATGACCGACGCTAGTTTTCCGCACTAGTTTATGATTATGATTTATGTCAATAATATTTTTACGACTATTTATTTATGTTTATGAGAAATTTTTGAGATGTTATAGTATGGGCTATACTTTTCAAATAATGTTTTTAGATTTGATAAAACGTTTGACGATTTTATGATTCAAACTATTTTCCTTTGATTTTTAAACGATGTCAAAATATTTTATGGTTCGGCCGAATGCTATATGAGGTTTGAAAAAAAAATTTCTAGCACGTTTTAAGAAAACGAATAGCAGAAGTTTCACCAGTTGATCGAATAAAAGCAATCAAAATATTCCTTGTCTACGCATCCTCCAAGAACTTCAAAGTTTATCAAATGTATGTGAAGAGTACCTTCCAAATTTTCAGTTATAGGAAGAAGTTTACGTATAACAACCACCAGGTTTTGTAAATCATTTACTTCCTGGCCATGTTTATCAACTTAACAAGACTTTATATGGTCTTAAACAAGCTTCTAGAGTTTGGTATGAGACGCTATCAAAATTTTTAATTGATCATGGCTTCATTATAAGAACAGTTGACAAGAAACTATTCCAATTCACAAAGAAAAATTATACTAGGCTTGTTCAAATTTATGTTAATGATATTATTTTTGGGTCAACTAACCCCAAATTGTGCGAAAAGTTTGTTAAACTGATGCAGGAAAATTTGAGACGAGTATGATGGGTAAACTGACATTCTTTCTTGGCTTGCAAGTGAAGCAATTGGAAACTGCTATCTATATCAGTCAGACCAAATATACGAAGGAACTGCTCAAGAAATTTGGCACGGAAACATGTTTAGCAGCATCTACTCCCCTGAGTTCATCGATTAAACTAGACAAAAAGGAATGAGGAATATCAGTTGAGATGACTCTCTACATAGGTTTAATAAGTACATTATTGTATCTAACTGCTAGTCGTCCTGATATTATGTTTGTTGTATGCATGTGTGCTAGATTTCAAGCTGATCATAAACAATCACATTACTTAGCTGGCAAACATATATTGAAATATCTCAAAGGCACACAAAATGTGGGCTTATGGTATGCTAAAAACTCTACTTTCAATTTAGTTGGATATTCAGATGAAGATTATGCAGGATGTAAACTAGAATGCAAAAGTACAAGTGGATCATGTCAGTTTCTAGGAGACAATGTTTTCACTGATGTTGGCAATCTCTTGACAACACTTCACGTTCTCATAAAGAATTTTGATTTTCCTGCACACACAAAGGCTATTCAACCACATATATATACAGAAGTGGTAGCTCTCACACTAGAAGAACGATCTTCTTTGGACTCCTCTAAGCATCTTTTTCCATTTTCTTCTGTTATGATTTCTGTTTTAGACTCAGAAAAGGGAGCTCCCACACTAAAAGAACAATCTTCATTGCACTCTTCTAGGTAGCTTTTTCCATTCTTTTTCTTCTAATACAAAACAAAACCCTCTTTTTTTTCTTGTTTTTTAAATTTAATTACTCAATCTTCTCAAGTCTTTTTTCACTTGAGACAAGATCATAGGGTACACGATTATTCCTCAACTACTTAGTGACTTAGTCAGATCACATATCATGCAGAATGCCTAATTTCCTAAAAATACACAAGCATGCTAGATGTTGTTTTAGATATTGTAACATCCGAGGCAACATCCGTGAGTGATCAGAATGCACATATACTAAGAGATTTCCTAAGATTGGATCTCGAAATCTAATGCTTTTGTGATTTTGTCTAGCAATTGATTATTAATCCCAACAAATTCCATACGGATCAAACCTTTCTCTACTAAATCTCGAATAAAATGATGTCTAATATCAATTTGTTCTGTTCGAGAGTGTTATACTAGATTTTTTTAAATTTCAATTGCACTTGAATTATCACGGTACACAATGAGAGTCTCACTATTAAGGCTATAGTCTTTGTCATTTTATTCATCCATAAAAGTTGTGAGCAACAACTTCCAACTGCCACATATTCAGATTCATCAGTTGAGAATGACATGTAGCTTTGTTTCCTACTATACCGTGAAACTAAGTTATTTACAAGGTAGAAACATCCTCCCGTAGTGTTCTTTCTATCATCTAAATCTTCAGCCTAATCAACATCAGAAAATCCCACTAAGTTGGTGTTGGTTTCTTGAGTGTATCACAATCCTAAAGATGTGATTCCTGCTATTTATTGTAGGATAATCTTAACAGATTTTAAGTGCGAGAACTTCGGATTTGCTTGGTACCTAGCACACAAACGTACACTAAACATGATATCGGGATGACTAGCAGTCAAATACAAAAGACTACCAATGATGTTGCAGTAGAGGGTGTTGTCAACACCTTCGGCAACATCATCTTTGCACGGTTTTTCACTTGAGCCTATAGGTATTTTCATGTGTTTTCATTCACAAATCTCTTAATCAAATTCTTCTCATTTTTTCTTTGACACTGAAAAATAACATCATGCATTTGCTTAATTTGCAATCCAGGAAAGAAAATTAACTGTCCTACCATGCTCGTTTCAAATGTAAAAGAAATACATTCGACAAAATCATCTGTATGCTTTTGAGATGATGCACCGAAAATAATGGCATTCACATAAACTTTGCAGATAAGTATTTCACCTTTCGACTTTTTAATTAAGAGGGTTTTGTCAACCTCACTTCGTTTGAAGTCAATTTCAAGTAAATACTCAGTTAATCTACCATATCATGCACGTGGTGCTTGCTTCAAACCATAGAGAATCTTATTTAACTTGTACACATGATCCAAATGATATAGATCTTCGAATCCTTTAGGCTGTCTAACATATACTTCTTCACTCAAAATTTCATTCAAAAATGCACTACTAACATCCATTTGGTAAAGTTTAATATTCATATAACATGCAATAGTTAGCAATAGTCGGACTGACTTAATGTGAGCTACAAGAGCAAAGATCTCATCAAAGTCAACCCCCTCTGCCTGTGTATACCCTTGAGTAACCAACCTTACTTTGTTTCTGATGATGTTTCCTGACTCATCGGTCTTATTTTTAAAAATTCATTTTACCAATTATGTCGTCATCGTCAGAAGGTGGAACTAAATACCACACATCATTTCAGACAACTAATCAAGCTCAACATGCGTAGCATTGGTCCAAAATTCATCTTTCAATGCTTCATCAACTTTTTTTGTTCGAAATTAGATATATAACAGGAATGTCTAACATGTGAGTACATGGAACTCATGCATACCAACCAGACCATCTTGCGGTAATCAACTTTTTTTTCTCTCGGGTTTGTAAATCTCCACGCACATTTCCAATAATTTGTGACGATTGATGATTTTTCTGAATTTTGTTTGGAATATTCTTTCCATCATCAATTGCATCATCATCAATTTGATGTTCATCCTCGGGTTCAGTAACTATAGGGTCCCGTGTTGTGTTGGGTGTGGCAACATCCGAAGCAACACCTGGATTTTCCAATGATATGGGAATTTCCAGTAGGTCATCTTTGTCATCCTCAACCATTTTCCTTTTGAGACCTACAGAATCATCAAAGACAACATTAATAGATTCCATAATGGTTTTGTTCTTAGATTGAACATATGATAAGCATGACTATTTGTAGCATATCCAAGAAACAAATATTTATCACTTTTAGAATCAAATTTTGCTAGGTGATCTCTATCATTTAAGACATAGCATATACAACCAAAAACATGAAAGTATTTAATATTCGGTCTCCTTTCCATGATTATCTCATAGGGTGTCATAGTTGAACCACTTCTTAAGTACACACGATTTGAAATATGACATGCAGTGTTTAAGGCCTCAGCCCAAAAACTCTTTGAGATATTCTTTTAGCTTAGCATTACCCTAACCATTTCTTGTAATGTTCTATTCTTGCATTCGGTTATACCATTCTGTTGTAGAGTTTTTGGGGCAGAAAACTCATGTGATATACCTTTCTTATTACACAAAGATGAAAATAAAGAGTTCTCAAAATTCCTTACCGTGGTCGGTCCTGATTCTGTTTACCTTCAAGTTATGAAGGTTAGTGATCCTTGTGACTAAATTTTTAAATACATCAAAGGTGTCTGACTTTTCTCTAATAAAGCTTACTCATGTAAAATGTGAGAAGTCACCGACACACACAAAAGAATATTTTTTTATCTCCATAGCTTTCCACTTCCATACTCAAGTTAGTATGTTGTTCCGAAGTGTTGCAACACAGGGTGTGACACTCGATTTTTCTTACCTTTTTTACAATCACCACGAACATATGGTACTTCAGATTATAATTTGGGTGTACCTCATACAACATCATGCTTAAAGAGGTTCTTCGGGGTTTTGAAATTTACATGACTCAACTTTTGATACCAAATATCAAGTTCACTTATTTTTGCATGTAAGTTCTTCTCCTAATTTATAGCAATTATCTGCAGAACTTGTACATGTCATAACACATAATTTAGCATTATCAAAAACTTCAAACAAATTTTTTTTAAACTTAATATGCAAATTATCATCACATAATTGACTAATGCTTATCAAGTTTGAGTCCAGTCCACATCGACATGTAATACATTGCGAAGCTTGGGAAGTCCCTCAATATTCAGTGTTCTTTTTCCAACAATCATTCATTTTGCTCCTCCTCCATATGTCGTTCTACCACTCTTTTGTTGCATCACTCTTTTGGTCAACATAGGCCGTGAGATGTTCTTTCGAACATGTCATGTGGCGTGAGCTTCCACTATCAAAGTATCAGTGAGCTTCCACTATCTAAGTATCAGTGCTCTGCAATGTTATTTTTTTAATGATGTATTAATAACATGACAGTGAATTTTTACTTTTGGTACCCAAATTTTCTTCACTGCAGGTCGTTGGTTGGAGGTATAGTGTAGGTGTTGTGCAACACTCTGGGCAACATCCGATTTATTTCCTTGTACATGTGGTCTTTCCTAAACTTGAAATAGTAGTGCTTGATATGACCATGATTGAAACAATAGTGACACACAAAATGATGTTTCCTTCACTTCGGCTTTTGAGCAACATCTTGCCCTTTTGATAGAGATCTCTTAGTCGTAGAGGTAACTGGCGGTAGTTTCAATGTACCCATGATTTATTTCACAAATACAGTTAGTTTTAACGATCCTCTAACTTCAAACACACTGTTTTTGAAACATAATATAGTCTTTATATCTTTTCACATCATTAGTATGGAATCAAGTTTGGATGTACTCGAGTTGAACTCGGCAAGTGTTTCAGTGGCCTTTTTAAGCTCATCCTTGATTTTACACAATTCCAAATACTTCTTTCTTAAGATCACTTCGAGTTTGGCAACAGCAGACTTTAGCTCTCTTTTGAAAGAGTTGTATTCAACTTGTTTCTTTTGATCCAGTCAGCATAAAACTCCTCATACAGCTTTTGTACACTTTCTAGGATGATTTCTACATCGTCAACTTCCAATTCTTTCTGAGCACTTAAATTTCTAAAGTTATAGAATTAAAGCACAATGATTCAAGAGAGGTGTTCCGGCCAGTGTTGCAATACCGGAGGCAACAACTAGTGGATTAACTTGTAACCAGCGTTTTTATTCCAAAAGTGCAGTCAACGAAATGTGATTTTCTTCTTCATTTGATTCTTGTTCTTCATTAGATTTCTCATTACTCAAGGAGACATTCAGTCCTTCATTTTTGCGAAATCCATTCGCTCATTCATTTGCATAGTGTCCAAAACTATTGCATTCTTTGCATTACACGGAATCAAATCTTTTGGAATTAAATTGATCCGTACCTTCATTCATTTTCCAAATTTGTCCTTGGTTATGAGACTCTTGAATTTTTTCAGGAGTAGTTAGATTAGGAAACTTAGATTGTTGTCTTGTCTACTTTTTATCTCTTATTCTTTTCAAATAATCTCCAAACTTCTTCGTGATATAAGAGATAGAGTCTTCATAGATATGACTAATTGACTTCTTGTGAAAGTTGAAGAAGATCATTGTATGAATCATTAGATACTTGAAAAGCAATTGTTTTATCTTTGTCATTATTCTGCATTTCCATATTCATCTCAAAAGAATCTTCCAATGAGATTTGAGTTGTTTCTTTTGATTCATCAATTGCACAAATCTTGATATTGAATCGTTCTGGAAGAGATATAAGTACCTTGCTAACCAAACGTTCATTTTGAAATTGGATCTCCCAGGCTAAAAATGCTTTGTTGGAAATATCTCTAAGGCGGCGATCATAGTCAATGATTGTTTCAGTTTCTTCCATCCTCAGATTTTCAAATTTAGATTTTAACATTCTCAGCTTTGTCATTCGCACACTTTCAGAGTTTTCACAATGTTTTTGAAGGATTTCTCATGCATCCTTAGCAGATATGCAGTTGGTAATCAAAACCGAACATGTTTAGATCTACTGAAGTGAAAATGGCATTTAAAACCTTTGAATTGTGGTTCGAGACATGTACTTCATCAGCTATCCATTCATTTTCTAGCTTTGTCATATTGTCACCATCTTCATCTATTCTTCTCAGTGGAGTCCACCTGCTGACAACTCAATGTCGTACTCTCTCAGCTATGGACTTAATATATATTATGATCTTGACCTTCCACAGATTGTAGTTGGATCCATCCAAGACAGGTGGTCGTAGTGCATTATTTGTAAGTGACGTGTCCATTAATTTGTATATGTTAAACAAAAATAACTAGAATCTCACTTAGTAAACTCCAGTGGAGGCTCTGATACAACTTGTCGGGATTTCTGTTTAACATAAATGATACAAACTTTGTGTGTATCAGATATCAATGTTATCCCATATGTTGTAACACCTAGTGACAACATGCGGCGAAATAATATAACACACAAATAAATAACTCAGAGATCAAATATAAATTCTTGTGCGATGCCTCATGGCAAAAAAAAATCACTAGAAAAAGAACTTGAATTTACAAAACCAACGCTATTGAATCTATGAAAAACTATCTTCTTTAACATGTTAAAGAATCAAATTGCATTCTAAAACAAATAACCAGACTTAAAACGAATCCAAAGAATGCAAAACGATATACTAAAAAACTGGAGCAACAAAACTAAATCTTCAATCAACAGTTTCATAAGTGTTGTCTTCAGATGTTTCCAACAACCACCGCAACATGTTAAAACACCTACGATTTTCAAAGGGTGACGCTATGTGACTTAATTCTTTTCTCTATATCCCCGCGTCTATCACCTTTCGTTTTCGCATCATGTTTTCCTTATATTTATAGACAAGTTTTTTCTTAGACTTGTTTTCTTGATTAGATGCCTACAAATCATGGTAAGATAGAATTTATAAGAAAATAAACACTTTTTAGCATATCAAATTAAATCTAAAATCAATCTCTATAAAAGTCTAGAAAGGCAAAACTCTAAACAATTTTTTAACAAAATGTTATCAATAAGAAAAAGATAATTTTAAAGAATAAATTATATCTTGGAATCAAAGAATTATTTTTTTTTTCACACTCAACTCTCCACGAAAGTTGGCTACACCTAACTATGTCAAACTCAAAAGAGAAGACGCTTCCGCACTACCCCATTAGTCCCATTCTTCAGTGAGCTACCCCTCTTCTATGTTTCGCTTTTCTGTCCAAGAATTTTTCTGGACGAATTAAATTCTGCTGGTATTTAATACAAATTTCTAAGTTGATGAAATAGTTGATTGAGGTTGTCAACTTTCTTCCTGAAAACGAGATAACGCACAGGGACTTGAAGCCTTCAAGCATCCTTATGAATGACAAGGGTCAATTGACGATCTGCGATTTCAGATTGTCACGACACTTTGAAAGGACATTAAATTCTTACTCTTCCCGTGTCGCCACTTTATGGTATAATTTAGGCAACGGAGCTGCTACTTGTGGCAGAGAAATACTCATGTGATGTCGATATATGGGCGGTCGGTTGCATCATGACCGAACTGTTTCTTGAAGAAATGATTTCCAAAGGGAATTCCGAGATCAGTCAGCTTCAGAAGATACTTGCAGCACCCTAAATGATATTAACTGGCCGGGATTTTCAAGCCTTCCTGGAAGCAGATTGAAGTTGGTAGAGCAGCCACAATCTGTTGAGCAGGGATTTATCAATGCTTTCCAAATTGGGCATTGATTTACTGAGCAAGCTTTTGTTTTGCAATCCGGGAGAGAGAATAAAAGCGAAGGATGCTCTCAATCACGATTGGTTTCGGGAACTATAAATTTTCAAACCATGCATGCATCTCCCCGACTGGTGCATGACACGAGAAGAGCATATCAAATTTCTTTTTTCTGCATGTACTTTAGTTTGATTTGGAGGCTGTAAGTAAGCCAGATATTCTGTGCTAGTACAGTTGATTTTGTTGAAACTGTGAATCCGTGTGATATATTTTGCGCATGAAAACAATTGTTTCTGTAATGTTTAGCTATAAGATTGTTTGCTGGTATTTGGGTTGTTATTTTTCATGGAACCGCTTGATTTTTTGTAAAAAAATTGTGTTTCTACTACCCCTTTCTTCTGCTTTATCTTCTGTCTTACCGTGGTTACTGGCACTCATCCCATCTGTCCTACCGCGGTTGCTGTCACTGAGTCAGCCGATGCATATTATTCATCCTTGAATGCTGTCTCTAAGTCTTGTTATCCTTTCACCCAAATGAACCGGTCGAAAAATTTGGAAATCTCGGAAATAATCCTATACATGCGAGGTTAGATACTGATGATCGACTAGACCAAAAAACACTTTAGTTTGGTAATTTGCAAGCCAGGCTTTATTACTTATGAGTATATTTGCGCATGCATCAATCTATTACTTATTTCGTGATACTTCACATTTTCAACGCTGCCTCAATTCGATTTTTCTACTCGTATCGAAATTCCAACTGCGGGGCCAACAGAAACAACGTAAGAAAGGGATGCTAATACATAATCTTCTGTTTGTGTTTGTTTCTTAGAACTGACAATCTATTCTGCAGAGGATTTTTCTCGTTTTCCAACCCCATTTTGTTTAAGAAATGTACAATTCTTTTGAGTGTTTCGATAACCTCCATGCTTTCTGGGCCAAACGCTTTCTCCTGAATTTTTAGAAGCCTCTTGAGCAGCTCCACTGACTCACTATTGTCCTTATCTAGTCGGGATTGAATAGACACCAAACAATCCAAAGCCTCGCCTGCGGCATCAGTAAATGGAACAAAAATGTCAAAAACAGAATCAATCGCGATCAAGATTACTAAAAGACTTAATATGATAAAATTATATCGTGTTAAGGGCGAAAGGAGGAACAAACAGAAACAATCAGGCAATATACACTTACCAACTGGTATAGATTCTTTACCAAACGCCTTCTCGCGAAAGTGTAGAACATCCATGGCAAGTCTTTCAGCTTCTTCATCACGGTGTAGATTGAAGAGAACTACTGCAAGATTTAACATAGGAAAGGTGATGGATGGATCGTCTGGGGGTGCATTCTTCCCTAATATTTGTAAACTTATCCTCAGCAAGCGCTCTGCTTCGGCGAAGTTTTTCGAGCGTGAATAGGAGGTTGCAAGATTTACAAGGTGGGGCACTAAGCTAGGATGTTCTTTTCCATTAAATCTCTCAGATATTAACAAGCATTCTTCTAGCAGTGCACGACCTTCTTGTTGTCTGAGAGCAAAAACGCATGTTCAGGATAGTGAAAACCAAAAAAGCTTCACTTTTGAGCAACAGGCAACACGAGCTAGATCGTTTATTCTATTTGAGCTTCTCTTTGTACTTGTTAAAATAAGCAGGAAAACGTTGATAATTCTCCACATGTAAACAACATTTAGAGCCGCTTGACATGATGTAACATTATCCAACTGTCATCAAAACAAGTTGATTCTACAGGTACCAATCAAATGAAAAAAGGTGAATCTACAGGAAGGATCCATTAAGCTGTGATTTTAAAAGTCCTAGCAGGGCCCAACAGATAATCTCATGCTAAGAGAAGAAACTTAGTTCAAAAAGCGAATAAATAAAAGTTCAATGTTATTAAGGACAGCCCTTAAGCCAACTAACTTACAGGAAGACACATATCAAGTAATAACCCTCCTACTCTGCCATTGGTACTCAAATCAAAAGGCACAAGATGAACGAGGAAAAGCCTGTGAACAGATGCAAATATGCAAATGAAGTGATGGACCACTTAATAGCTTTATAGGAGGCTCTAAGATAAATAATCAAACTACATGCACAAGTCATAGCATATTCTTACCTTCCTACAGCATGGAGTAATTCAGCCAAGTCGATTCTCATCTTCTCCAGGGCTTTGTCATCCAGTGCCATGTATTTTGATTCATTGAGTATATTAATGGCAGTCTTGTATAAATCAATGGCATCATTCACTTCTCCTGCAGAATACCCATACAACAAGCTAAAGAAAGAGTACAATGAAAAGGTAGGACAACCTTATCACGACTCCGAGCTTTAAAAATTGAGGAACTCTTTTACAAAGTACTTAGTGGTGCCACAACATGAAGTACTGCATTGAATCTAACTGGATCAAGTCTTGTCTGAGCAATCACGTGTAAAGTTAAAAATCAAAACAAAAAAATTGATTGCAATTTTCACTCGAATCTCTTTGATCCCATATTTTGGTCCAACAAACAAATTTGTCTTCATGCACAGCTTGAATCGAGTTCGACTGTATTACTTGAATAGTTTATTATATGGCCATAAAGGATAGCGGATCAAATACTACTAGATAGTAGAGACATCATTGTGCAATTCTTCATCTGAAACTTTTATTGGAAGAGCACATCATTTGGACGAGCACATTGCTTTTCTTTAAAAATTCAGTGCTTGTGTAAAACGAATAGAGTAACTGATAAATTTACCTTTTGCGCATTTCACTTGGGCCAAAGAACACATAGCCATTCCAACTCTTCCATCTTTTTCTCCATATGACCTCGTAAATATTTTTAAAACTCTGAGACGATGGGAAGAAAGTAATGGTGAATAAATCAGCTCAAAAGCTTTTTAGGTAACAAAGCTGTACATCTAAGAAGCTGTAGTTACCTATTGAAAGGATACTCAGCATCCGATGCTTTCCCCTCCTTTATTAGAAGATTACCCAAAGCAAATAGAGGCACTGCCAATTCCTCACCCTCCTCACCCCTGCTAGATTCCAATACCATAATAACACGCTGGTATGTTTTTATCGCCTCAGTGGCTCTTCCATCAGAACCCAGAGCTCTTGCCATTCCCAACAATGGTGTGCAAAGTAATGAATTGTTACGTCCTGTAGAGTAAAAAGTGAACCTAAACGGATGGAACTTTCAACAGATCATTAAGAAAATTTTACAGACTAAAGAAAAGCAGCAACTAGAATTAACGCCCGGAAAATTAAAAATTGGATGATGAATGATGATAAAACAGAAATGCCATATCCTATTGAAAGGCACTAAGAAAACAAATATTATGCATGCACACAAACCCACACGAAAGCACAAGTTCATCTTCAACAATGGAATGGTCACGTATAAAATAAAATGTCAAACCTACCAAATTTTCTTTCCATAATTTCCAGGGATCTTCTGTAGAAATAAATAGACTTCTCAAAATTTTCCAACTTCGCGTGCATACTTCCCATATGCACGAGTATTGAATCAAGAAGCAGCTCCTCGTCTTTCAATCCATTGACAATCTTGTACAGCTTGAATCACATAGAACAGAGCCCCAAGTCAACATGATAAACTGTGTGTATGCAATAAACAATTAATTGAATTCCTAGAAAGCCTGCATCCTCAGAAGAATACACCAAGACAGCACCAATGAAAGAACAACCAGTTACACCGTCATCAAGAAAAGATTTATATATCATCCTATCATACAAATCTCCGCACGAAACAGATATTCCTCTCTTAACTTATATCAAGAATTAATATGAACCTATAAATAACAGTTTTTGTATTATGATCATAAAGGGTGTTAAAGAGTACGGATATCACAGGTAACAAAAAATTTAAGAAACACCATTGAGATACTGTTCCAAAAATGCAACAACCAGGTACATTACCAAATTCATCAGGGACCCAACAGTTCTCAAGTCTCCAAGGGCCATGTACCCCAAGGCTATTACATCAAGAAGAGCAGCTTCTTTTATACCTTGATCCCCTGAATCGACCTGTGCCTTAACAGCTTCATAATTTGCCTGAAGTAAATCTACAGCGTCCTCTTCCTTTCCCATTTTTATCATAGCCTTAACATCACTAAAGAAATCCTGAAGCTGCTTTTCAAGATCATTTGTGCTGCCCGGTGAGTTAAATTCGGAGTCATCCAGCATTTTAAACCTATTAAGAAGAATGAAAACATGCAAGCATCGAAAGGAACCTATAAGAGAGTAATAGATATAAATTTTCATATATTACACAACTGCTGAGAAGCTAATATCTACTTATGGTCCAATCATGGCCATGGCCCTTTCGAATCAACATACAATTTTCACAATTTAGATAGATGCCACCAACACCAAGTCACCAACAGTTAAAAAGCCAAAGCATTTAAAATGAAAATTTAACTACTAAATAACTTATTCTTCCAAAATTACGGACTAATTTTGTTTAAATCACAATTGTACCTTTGGGATTTTGTTGGACCCAAAACACCAGATATCAGTAGATTTTTAGGGTGCTCATCACCAAACACCAATGATTTATCCATGGCACAGCTTCTTGACATGCGCAGTACAGGAAACAATTTAAATGGCACCATATAAAGCTTGACACTGGATTTTGGCAACGGAACACTAGTGTGCGTGAAAGAATACACAAAAACTTTCTGCCGTTGAAGTGGGTCCAACTCAGAGTTCAGAAACATTTGATTCAATCTGAAGAAAATAACACAAGGACTAATAAAATATCAGCATAAAGCATCGACATATTCTAAACCAGTACATGGCATACTCTCCACAAAAAATCAAACCAGTTCGATTACTCGTGGAACCATTTTTTTCACAGAAAGTTAACATACAACTCTATGAAACATTAAATTTGATAATTATATAATGATTATCGAAAAATGAACAATTAAACCCAAACCAAGCAACAATTGAGCGGTCCTAAGTTTCCTGCACACACATGTGTACGCCTATAAGTTGTTTACCCAAGAATGACGGAGGTTGAGGCGGGGAAGACGTACGCCATGGCAGCAAAGCAGAGATTACTCTGAGTTTATGCGGGTTAATGAAGCGGTGGACAGATGGAGTTGGTCGACTCCATCTAGAGTGGAACTTTATTGGGCTTTTTCTAAATATTGGGCTTAGGGTGAGAATTGGCCCAATATGGACAAAAATCTGTCTGGTGAATAGACTTCTAATTTTTATATTTATCTATACTATATCTATACTTCTATACTATATTATTAAGTGTGAGTGGGGTTAGAAAACTGCTTCAGGAGGACACCGAAATTTCTTCTTTTTTTACCCTTCTCTTCAACACCACATATAAATTATAATAATTCCAACCACATCAATCTTACGTCTGAAATCTTCCTCAAAAATGAAAGCTCTAACCGTACCAATACATTTGAAAACTTCTCAATTTAAAAAAATCTTACGATTAGTATTTTTAACGGAAAAAATCTTTCTTTTTTCTATCATAATATTATTATATTTTTATTGATATTAAGTTTAATAGAGAAATATATTTTTTGTCATACACAACAATGTGTACGAACACGCTAATTATAATATTCATATCAAATTACATATGTCAAATATTTATTTATAAATTGATTAAACAATATTTTAAATATCTAATATTATGTTACACGCAACACGTGTGCCTCAATCGCTAGTATTAATTATTATTTACTATATTCCAAAAAATTTATTCATGCTAGCTCATTTTTTGTGTAAAATATTATTTGGAGTTATAAACAAAGATATAATTAATGAAATAATATAAGGTCATTTATTTGGGTTTATACACTATTTTAGATATGTTCTCAACTAATTAAATGAATTCAAGAACTGGAATAATTGCTTGGAAGTTTTTAATATTTACGTCTCTTCTTCAAAAATTACTTACTGATCTCCTCGTCTATTTATCTTTGTTTATATTTTACACAAATTAAGAAAATCATTCATGTTTTTCAAAACTTAGTTAATATGAGAATATTTTTAAAAATCAAGAAAAATACTACTAAATATAAAAGATAGAATCGAATAGGATATCACGAAACAACCTTACAAATCATCATCAATTGCTTTTTAAAGAAGAAATGGCAAAGAAAAGGACTCACTTCGTATGTAGAGTTCTATGCTCCTTCTTGCAAGATTATAAGACTGAGCTTCCCGCTTTGAGTTAAGATGCAATAAACGTTATCTTGTTAGAAAGAGTGGCCGAAGGGAAGTTCAGTGTGTGCAGACTTGATGAGAATCGATATTTAGCCAATATTAGGTGATCAGCAAACCAACTTATAATTTGGGTTAGTAAGTGTACTGTATATTTTAAACGAATTCCTAGTCGAATCAACTGCCTAAAATAAAGATAAAAGTTGCTTGAGCTTGAGACTAGCATATGTCATGTAAACGTTATGTTTCATTGATAAGGGCGTGAAGATGTCCATTCATACAGATGGATGATCATTTGATGATGCACTGAGCAACTCTCCCTCGAACTTTCATTGGTTATCATTTATCGGGTGGAATAGTATACGGTTATGGTTGTATATCATTATTCCTTTGACATAGGGCAACGTAAAGGCTCTATGTACTAGCATGTGCTTTGATCCATTTACTGACTCTATTAGGGTCATCATGTGACGAGGTTGGGTGTAGTTTCGAAATATGTAGGAACAAATGTATTGTACTAAGGAATTCATCGTTTGCCTAGGGATGAAAATATCATATGTGAACAGATAAGTTAATGGTGAGGGGAATCTCTTCCTAGAGTAAGACATGTGCATTTTGAAAAGATGTTTCCTCAGTTGCACATGTCATGTCATTATTATTACTCAAAAATACTTCACATAGTTATCGAATGCATATGCAATTCTCGATATACTAATGGTTGCAGATTTGTTCAGAATATATGAGTTGAAGAGACCATATTGTATGCGAACCATAACTTGAGGTTCTTGCAAGAACTATCAGTGCTACCTAGGGGACCATGAGGCGATATTACTAGACGCTCTTACTATGATCCAATAGGTGCAATTAGAAATATGTTCTAACATTCTTGTTCAAGATGTTGATGAAAGAATGATGCTAATTAGAGTAAGCTCGAATAAGAATAAATGTTATGTTGAATCACATGAAATTGTGAATTCACGAATAGTTTTATCCCTAAACCATTTAGGGTCACACAAGTATCGGATTATATGTTCCCGTTAATATAGACAAGTTCAAGTAGTTGAATTTGACGTTTGTAGTTTGATGAAAATAAAACATATTGCTTATAAAAGATTTTATAAGTGGATTTCATGTAATGAAAGTTGTAAAAGTTAACTTAATTGCTGATTAAGTAAGGAAAGTAGAACTTTCTATTTTGGTGAAGGAGTTCGCAAAATAAGCAGCTGCAAAAATGGATAAGTGGAAATTTTGATTTTCGAAATTTTCAATTTTCATTATATGAACAAAATTTGTATCATCGGTACATCGATGCTGTCTGATCATCGATGGGGGCTATAATGAATTCATAATTNTATATATACACGACATTAGAATTTTAATTAATTAATAAAAACAGGAATCCTAATGGGATTAGGATTATAAAATCTAATATGAGTGAGATTTCTGATGTGATCATGAATCAAAGCTAATAAATATTTTATTAGGGTCATATGAAATAGCAAAAGTTTTATACACAGATTTTGGCAACCAAAATTTTGTCAACCTAGATTTTTCTTCCTGATCTCACAAAGAATTTCGGCCACCTTAGTTTTTCACAAGAAAAATTCACGGCCACATCAACGCATGATCTTTGGAATTGCGGCAATCCATTCTCGATGCAAATTTTTTTAAGATCTCTAGTGCGATCTAAACAAGGAATCCAATCTTCGATCGTGGACTTGAGTAGGCGATCAGATGAGAAAGATCTGTTCATAGAAATTTACAAGAAGGACCAACTACCCTAATCCCGAACTGGTTGGTGTCCAGCGTTACATATACAAAGGTAAATATATCTAAATACCCTATGAATGTTTTAAATTGTACGATGCCTAAAGAACGTTTTGAATGTCAAAACTAAAATTTTTACACTTTCGTTGTGCCTTGAGTGCAAGAAAATGGTACTCCAATAATGAGATCATTGCAAGTTTTTCTTTATCATAAGATTTTATGTTTAAATCATTTTCAGGTAAATTTTTCTAACCATATAAATTTTTTCCAGAAACCGCATGCCATAAACAAAAAAATATTTCACGGTTCCCGAAACATTTATGGGCACAGATGAGTGATCATTTGATGATGCATTGAACAACCCTCCATCGAACTATCCAGTTGTTTATCACTTATCGAGTAGAATTGTTCGCGATTATGGTTGTACATCATTAGCCCTTTGGTCCGGACCAACGTAGAGGCTTCACGTACTAGCATGTGCTTTGATCCGTTTACCGACTCTATTGAGGGTCATCAGGTGGCGAGGTTGGGTGTAGTTTCGAAAGACGTAGGGCTCAATACATTTTAGTTGGGATTCATCATTTGCATACAAGTGAAGATATCCTATGTGATTTGATGAGTTAATAGTGTAAGAAATATTTCGTCAGAGTGAGATATGTGCATTTTGGAAAGGTTTTTCCTCAGTTCCACATATTATGTCACTATTATTACTCAAAAATATATCACATCGTTATCAAATTCATTTGCAACTCTCAATGTACCAATGGTTGTAGATTCAATCGTAATATATGAGTTGAAGGGACCATACTATATGCTAATCATAACATAAGATTCTTGCAAGCACTATTAGTGATACTTAGGGGATCATGAGGTGATCTTACTAGACAAACTTAACATGATCCGATGGGTGCAATCAGACATGAATTCCGACATTCTTGATCAAGGTATTGATGAAAAGAATTAGGCAAATTAGGGTAAGTTCGAATAAGAATAAATGTTATGCTGAATCATATGAAGTTGTGAACTCACGACTACCTGTATATATGAACAATTGAGGATCACACAAGTATCAGATTCTATATTTTCGTTGAGATAGTCAAGTTCAAGGAGTTGAATTTGACGTTGTAGTTTGATGTAGATCAAGTATATTGCTTAGAAAATAGTTTATAAGTGGATTCAATGTATTTAAGTTGAAGAAGTTAAGCTTAATTGATGATTAAGTGAGGAGAGTGGAACTACCGGTTTTGGTGAAAGAGTTCACAAAAATGGCAACGGCCGAAAATGGATCGATGAAAATTTTGATATTTAAAATTTTCAATTTTTATTACATGAACAAGATTTGTACTCTCGGTACATCAGCATTATCTGCATCGATCAAGGTCGTAATGAGTTCACAATTATTTATTTAGTAATTTTAGAATTTACTAATAAATCATAATGTTAGTAGTAGTTACTATTATATGGACATGATTCTCATAGAATATTTTAGAAGGGTGTAGAATTGATTAATTAATTGATTATTAATTAAAATAATAAATAATGATTATTTAATTTTAAATATATCTATACATGTACATATGTGTATATGCATGTATAAATGTGTGTGTGTGTGTGTATATAATGCATTATCAAAAGTTGACTTTGCATTATATGTATACAATATGAGAATTTTAATTAATGAATGAAAAAATGAATATTAATGAGATTAGGATTATGAATTCTAATATGAGCGAGATTCTTGATGTGATCAGGAATCAAACTTATAATATTTCATTGAGTGTCATATGATATAACACAAGTTTTACACGCAGATTTTGGCAGACAAAATTTTATCAAATAAAATTTTGCTTCGTCTCCTTTCACAAAGAATTTCGGCCACCTTAGTTTTTCACAAGAAAAATTGACGGTTGCTTCCACGGCCTCATAGCTGCAAGATCTCTAAAATTCCGATTCATTCTCGACGCAAAATTGTTTAAGATCATTAGTACGCAAAACGAAAGATTTGTTCGTAGAGATTTACAAGAAAGACTAACTCTACTTATCTCGAACTGATTTGGTATCCAATGTTAAATATACAAAGATAAACAGATCTAAACACCCTATGAATGTTTTAAATCATACGACACCCAATGAACGTTTTGAATGTCAAAACAAAATTTTTTAAAACTTCCACTATGTCTATACTACGAGAAAACAGCACTCCAACATATCTATGACCAGACCTACGTACAGCCAGCATTGCTTGGTCAAGTGGTCGCAGTTAATTCTAAACTCGGCCACCCCTCCTGTAACCTCTTTGATCAAACTTTTGAGTCCATGTTTCAAGCAATTGTACTTCACTCAAATCAGGATGGTGATTCCCCATTTGCAATAGTGATCTTAAGGGCAATTTACATCTTGGAAAACATAATGCAAATTCAAATGCCGCCAGGCTTAAATTCAACGGAATTAAAGAAGAAAACAATATAGTTTTGATTTGGCGCACCAGGAAAGTGACACTTCAATATAAGTTGGTTTATTTCCATCAGGATATTTATTGCGATGAACTAAATTAGTTCAAGAAAAGCACAAATTTAAATTACTAGCTAGAACAGGAGCTTTGGTCAACCTGATCAAACTCTGATTGATTAAGGAAACAGATGTTCGAGTTGTGGATCGTGGATCACTCATCCACCTCACATTGTAAACCTTTAATATTTATTATTAATATATTAGTTTCTTATCAAAAAAAAAAAAAAAAGAAACAGATGTTCCAAGTTAAGTAAACAAGAGAACACGATTATCACACTGCAAGGAAAAATTCAGACTGCAACAGGTGAAGGTGATTGCCAATCCATGAAAAGATACCGAAGCATTATGAAATAGCGGGATCCTCTTTCTTTGAGCTTGAAATAGCTTGATTTAAAGTGCCAGTGTCAACAGCTTCCAACGTCTTATAAAACTCTTCTGGGAGAGGACCGGGTCGATGCAAGGGAATATGCTTCGGCACTGGAGCATCGTTCTCGATAACTTCACATTCATAGTCATCGGGAATACCCCATGGGTTCCATTCTGCGACCAGCATAAAAAATTCATGTAATCTAAACTTGAAAAGCAGCGATTCAGTTGGTCCAGAAGAAAATAATATAGAATAAAATATTATAAATTCTTCCACTGATCTTGACATGGGTTACAACATAAAAACAGCATCGAATACAGCAGTAAGTTTTTAAAATTTTAGAATTTCTTGTAGGTTATATTATAGATTTTAAATCCATTGATCCAAATACAAACCATAAGGCATTTCATCACAAACTACGAGATAGAAACTATGAAAAACATGAAATATTATGTTTAAGTAAATAATGGCATTTAAGTCCAGCTAAATACTTTGAAGAATTATGAATTGTACTAGACATATAATCATCCATGTTAAAGAAAAGCCATTTCTTGATGCCAAATCCTTAGGCAAATATGTGAGGAAAAACAAAAGAAAAATAACAATTTCATTAGAAAAGCTGAGAATCGAGCACTAGAGTTTAGAGATTAAAAACACACGTGTCTTTATTCCACTAAGTGGGGTTAGATATATAGATCCTCCTACGCCATTGTGAGCAATCTCCTATTATATCTTCATCCATATTTAGATAATGCATATCGTGCTTTATTGTTATTATCCAAGTCTTTTATGGTTTCCCTTTTCGTCTATTAATATGGGAACTAGTCATGGTCTCGAATCTCCTAACTGGAGTTTCCATCCGTCGTCATTGCACAAGATATCAACTGGACTAAAAATCATTGCAGGTTTGTTTAGAGAATTAAATCCTTGAGCCTGGTTTGTTTTGGAAAATCGGCCAAAGACTAATATGATTTCCAAATAAACACTTTAGGATCAAGATGTGTTAACTGAATATGAATCACAATACACTAGGAGTTCACAAGTTTATAAAGCATATTACCAGAAAACATCAAACTAGAAATGAAAAGAAAACAAAGTTGCAGTGCTGGGATCGAAGACCAAGATTAAGCAGATTCATAAGACAATATCATAGTCAAAGCTAGTTCATTTATTCAATGTTTCTCAGATATTGAAAACATGGTTTCCTAACAGTTTTTTTATAATTTATTCAAAGCTAGTATCAGAAATTTCCCCGGGATTAATTCTAAACTAATCACTCACAGACGCATACATATTCCATTAACCTAAAATTTCACACGACGGCTTAAAAAGAGAGAAAAAGCGCAAAAAAATAAACAAAAATCTTGCCAAATGCTTTAAAATAAAATCAAATTATATATATACAAAAATAGCACGGACCAATCATGTGACCGATGAGCTTGAGTTCATCCTGAGCTTCTTCGATCAGCTCCTCAACCTGGCCACATCCGAGCTTTTTCTCGATCGCTTCCCAATCCTCCTCCTCCTGACAGACCTTGAGGCGATGGCGCGTGAAACTCTCCACGGATTTCCGGTACCCCTCGTCCTCCGGCACCGCCTTAATCTCGTTTAGGGTTTTTTTGTAAAGTCCGACCAGCACTTCTCTAGCATTCGGGACGACGTCAAGGCCTACGATTCCCGTGGTCTCCTTCACTCTTGCCGCCATCAACAACGGCCGCGCCACTAGTCGGAGAAACATTTTGAGAAACTCAGTGGATTCAGCTCAACTGCAAATTGAATCACTCACTCGATGTGTTCATCGGGCAAGACTTTTTATGGCCTTTAACATTATATTGAACTGGGCTTCAAATATTAAAGCCCAATACACAAATGGGCCGAAATAGATAAATAAATTTTGTGGGATAAATTGAAATGTTGTTCGGAAAGATTAATTTTAAAACAAATATTTAAATTATGTAAAGTTTTTTTTTTCGATAAATATTATAATTTTTTATATATAATTTAGAAGACTTATTACTTAAGTAGGATAAATTTGTTAAATATTTAAAATTTATAGCATTTTATAAAATAAAAAAAAATTGAATTTTGTAGGTGATATTTTGTGACTTTATATAATAATAACCTTTTGACGGATTATTCTACATTCCTTATATATTATAATATTAATGTGGATAGAATATATGTTATATCAATACCATGCGTATATACTATAATTTGTACTATATTAGTAAGTAAGAAATCTTTATACTAATTGAGTTTGATCTCTAAATAATACATATATATATATATATATATTTATAAACATTAAATTAGTTAAGAAATTATTAATATCAAATATTTTGAGGTGATATTAAAATGGAAAAATTATAATTTTAATTCTCTTAGTCAATTTGGATTTTATACCGTCAAATTTCAATAGTATTTTTATATATTTCAATTTTTAGAAATTTTAATCATTCTTCAACGACAATGTGAAATGTAACACTCCATACACGAGTAAAATTGCAAAATAATATACATACATGTAAGACTAAAATTGAAATTTGACAATATAAAAGACCAAAAAGCAAATATACATTTTGTATTTTTTTCCTACTTTAATTGTCCAGAGTTTCTTATTCACTTCAACATGACTAAAATAAAACTTAAACTTCTCTTCAAAAAATAAAAATAAAATTTAATCTTAACATTTTCATTCCATTTCAAATTTTATTACAAGATTTCTGTAATTTTAATAACATAGCTAGCTTTACATTAATAAACTACGGAGTTCGAATAACATTAAAAACACAACCAAATTAAAATTGATCATATAACGTAGTTCTATAATTATGTTATAAAAAATTTCTTTTGATGGAGAGGGATATACCCTTAGATACAGTCATATTATATGCTGCTCACCCACCGTCCACCGTGTCCATCAATGAATAGTCACGCATCTATAAGATGTATAATTTAGAAATGTTTCATCACATCTCAATAGATAAGTATTACTTCATTAATGGACTGAGGTCGATACTACTCAACCGCCATCACCGACGACACGAAATATAGAGGTGGCCGCGGCGGTGGGAGCCAATGGCGGTGACAACATCAAGTCACCTCCACCGCCACAGCCACCTAAGTCATGATCATCAGAATCTTGAAAAACTGTGAAAAAATCTTCTTCATCGTTCATCGAATCAGAAGGAATATCAGCATTGTTTTCCTCATCCTCATAGCCTCCGCCATCCCCCTCCCCCCTCACAGCCGCTACAACATCTTCTTGAGCCACGGCTTCGCCTGCCGGCAACGGAGTATTCGGAGAAAAGCCCGATACAGAGCCTGGCGATGAAGAAGAGAGCAAGGCATTTGGCAATAAAGGAGTTATGTTCTTGTTAGTGGCAGTAGTTGCTGCCGGTGAGATCTTGTTCCGAATAATTCCTGCGAGTGAGCTCCGGTGAGTTGGCCGGGGATGAGTGTGTTCGCCGGTGTACGAGACAATGAAAATATTTGAATCATTTGGACTTTGCTCCACTTGTTTTCTAGCTGCACAGCCTTTTGATGTGCTGCACCTGTAGTAATTTCTGTACGAATTTGGAAATCAAATTGCAATGTTTTTCAATCAATAATATAATATATTTACAGAAAAATAGATAAGCAAATAGTCCACTTTTAACATTATAAATCTATTCTGACATTTAATATATGGTTGCATAAATAAGACAGTCATATTTAAAATAAGTAGAAAAAAAAAACATGTTTGAAAATGTTCATAACTAGTTTCTAGTTAATTTCAAAATATAAAATAATCTATAAAAATAATAAACTGAATGTGTTTGATTAAAAGTTGGTTAGGATATGAAGTGACAAGTTATATAAATCTACATGTATACTTAACTAATTGTCTTGGAGATATTTCTGTAAAGAATTTTAGAAGAAATATAATCTTTTAAAATTAAGTATATAACTAATATTTATCATCTTATCAAAAGTTATAATAATATATTTCGACTATTTAACAATTTTTGTTTTGTCCAACAAAAATAATTTTAAATGATTTTTTATGCTTCATTAATGAACTATATTATATTGTATTAATAGTTATACTTTGGGAAGAAAAAAAAATTAAGACCAAAAAGAATATTTAAGAGGGGAATGGGAAATGAAAAGTTTTATTGGATTTCTAAATGTGGAGAAGGCAAACGAAGACAACCTTGGATATGGGGAACCTTTTATTGGCTTTTGACCGTACTTTCTCCATGCCCACGAGTCAGCCGAGAGCTCCTCCTGTGCAATCTCACGAACCATTTTCGCCATCTGATTTTTCCTGCTTCATTAACATAATTAAAATTTGAAATCATGATTCTTTGCACGTAAGATTTCAGAATTAAGAAAAAGATCACACTTTCTACGATTTTGGATTGGCGGGGAATTAGTCGACGGAATATTGAGAGAATTAGAAGAAGAAGAAGAAGCGCAAACAGGATTATTGATCTTAAACTGTGACTTCACTTGTGTCTGCATATTCATCTGGGGAGGTGGCATCTGCAGAATTTCTTGTGTGTTGTAAGCCTCCGGAGTGGGCACTAAACTAGAGGAGGAGACGGCGGCGGGTGGGGAGATTTCTTCTTCAACGCAAAATTTCCTGTATATTTCATGCAAACCCTGAAACGGGTCGTCTCTGTCATCCACTAGATCAGAAAAACCGTATGACTTTTCATCATTATGTAAGGGAAAAGAAGAAGAACTAGGAAAAGGGCTGTCAGCGGCGGCGCTAGCGGTGGTGTTGGTGGTTCCGGTAGTGGCGCAGCCTCTCACCACCGCATGCAAATCCCAGTCATCATCCATCGGAATCAAAACGAGCCAAAGAAGAAAATCAAGGGCTTCTTATTTTCATGATCGATTTACTTGGATTTCACCGTTATTGGCTAGAGGGAATTAAAGAACAGGAGGGGCCTACGCCGGCGCTGACTTTTGGTGTGTATATATACACATATGCATATACATATACATATATATGTGTGTGTGTGTGTGTGTAAACATAGGGTTTTTACTTGATGATATTGATAGTTCTATAACAAACTATAAATAAAGACGTGGATATACAGAGAGTGGGGAGCAGTATTTGGAGTTGATATTTTTTTCCTTTTATCATTCTAGTGCAAGATTTGTTAATAATTCACATACAAGAAAATCAAATGTTTTGCCCCACTCTATTATTAGGCAAAAAAGCAAGTGGCTTCTAGGGTTTAATAATTTTAGTGACCACGATGCATCCTATATAATAAAAAGTAAGTTTTTTGAGGGACAATATCAAGTATCTATATCTGTAAGACGAGTCATCTCAATCCATATCCGCAATCTAAAGTACGAAATATTTTTGAAATAAAAAATATATTTTTTTATAGATTGAGTAAGGTAAGAGATTCGTATCTAAAAATTGACTCATGCGATTCGGTCTCATAAGATTTTTTTTTTTTTTAAGACAATCCAAAATACAAAAATAAAAAAAATTACATTTTGTACTCAATTTTTAGAAAGAAGAAAGATTTTTTTTTTCTCGCTTCTGGTAATTATATATATTTTCTCATAATATCGATCCGTCCCAGGATTTTTGCTTTGTTTAATATTGACTTTGGAATAATGTCAATGGGGTGATTTTGAATGCAACTATTGCTCTTCCTTTTCTTTAAATGGGGTCCATTTTTAAACAATTTGACATAATTCATTATTGCCAATAAAACTTGCTTCCAATGGTTTGTATTCGGACTTTAACTGGATAGAATCTTCAAATATTTGTTGTAAAGAGTTAGATGTCATGAACTTAATTTTCTTGATCTAATTGGGAAGTTGATCTATTATACCATCCACACTAGAAAAATTTTAGTGCTAGTATTTTTTTTTACCGTAAAACTTATAAACTAATCGATTTTGCATTCAAATTGGATGTGATACATATTCTTTACGTTTCAAATATATAAGTTTGTATGTTTTTCCACACAAGTTAAGAAAATCATTAGAAAACAAATTTACAAATAAACTTCCTAATTATCCCTATTTAATTCTTTCAAAAAATGATTGCACGATTTCTTAAGATTTAGTTAATATGAGGATATTAGTAAAATCAAGAAAAATGCAACAAAATAAATTATATATTTGAGATAATCGAAAAAAAGAAACATATATAATTAGGAAGATGGTAGTGTTGGGTTTATGTGTTTTCCATGTGAGTGAATGGAAATTTGAGAAGTTCGGTTTGTCCCACATCGTAAATATAAAGTGGTATAGATGAGTTTATATTATGTTATACTTTATGGAAGTATAAGAATGATTGGTTAAGAGGTTCTCTCTCGCGCACGACGGCGCAAGGGGTGCAAATCATGAGCTTGATTTGAACCGGAAAAAGCTTGACTTGTGTGCAAGTGTACGAACATGACTTGGGTGTGTCGAATGTCAGGCCGATCAAGGCAAAAATCACTTAGCTAGACTATGCAACTTTTTGCAAAAAATTTTCCTCGGAAGAGAGCTTTCACATGCCCTTGAGATCTTTCATATGACCTGACTGTTGGTGCTTCAGCTGCTCTATTGATTGCAACCTTTGGTGCTTAGGCTGCCTCTTGATGGCAACCTTTGGTCTTTTATTTGGTTGCTATCAGCATGTATAAATAGGAGATATGTCAAGGCCATAAGACACCACCGAAAAAATCAACTTTCTCCTACATTTATGCATTCTGCTCTTGCTTTTTGCGCCTGTGTTCCTGCATTCTCCACTGATAAATTTCAGATCTATTTCGTTCACCAGCGTAGTGATTTATGTAACATCACCGCGGATCTGTCCGTTGTATCTTAAGAAACAAACGTACGGTTGAAATCTCGGAGCATATACCGGAGTGGACGAATCTGTTTTAAGGAAAATATACGTGCTACATGCCTCGGTTTGGTTTTACTTTTTGTTACAAAATACTGAAATTGTAAACCATGCTCTTACTCCGATTACAACTTTACTTCTACGAGTTTGATTCAATCATTCTATTATTAGTCTTACTATACATATAATATATTATAACTAAGTTGTCAATTGTCATTACTGTATATAGCACTATAATAATGCGATCTATCAAATAGATTGTGCATGTGAATTCAAGGTGTGGAACATCATTCATATATACTAATATGGTAGCGTATTTGCGGTGTATGTGCAAAATAGTAGATAAATTATAGATTATGTTCGATAACTAAATGTTTTAATACTATCTAGACTTAAGGAAAAAAAAATCATTGCTAAAGAGTTGTATATATATTATAAAAAAACTTCAAATAATTTTTAAAAATAACATATATATCATTTTACACGATTTCATAAAAAAAATTACTAATCTTTAAATTTCTAGTCTAGAATAACATTAGAAGTTGAAAAAGAGTAATGTTTTAGGAAAATAGAATAGGCTTCAACGCCTATAAGTCGGGTCAATACTACCGATATCCACAATAAAAAGTAATATTCTTAGCATAAAAAATAATATTTTTTCATTGATGACTCAAATAAGAGATCTGTCTCACAAAATACGACTCGTGAGACCGTCTCACACAAGTTTTTGCCAAGAGTTTGAGTTCAAGCTACATAAAGCCATACATGGTTTCTTGCTTAATACATCATATAAATGTATATGCGTTTGCATCTATATTTAACTATTCATCTTTGTTGAAAACAGTCGAAGCTTTTTTTTCGGCGACAATGCATATACATTCTTCGCTGTTTTGGTTTATTTAAATTTAAAGCGTCGAAATTAAATTCTCATTGATTTCTTGAAGTACGATAAAATTAATTAATGGCTTTTCCAGTTAAAAAAAATATTGGAGAGTAATTTAAGCTAGTGTAATCTATGTTCGATGATATATCATGACCTCAAATCATGTGAAACAGGTTTAACTAATTTTGTGGTCATCTAACGAAAAGCACAAAACGAAAACAATTAGTTAAAATTGTCTAAGAATGACATCTCAAATTAATAATCTTTTACTGCTTCTCGAAGAGGGAGGGATTGCATTTATTACTTAGAGTAGGTCTCTTGTGAGACGGTCTCACGAATCTCTATTTTTGAGACGGGTCAAACCTATCGATATTCACAATAAAAAGTAATGCTCTTAGTATAAAAGTAATAATTTTCATGGATGACCCAATAAGAGATCCGTCTTACAAAATATGACCCGTGAGACCGTCTCACACAAGTTTTTGCATATTACTTATATTTAAGTTTTACTCTTACTTTTGAATTTTGAATCTATAATTACTATGACTTCAGTGATTTGACTCAGATAAAATTTGTTGTGTGGAGGCATTTTGTGGATTAAAATTTTGAATCCTTTATACAAATCTATTTAAAAAATTTTGTGTAATTTTCAAATCACGCGGCTTGACTCATGGAATTGGAAGATAAATGAAATATAAGATTAACATATTTGTTTTTTAGCTTCAATTATCGTAAAACTTGAACGAAATACGAGATCAAGCAAATATATTGAATCTATTCTTTCAGATTTACATGGATAACAAAACTAATATATTTTTTTAATAGAATTTCAATTTTTTTAATTATTGGAATAATTGACCCATTATTTCATAACCATTTTCCAAAATGAAATCTTTAGATTTCCAATACAATAGGAAAATTGATGATTCATGGAATGGCACTAGACAGAGCTATCTTAGGTGTTCCACACAATGTGTTATACCAAAAAAACAAAAGAAGAAAATTTATAGCACTAATTAAACACACTATACAGTGTCTACAAGGAACAAAGAATGCATGTCATGTCACAATCTTGGATATCTCTCCAAATACTTTTTTTTTTCGTACACGATCACTTAATTTATCAATTAAAAATTGAGAAATCAACGTAATATCTAATGACCAATTTGAAGGGTTTATTATTAAGTTATAGTTGAACAAATTGTTCCAAACACAACGATATGGTCAAAAATAACTTTGTGAAAACTTTCAACGCGGTTGAGTTCATGCTAACACCAAAAGGCAAAAACTTGTGTGAAACGGTATCACGGATCGTATTTTGTGAGACGGATCTCATATTTGGGTCATCCATGAAAAAAGTATTAATTTTTGTGCTAAGAGTATTATTTTTTATCGTGAATATCGGTAGGATTGACATGTCTCACAGATAAAGATTCGTTAGACCGTCTCACAAGAGATTTATTCAACACAAAATATCCCTCTGTATTGCTCTGCTCCCTTGAGAATTTGTTATTTTACTTCAACGTTATTTTTTTAAAAAAAAAAAAGAAAAAAGAAAATTCGCGAACAAGATATGAATTTTATTTAACTTAACAAAACGCAGAGAAGAATTACGTCAAAATTAAACTCCCCAAAATATATCAGTAAGTACGAGATAGCAAGTAAGCAATCCTAATTTGGCAAGTTGAGGTAGAAATAAATAGATGCATTGATACTTGAGCGACAAATTAAAGCCCCCGAGAATTTTGAGATGTTGATCGATGGCTCATTGATCTAATAAAACGTGTTTTGTCACAATAATATATTTATTTATAGATTATTTAATTTACAAATCAGGTATATATTACCCTAACACAACGTTTGGTAGATAGGATTAGCCTAGGATATGACTACCAATCAATTGTTTGACTCGCTGATAAGTGCATCAGGGATAACCCAATTCCCGTGATTTGGACACTGTTCAATTGTGAAAACGCCTGACATAGATCCCACTTTCGGCGAGGTATTATGAGTCCCATTTTGTACAGTGCCCAAGGCAACGACTTATTTTTCCAAAACTGCCCTTTGCCCTAAATGAGATATAAGCTGCGAATAACAATAATCTTCAGTCATTGTATCAGAGGCCGCCGCTATGGGTTTCTCGGATGGGCTTAATGGCAGATTCTACAAGGTGAGTGATTGTTGAAATGCATTTTTTTAAACAAAAGTATTGTTAGATTGTCGTGAATCTAAGTTCTAAACAGATAATTTTCATATTTTAAAGAAATTGTTGCAAACTTCATCTTCTCATCATGTTTGTCGTGAATGTGATTTTTTCTTTCAGCTTCATCTGAAATAATTTATTTTCTCAGCCCTATTGAAATCAGTGAAAGGGAGCAGTAGTACAAGCATTTTTTCTTCAATTTGAAGAGCATTAGCCACTTTCAATTCCATATTTGATCCTTCGCTGTTGGGTACACCAGTGAATAGCACCTTCAATTATATTGGTATATCATTTGTTCTCTTCATATTACCTTCTATGTTGAAGTTGAAATACAAGGAATTAAATTATCAAGTGCTAATCTGTAATACGTTTTTTGTTAATTAGTTGTGATTAACACAAATACTCATTGATGTTTCATATTCTTTAGTTTTTTGCTGATTCCTTCATTTTCAATAACAACATTGTACGAACAGTTTTACATTGTAATGTGATGGCTTTCTTTCTAATTTGCATATAAGTCCATAAGTGCCCAAAACCATATTTTTTTATAAATGTTGTATCAATGTTTTATTTGTACTCTTAATTGTGCGACTAAATGTGAATGTGTTCTCATTTGTTGAGTGTTGTGGCAAGATGGACATGAAACGTAGAAACATGCTACTGGTTCTTGTGGTACAACAACTGTTGTTTCAAAATTTATTGTTGTTGTGTCTTCTAATCCGACAACGTACGAGAATGGTTGGCCAGCGACGTCGTGTCCGTCGTCGAACACCGGTATCGTACACAATGACACAAAGAATCAATGCTCAATTAAGCCATTTGAATATGATCATTGATGCTGGGGATGTTCAGTGTGTGGTTAATTTGAGAATGAATCGCAATGCCTTCGGAAGGTTGTGCTATCTTCTAATGAATGTAGGAGGATTAACAGATTCTCGATATGTCCGAGTGCAAGAGAAGGTGGCAATGTTTTTGTCTGTTTTGGCGCATCATAAAAAAAATCGGGTGACTAGTCATGATTACATGCGAAGTGGACAGACAATCAGTTCACATTTTCATGATGTTATGCGTGCCTTGATGAGGTTATATCCATTACTTTCATAAATATATTAGTCAATTAAAAGTCTTAATTCTCTTATTTGTTTCAGGGTTTTCTAGGTGCATTGGATGGAACACTCATCGGTGTACACGTTCCTGCTCGAGAGAAAGCCAAATATAGAACACGAAAAGGAACTATTGCAGTAAATGTGCTTGGGGTTTGTGACCGCAATATGAACTTTGTCTACGCTCTTACTGGGTGGGAGGGATCTGCGGCTGACGCAAGAGTATTAAGAGATGCGTTAACTCAGGATGATCTCTTCAAAGTTCCAAGAGGTAATATGTTAAAAACTTCGGTGTTAAATTTTGTCGAAAATTGTCTTCTCGCTTCGTTATACATTATTGATTTCCGGGTTTTTCCAAAAAGTAATGTATCACATGTAAACATCTTGCAGGTTGTTATTATCTTTGTGATAATGGGTACGCCAATATCGAGGGATTTTTTTACTCCGCACAGGTGAGTAAGATATCATAGGGATGCTTGGGGAAATTGAACATCCGCACCACAAGATTACAAAGAGCTCTTCAATTGGCGACACTCGCAAGCAAGAAACATTATCGAGAGAGCATTTGGTTTGCTGAAAAAGAGATGGGCTATTCTTCGAAGTCCATCGTTCTACCCTTTAGCGGTTCAAAACCAAATAATTCTTGCGTGCATACTATTACACAATTTCATCCGTAATCAAATGCCAGATGATCCATTGGATGAAAATGATTACGATGTTGGCAGTCCCGTACATGATACACAGAATGATTATATAAGCATTTTCGAGTAATCCAGTGGGTGGGATAGTTGGAGATATGAGTTCGCAATGTCAATGTAGAACACCTACAATTAACTATGTTTTATTTGTATTCTAAAGATTCATTGTTAGTCTAGTCTGTAGTTGGACATCTTTTATCTGTTTCATTATTGTGCCTTTTTATTAGTTGTTTTGTTGATGAATGATACTGTGTGAACTATGTGTCATGAACATTGTTGGTTGATTGAGAAGCTTTGAAATAAACATTCCTTCTTAAATTCTACTGCCTTCTACTCTGGTAATGAATATCATATATACTTACTACTTTGATATCATGGCAGACTTTATACTTGAAGATTTTCTTTAAGCATGGACAGTGTAGCAACTTCTGCGAGTGGTAGTGGGCGGTGTAAGAAAGTGGATAAGACACGGAGAAGTTGGACCGGTCATGAGGAAGGCGTGTTAATACAGTCGCTTAAAGAGATTATCACGAAGGGGTGGAAAAGTGAGAATGGTTTTAAAACGGGTTACTTGAGTCTTTTGGAGAACGCAATGCAGACAGCAATACCAGGTACTAATTTACGTGGTAATCCTCATATAAATTAAAAAATTCATGTGTGGAAGAAAATACATAGTATTTTGGTGACTTTGCTATCCAAAAATGGAGTCGGATGGAATGACACTGAGAACACGATCGATGTTACGGATGAGACATGGGAATCTATTGTGAAGGTATGTTGTCCACGTATTTTGACCTTCAGTTAAGTAACTCATTCACTGAACCATTGTAATTGCATCTGCTGCAGCACAAACCAAGCTTATGATCTATGCGACATAAACAGTGGTCACACTATAGTAACTGGTGTGAAATATTCGGAAAAGATCGAACAACTGGGGATCAATCTAAGCATTTTGAGAATGTGCTGCAACAAGTTCTGAAATTGGGTAACGAACTGCCTTATGAAGAGTTCCTTGGAGAGAATCGTACTTTTAACACTACCGACGGTGCTGATGATTCCATATCCGAAGCACATACGCCTACGTCAAAATCAGTTGAAGGTGCAAGTTCCAAGAGTAAGAAAAGGAAACAAATAAATGAGCATGATGACTCCATAGTCGAAGCAATCAACAACCTCGCTCACATAACGAAAGATACGATGTCACACTTGATCAAGGAAATGTCTTCTGAGGAGAAAATTTCAGATGTTCAAGATACGGTATTTGCTGCATTGCAAAGTCTGACTGAGCTTTCAGAGGACGAACAAGTGGTTGCCGCTAAGTTGCTATTCAACAATCATAATGATCTGGCACTGTTCAAACGACTAGGTGACCGTGCAAGGATTTGCTTTGTTAAAAGATTGTTGTGTGGTGAGTAATGGTAACGGGTTTAGGGTGTTTTTGGTTGATGTGTTTTAAATTTTTGATGAACCAACTGTTTATCTTTTGCGTTTTGGATAAACCAGATACATCAAGTTATGTATGGTGGATTTCAGTTTTGGATAAACCAGATACATCAACCATATGCGTGTGCACTTCTTTGTGTAATAAAATACTTGAATCTGTGTAATGTTGAGTTTTTAATTCATCACCTCCCTTTCCGCCGTATAAAAGGAGGAGAGGAGATGGATATGAAGGAAGGAGAGGTAATCCTAGAGGTGGGTTTGGGCATGGGGATCGAAGGTGAGCTTTCCGGATATATAATTTGAGCGCACAGTTCGAGGGCTATGTCAGTAAACTAGTTTTGTTGATTCTTTCAAAACTACAGCAGATTGACACTGTCTGTTGACGGTAAAAAAATATAATCTTTTGATGGAATAGTAACTCATTCCAGTGGTTTTGTTGATTCTTTCAAAACTACAGCAATTTTTCTTCTTGATTATTATTGCTTTTAGCTATGTGCCCGTTACTTCTCTTCTACCTTGTGTTTTGTGATATGGGCGGACGCTGCTGGGGCAGTTGCTGAGTTCAAAGTTATAGTGCACTGTGGTGATGGCTGCAACAGTTCATTAAGTTGCTTTTAAGTTCAAGAACTGATTTTTTTTCGAAACTAGAACATCTAATAAGAATGAATTAATAACTGTGAGTACTATAATAAAAAAATATATAGTATATAATGCTGTTTAAAATGCACTTATTCCTCTGTACAAGTACAAGGTTGATCGTTAGCAATAAGTTATAACATGATAGCCATTGTAATGTGAGTTTGACGTGTATCAAATATACTTTATTTTATCATTTATTAAAACATTGTACGTCTTTTTAAATTTGTGTAATGTTGAGTTTTTAATTCATCATCTCAATTACTTTTAAGATTCTCATTTCGATTCCTAACACCAGCAATGCCATTAAGATTGTACAATGTCTTCACATATCACCAACAATGTAAACCAACATAGATTAGACAGTACAATATCTTCACTTGTTACCAGCATTCAACCCACTTAAATATATTTGGAAGCAAAATACAAAGTACTCCATAGAGACATCACCGTTATCAGCACTTAAACAAATATTTTCCACAAAATAAACACTATCACCTTACATTTCCAAAACATCAAAAGGATGGTTGCTTAAGTGCACATTTCAATGTAGGGAGTACATTTAGTTAGCTGAATCATCTGATGAGAGTTCAACAACAACAACATTCTTTGCTCCATGCTTCTCGAAGTAGATGCATTCTTTCTTTGTACTAGTGCCGAGATCAACATTGAAACGGACATGTGCATTCATCTTCGGAGTGTCTGACTCAGTTACTTTTGGTGTGTGAAACAACTTCTGCTTCTTCCGAACAATTTCTTGGAGAAAGCCACATTCCTCAGCTTTCAGTTCAGTACCATATACATCATCTTCACTGCACACAAACGTTTCATCATCAGAAATGAGATCAACAAAAGGCACATCGTACTTGCTAGTCACAGTTTCTTGAGAACCATTTTTGGTTTAGACAGACATTGGGATCGACAGAAGACACGTACAAACAAAGTTTTGGAATTGAGAATTACACAATACATATGATCCACTTATATAAGAAGAAGAAATTAATGAGTTCAAGTCACCAACCACTTCCATTAAATACACAATCTTTATAAATATGGTAATGATGGAAATCTTTAGTAGGTCAACACCTACAAAAGATTCTAAAGTCATATTTAAGTTCAATTGGCTTATATATGCACACTCATTTATTATACATATTTCACGGCCAATATCTCAGAAACTGCAGTAAACAAACAAAAGTACATAAACTATATAAATGATCAACATATTTGTATTTTTATTACATATATTCAAATGATTGGAAGAAGAACCAATTTACTAACAACCATTTATTTGCAATCAATTAGTATCCATTACACAAAAAAGTCCAAATGACTAATTACTAACAACCATTTATTCACAGTAAAGAATAAATTTCACATACCTGGATATGCAACCTATGTGTGACACCCAAAAAACTCAAAATCAGTTCGTCAGCTGGTGAAAACACTTCTGCTTCTTCGAAACCCAGGCAAAAAAAGCATTACATGCCACAGTTGGGAATACATACGTATGTACAAGTTCAATAGTAAAGTGTTCAAATTAAGACTAACATTGACTACTCAAACTTTGATTGAATAATAACTAAAAACATCCGAACCAAGCTTAATACTCCAAACTATCTACTAACAGAACCATTTTCCATTCCCTCCAATAACTTTCCTATCTCCTCAGACAACTTCTCCAATTTCATGCCTAGCTTGTGATTCTCACGACCTAAATCAGATACTTCCTTTACTAGGTCGGCTAATGTCTTAGTTTGATTTGTTTCTGTAGTAGAAGGTTCAGTAGTAGTAGAACTTGAGCAATTAGAGTCATTCAAATTGTTGACATCAACTGGTTTTGGCAAGGAGGCGTTGTATGCATCCTCTGCAGCTGCCCTACTTTCATAACCTTTGTAACACGTACCAGGGAAACGACAAACTTGGGCGTTTGCCTCAGACCATCTATCGTACACTCCAGGCTTCCTACCGACGAAAACCACATAGGTTTTGGTCTGCATTTAACAGAACAGAATATTACATGATAATATGTTACACCAAAATGTATTCAATTACTAATTAAACTTGCAAATAGTTAAGAACATTGACGACTACAATAATCTGAAGAAATCAAACAACTGTAACAAAACATATTGTTGCATTCGTGTACATCGTGTGACATAATTAGTAATTGAAAAACAAAGAAGACAAGTATATCACGTACATAGTACATAAATATGTACGAAAGTGTTGGTGAAAACGTAACAAGAAATGGGCTTTCTTTGAAAAAAAATAAGGAAACGCAGAAATAGAATTGCAAAAAATTGTAATTACTCAAACAAAACAAGAAATCACCATCGAAGTAATTTTGGATAAGTAGCTGGTTGTGCCCTTCGATTTATGTTTCAAATGAAACTTCTGGGTTGTCTAGGGTAAAATCAGCCACAAACCTGCAAAATAAATTTTTTAGTAACAATGAGAAGGAGATCACCCCAAAACCCATTGGTAACGATGTGAATTCGAGAAAACGAATAATAGAGGTATAAAAGAAAAACAGTTGCCAAAATACAAATTTAATAGAAATTATGACATTACCAGATCGTTTGCCACAAATATCAGGGGGATTCGCTTCAAATTTGAGATGGAAGAAATTTAAACCATCGAGGGAGAGCGATAGTATAATCCATAGATCTGGGCTTTTAAATCTGCGAGAGAGATCATGTGTTGTGTATATCCAGGAAATTTGTAAATAATATAGTCATCAAGGGTAAAACGAGAAAGTATATTTTTCCTTCTCAATCAATCACGAGGTTAACAATGGAAGCAAACAAAAATCTTTTTTATACAAGGTATTATATCTCATGCGATACCACTTTATAATCCATTGTATTGTCTACATATTATTAATCCCATCATATCTACCAAACGTTACCTAAAAATCGATGGGATGTAATATTTTAAAGACAATAAGTGATGGAAGATTTCAAAATATGAATGGTCGATTGCGAATAGGCGGGAGAGAAAATGGCAAGAAGCTCAGTACGTACAGATGATGGACCGGCCAACACCAATAATCCATTACGGGTCGCCACGATAATCATCATGAACAACGCCTTCATCTGAGGAATCACCATAGTAAACTTTTTGGCTACCATATCCGACAAACTTGAATACATTACTCCAGGTCTGATCTAGTGGACCAAGAGGTGCTGGATTCAAACTTGAGAAAAATAAATATTAAAGAAGTGAATTTAAGCTTTAATCGTGTGGAAGAAAGTGCAATCTAATCCTTAATGTCCTTTTTGTTGAGGTATTTTGGATGTCTTTTGTTGTTGTAGTTGTCGTTAAGGAGGGTGTTCACATCGAGTCATAACAGTGCAACTCGTAGGACGAAACAAGTAGATGGCTGGATTGTGGAATGAAATCCCATTCTCATTGTGTAATGTAATAATTGAAGCGCAATTGATATCTCAAAAAATCTAGTACAACGCTCTCGAACAAAATACATTGACATTAGACATTATTTTATTCGAGATTTAGTAGAGAAATGTTTGATCCGTATAGAATTTGTTAGGACAAATAACCAATTGACATACATATTCACAAAAGCATTGGACTTCGAGAGATTCTCCAATCTTAGAAATCTCTCAGCATGTGTGGATTCTGATCACTGTCGGATGTTGCCTTGGATGTTACAACATCCATGACAACATCAACATGCATGTGCATTTTTAGGAAATTAGGCATTCTGCATTTTCATTCATTCTCCAATCATTTGATGTGACTTTCGTATCAGCTCTAAGTCGATGGATCCATTTACGTATAACCGCGGTACCCGACGACGGAGATATCAGCGACAGTTTTACTCGTCCACCGAGCCTTGGTGTAAGGTCCAAAAAATTAAGACAACGTAACACAACTGCATGCAAATCTAAGAAATATGAAAAATAAGTAATTAATTGATTTAATTGCTTAATTGATTATGTGACATGTATGATTATATGCTAAATAGGATTTTATTATCATTATGCATGAAACTGTATTTTTAAGGAATATTCAAGTTGCGATCGAGGAACGGAGACCGAGGGCTGAAAAACTAAAATGTTTTTATTAAATAATTAATTTTAATTATTTAAAATATGAGTGATGATTTTTCATGTTTTTGAAAATAAGGGGTTTTGATGTGATTTTATACGCCGGGGCGTAAATTTTATCGGTGTTGGTTTTTCAACAAAAATACGAATGTTTTGGCAACTTGACTAATAAATTCACAAACTATTCTAAACAAAGGTATTTTTATAATTTAAATAAAGACTAATGGGCCCAATTAAACCCTTAATAGGCCTAATCCTTGTTAGATGATTTAAGGGAGTATTTACCCCACCCTAAACCCCATAACCCCACGCCCCAAATTCAGAATTTCACACTCAAATCTCTCCCTAGCATCACACGACACACACACATCAAAAGCAAGGAAAAATCGAGAATTTGCAAGGAAAGTTCAAAGCCAAGGTCTTGCCCCGTTCTTCGCGATCGTCAACGGTTTTTCGTGCGTTAAATACGCAAAGGCATGCCTATTCTTTCCTTCAAAACATCATCACACCATAATAAGTTTTTATGCATGAATTTTATGGAAAACAAGTGATGTGTTGATTTATTTTCGTTTTTTCTACATGTTTGTATGAGGTATAAGGGATTGCCATGGGTTAGGAATCGAACAAGCATGCTTTTACACGATTTTTTGAGTCCTAAAACTCACACAAACGCTGCACCAAACCGAAAGACACAAGCAGGTGGACAACGTTGCTGTCATAGGGTTCATGGTTCGGTTTTTGGGTCTATATGGCTTGGCTTGGTTCCAGGGCTAGCCAAGGCCGTGGGGGAGTCAAAGATAGAGTCCTAGCCATTTTAGGACTCGAGTCATGGGCTGGGGAAGGAGCTAGGACTCCCACCCGAGAGTTGGGAAGCATCGCGCGCAGGGTTCAGCGCTTGCGCAGGAGTCAAGGGCTCGGCCTGGGGTTCAAAAGCTGGGCTAGGGTGCGTCCTAAGGGTCCTAGGTGAGTGCTGGAGAGGCTGGTTTGAGAGCCGAGTCGATGGTTAGAGTCCTAGGCACCTAAACATGAGTCCTTGTCTACATGGGTTTCTCGGCCACTTCATGGGAAAGCTGATGTGGTTCGGTTATGGGGCTAGGGGCGGTTTCCGTGAGTTCCTAGGGTCCAGTGAGGTGCCTAAGGGTGTTGGTCAGTGGTTGGTCAAGCTTGGCTCGGGCGTGGTTCGAGAAAATCAGACCATGGCTAGGGGTCGAAACAAATAGATCAAGTTAAGGATTTGAAAAGATAAAATAATCGAAACACGGCTCATGGGGGTCGAGTCATAGTTCACAAGGACTAAAATAATATAAAAAAATCTAAATTGTGATTTTAGGAATTTTATATTAAATTTTGGAATTTTTCGGGATTAAAATGCTTTCAAAACGACTAATTACGAATTAATTAAAAAGTCTAGTATTTAAGCTAAATAAAATTATGAGAATTTTTATTTAGGCTTAATTATTATTTGGGACATGTTAGAGTCAAAGAAATTAAGAAAAATTCAAAAACGTAAAAATATACATCCAGGGGTAAAACGGTCTTTTTACACCTAAAAAAATTAATAAACGTCATGGTAGTGCTCTGAATGCTGTTTTATATGCTATTATGATGATTTCAAATGTTTATGAATTTTTGCATGTTAAGTTATGATTTTTAAATTTTTATGGATTAATATGGTTTAAGTATTGGACATTTAAAAGATATGTTGCATGCTTGGTTTCAAAAATAAAAACGATACGTATACGCATGATTTTTATTAAGTGATGATAACATGTTGAAGGATGTGAAAGGATTGTGACTAATACGATGATATGTTGGAGATATCGTGAGGGTTATGGTCCCAGTGGGAGCCCGACGATCGTATTTCCTTGGATACGGATATATATATGAACACGATGATATGTTAATACGTAAGGCCAATGCCCAGTTGACCGGTGAGAGTGTCGCTGGTGTCCCCGCCGCACAGTTTTGTGGTTATATGTAGATGGATCCATCGCCCAACACGTATATGAACACGAAAGTCACAATCAACGATCTGAATTCAACAAAACACTTATATGAACATGAATATGAATATGTATATGTTGAGGATGATATGTATATGCTTATGATAATATGAAAATGTTTATGATTGTACACGTTTAGGAAAATGTTTATGTTTAAAGTTTATGTTTTATGATGAAAATGATATTCTAAGTACAAGTATTTTTCACCGTTGTATGTGACATGTATTACATATTACTCGTTATCAAGGATATGATGTGTTGAGTCTTTAGACTCACTAGGTGTGATTGATGCAGGTGAGTATGATAATAATGTTGGGGGAGGCTTGGATGCCTAATCTGACTGGACTGAAAGTGCATATAACCCGAGGACCAGCACTTCTATTTTCCGCATTTAAGTTTATGATTTTACGTTAAAAATTGGAGAGGGTTAATATGGGCTACACTTTTCATTTTTATTGCTTTTTAGGTTTTGTAAAACGATTAACGAATTCATTTTTTTGGCTATTTCTCCTACATTTTCAAATACTAGTTGGATGTTTTATTTTAAAATGGTACAAAAGTATTTTATGTATATGTATATGTATATGGCCGAATTACCAGAGATTTAAAAAAAACAATTTCTAGTACTTTTTAAGCAAAACGATTAAGCAGACGTTTCACTTCGCCTTACATGTTCGTGTTCGTATTAGTCACAACCAACTCACTTCTTTCGAAAACATGTCATCATTTTCATCACTTGTAAAACTCATGCATATATATACCTTTTCTTAAAATCAAACATGCAATTTGTTTCTAACATTAACATAAAAATTCATGTTCAATATCAACATATACATTTTAAATATGCATAAACAGTTGTTAGGGTAATGCCAGGACTGCTAACGTAATCAGTTGGAAAAATGATCGGTTCCCAATCACACTTATCAAACGCCTTAAACCATAATTGTAACCATTTCTTAGACGTAAACTCGAGTTCAAACCTTAACTTCTATAATTCGCTTAAAACTTAGACTACAGTCTCCGTTTTAGTCCGACCTTAACCAAACTTAAACCATATTTCAAAGGCTCCTAACCAAATCCTGTAGATCCAATTAAACCATCAACAACCTTAGACACATTGACATATCAACACCCAAAACGAACCATGCTTATCAAAATCAAAACTCTCAAGTGCAAGACTAGAGCCTAGGCGTTGGCTGAGTAGCGCTGCAGCGCTTGTAAGCGCCTAGGCGCCATGCATCAGTGTTGCGGCGCTACAAGAACCGAAGATCAAGCGCTGCGACGCTGAAAGGGTAGCGTTGCGGCGCTAATATTGCGAGCGAAAACCCCATTTTTCACCTCAAAGCCAAGCCATCCTACACTCACTTGGCCCAGACCAAGCTCGAACCAACCTATCCTAGACCAAAACCAAACCTTCCTGCACTGTCCTAGCCATGACCTTCAACCCCATTTTCTCGAATACACATGAACCACCCGAACTCTAAAAAACCGAGCCACAAGCACATGAATCGATTGGTTCTCCCTTAGAAAAGAATGGAATAGGGTGTGCCTTTGCGTCTAAACGCTCGAAGATTCACAGAAATGACAAGAAAGATGAACACCGGAGGGACGGGATCACAACTCTCACGATTTTTCCTTGAAGATGGCGTGACAAAGCTGCTGCGACTCATGTGGGGAGCTCCTTGACGAGGTGAGGGGCGGCCGAACATATGAGGTTGGGAGATTAGGGTTTCGGGGATAGGGTTTGATATTAAAATAAGTGTATATTGGGCCCATAAATAAAATTAATGAGGATGTGTAGGAGTCTAGGCCCAAAATATATTAAAATAGGTCCATTAAACCCAAAAAGCCACTCGTAAAATATTTCGTTCAAGTACGTTTTTGAAATATTACATGAACCCTGAAAAAGTCATCCGTTTTACTAAAATTGAATATCAGTTCAAAATATGGCTCGATGCGTAAAAATAAATTAAAAGCCCATTTTCGAAAATTCCATAAAATTTCACCATACATTAAATAAGTAAAAATACTTATTTAATAAAAATATTTTTCCTTAAAAATAAAAGCACATATTCATGTCATAAGCATGCATTTAAAAATATTTAAATAAGTGAAGGATCGAGTGTGCTAATGCCTTTGAAGATATTTCGAACAGTATATTCTCCAATGAGCTGCAATAGCTCGTGTTCTAAGAATATTAACACCGATGAATTAAATCGAATTTGGTTTAAAAGCAAGCGAAAGAAACTCGAAGTAATCCTTCGTGAAGAAGACTGTTATATAAGAAAACATTTTAACTTATGTAAACTGAATAACTGAAAAATGGTAGATTATTTTTTTCATTCATCAGTTCAGTTATGGTGACAACTGAACTGACGGATACTCTAATTAATCCAAATAGTTTGAAAACAGTAGTTTATCAGTTAAATACATAAGATATGTTTATGGATGTTCGAAGACTTTAACTGCTCCTACGTCACCCTTTCTACCTCCACGGGTAAGATCCATCAGAAGACTTTGATTTATATAACTGCTTGTACAAACCCACTCAGCTAGGACTTACACTACTGCCTAAACTGAACTCCTAGCTACGACTGAAGGCACCACCTTCCAGCCAACACTTCTTTAACGTCTATGTGTCAAAGACTACATACACAAGTTTAACGTCTTTGTGCAAGACTGTATTTGAGTGGTGGTGAGAGTGTTTGTGTGTGAGAATTGAACAAAGATGTTCTCACACATTGAGGGAAATAAGCTTCTACACTATGCTGATAACACGTTGAAGTGTCCCTCTGGGCTGATTGCTTCTGAAAGCTAATTTTCAATGTGCGTGCCCTTTCTTTTCTCTCTTATTTGCGTTGAAGCTTCTTATCTCTGTATATTGAGTCTTCACTGATCTTCTCTTTATATACGCAGAAAAACTGATCGTACAGTGAGACTCAATTATTGTATCTGTTGCATCTTGAATTCGTTTATTGGACTTTGTGTCTCGACTTTCCGATTGCCCTTCTGAAACGTTTTGTCTTTAATGCTCAGATGCAACGTCCATTATTGTCCTTTGACTGGACAATGGTTTTGTACCTTTTTGTATAGCTAAAATCCACTAGAAAGAGTTTATATTCATCTACAACTGAAAGGTTCTGACTAATGCTTCAAACTAGTCAGCTGAACTGATCTTCAGTTGGGCTGGTGAAATCAGTTGACTCGTCAGTTGAACTGATTTCACTCTCGTTCAGTTGAACTGATCAGCTGGGTTTTTCATCAGTTGAACACTCCTTCGGCTGGCCAGGCTTCTGAGGTTCTCCTGCTGAACCACCTATCAACTGGACAATCAGCTGGACTGCTCAATTGACGTAACAGTTAGACTGATTCAGTTTGTGCGATCAGTTGAGTCTTCAGTTTGCGATGTAAACAGTTCGTGACCAATCCTAACTTCTGCACACTAAGGTAGATTATTAGTAACACAAAATAACAAATTTTATTAACATCAAAATCAAGATTACGAACTTGAAAAGTTCCAACAATCTCCCTCTTTTTGATGATCACAAAACTTGAGCAGTTAAGCACAATATATTCAGTTCAAGGGTTAGTACATTCAAACATTGTTGAAAGCTCCCGCTCAAGAACTGAATTAAAGAAGTTTTGAAAACAATTTAGAAATAGAGGAAAAAAACTCCCCCTCAGAGACTGATTGTAAACTCGTATTTGAAAGATACTTATCTAATCATTCATTCAAAGGTTATAATCATTCAAGCATCGTAAACAAGAAATCTGGAAATATCCATTCAGTCACAATGAAACACAGCTAAATAAAAATGTTGTTTATTTAAATAAATTTCTTTGTATTTACATTTGAGTACATAAAGGGAAACTTGCTACAACAATAGCATATTTTAAACAACATCAGATATCGGTCAGTTTATGTGACAGAACTGGATATACCATCAGCTGGTTGTCTTGACTGCTTCAAATGCTGCATCGGTTGTGAGTTCAATTTTCTAGAAAAACGAGTTAAACTGCTTTGAACTTGACCTTTGTGCTTACTCAACTGGTCGAGCAGACTCTGACTAAGCTCACGTGGAATTCAGCTGGTGATTAAATCGACCAACATCCCAACATGGATGAGTTTCGTCTGAAGAACAGCTGACCAAGTAGGCTTGCAACTGAAATCTTGTTCAGCGAGCAATTTAGCTGTGCATCTTTGTAGATGATTTTCAGTCTGCTGCAGGCTGATTAAAACCCCAAAGCTAAGAATCTGGAGAAGTAGCTACAACGATAGTTGCAAAACCAATCCTTTCAACTCTTTGCTAAAGAGCGATATATAAGTATTTTCAAATAGTTTTAAAAATTGTATTAAATACTTTTAAAACTGTAGAATCTTTTTAATAGAAAATTGTATTAAATAATTTTAATCCTTTTAAATTATTTTCAAATAGTTTTGAAAAATCCTTTGTTTGACTAAAATCGGCTTCCCGGTTAAAATAAGGTTCGACTTGTCAAATAATTTGGACTTTAGCATTTTTAGAAAATTTTATCCTATTTAATCATTTTGTCGACCCTTAAAATATTTTCATCTTGCCTGTCATCAGTCTCCTTTCCCGTGCCTAATATCAAATATCCGGACAAAATCATCAACTTTATGAAATCATGCAATTTAAACATTTAATCACATAAAATATATCATTTAAGCATTTAAAATCAATTAAATAAAATAAATAAGCAATTTAAACAATTTGCATGCATGCGGTTTACGTGGACTGATTTTTGGACGTTACAAATCCTCCTCCCTTAAATAAAATTTCGTCCTCGAAATTATGACTTGCCAAACAACTCCGGGTAACAACTCCTCATCTCAGTCTCGGTCTCGGTCTCCCAAGTGGCTTCTTCCTCCGAGTGGTTCAGCCGCTTGATTTTGACAATCTTTATCACCTTATTCCATAGCCTTCTCTCCAGTCTGTCCAAAATTTGAGTAGGTCTCTCCTCATAAGACAGGTTTGGTGTAAGCTGTAGGTAGTGGCTCAAAATTTAGTACATGTGAGGGATTCGACATGTACCGACAGACCATCGATACATGGAATACATTGTGATTCTGCGAGGTTAGGTGACAACGCCACTCGATGTGCTCCCACTCTGTTGAGTATCTAGAATGGTCCGATGAATCTCAGACTGAGTTTGTCTTTCTTGCCAAATCTCATAACACCCTTCATAGGTGCTATTTTCACAAATACGTGGTCACCGTCTGCAAACTCGAGATCCCGTCTTCTTTTATCAGCGTAGCTTTTCTGTCAACTCTGAGCCGTCTTCATCCGATCTCGGATTTTGTCGACTAAATTCGTGGTGTGCTGAACTATTTCGGGTCCCATCATAGCTCTTTCTCCTACGTCTTTCCAATGGATTGACGATCTAAATTTCCTTCTGTAGAGTGCCTCGTATGGAGCCATGTCTTTGGATGACTGGTAGCTGCTGTTATAAGTGAACTCCAATAGAGGTAACTTCGGTTCCCAACTCTCTTGGAAATTGAACATGCATGCTCGGAGTAGATCCTCTAAAATCTGTATGACTCTCTTAGGCTAACCGTTTGTCTGGGGATGAAATGTTGTGCTGAATAGTAGCTTGGTCCCCAAGGCTACATGCAAACTCTTCTAGAATGATGAAGTGAATCGTGTGCCTCTGTCTGACACTATGGAAACTGGAATTCTATGCAGTCTGACTATCTCTCGGATATACAGCTCTGTATACTGCTTCATGGAGAAATTCTTCTTTACTGGTAGGAAATGTGCTGACTTAGTAAGACGGTCCACTATTACCCAAATGCCATTGGATCCTTTTACCGTCTTTGGTAAACCTACCACAAAGTCCATTGTAATGTTCTCCCATTTTCACTCGGGGATGGGGAGTGGTCGGAGCATTCCTGCTAGTTTTTGATGCTCTGCCTTCAATTGTTGACACGTCAAGGTAGTCAAGCATTCGGATACGAAGCGCATAATATCTCGTTTCATAACCGGCCACCAATATAAAAGTTGCAAGTCCTTGTACATCTTTGTACTTCTAGGGTGTATAGAATAGGGGGTACTATGGGCTTCTGTCATAATTTCAACTTTAAGTGAATCTCCACTAGGAATGTCACACCCCGAGCCCGGGCCCAAGCCTGCGTGACTACACAATAGGCCCCTATAGCAACTAATTCGTATTCGTCCTCGTTTTACGAAAATGATTAACCCAAATTGCTATAGAAGTCCATTGTAAACAATTATAAACTCATTTTAAATCTTTAATTTTTAAGATGTGGGACAAGGGTATCACAATCACTCCTCCTTCAGAAGGCGACGTCCTTGTCGCGGCCTAACTCCCCGATCCACCAGCGCTGATAATCTAGAGGTGGCTCCTACAGGTTCAAGAGGTGGCTCCCGTCATGTAGCACTTTGCCCCGCAGGTTCAAGAGGTGGTTCTCATGCACGTAGCACTTTGCCCCCACATAGCACTTATTTCCCAGTGTTTCATGCCGGTGACCGGCTCTGATACCATTATGTCACGCTCAAAGCCCGGGCCCGCGCCTGCGTGACTGCACAATGGGCCCCTATAGCAACTGCTTCGTATTCGTCCTCGCTTTACGAAAATGATTAACCTAAGTTGCTATAGAAGTCTATTGTAAGCCATTATAAACTCATTTTAAATCTTTAATTTTTAAGATGTGGGACAAGGGTATCACAAGGAACCCATAGTCGTCTTCGATATTTGACAATGCCATCCTCTTCTGTGTACAACATCCGACCTCTAGACTAATCTCGCTATCTCCATTTCTGTATTTGCTCATCATTACTCTGCCTGGCTCGAATTCTAACTCGCAGAGTAGACTGTACTGTTAAAGAAGTGAGATTAAGGGCCTCGCCCCTAACATAAACTTCAAGTTCGAACCTCTGAATTTCCGTATGCAGAGGTTTCTATACTGCTAATTGAGCCAAGACTGTCGCTTTTCTGCTCAAAACTTCCGCAACTACATTAGATTTTCAAGGATGATAGCTAATGTCGCGGTCGTAGTCCTTTACAAGTTCTAGCCATCTTCGTTGTCTCATGTTCAGCTCCTTTTGAGTGAAGAAATATTTGAGACTTTTGTGATCCGTATATATCTTACATTTTTCACCATATAATTAGTTTCTCCAAATTTTAAGGGCAAATACGACTGCTGCAAGTTCAAGGTCATGCGTCGGATAATTCTTCTCGTGGATTTTCAACTGTCTAGATGCATATGCGATGACCCAATCATGTTGCATGGGAACTACGGCCAATCCTAGCTTCGAAACGTCGGTATACATTAGATACTTCTCTTGTTCTGTCGGCATAGCTAGAAATGACGTGGTAGTGAGCTCCCGCTTCAACTGATCAAAACTGCTTTGACACTCCAGTCCCCATACAAATTTTGCATTCTTTTTTGTCAAAGAGGTAAAGGGTACTGCAATGGACGAAAAACCATTGATGAACTTGCAATAGTAGCCTACTAAGCCTAAGAAACTACGGATTTCCGTTATACTTTTAGGTACCAGCCACTCTTTAACTGCCTTGACCTTAGATGGGTCGACTTCTATTCATTCTCTCGAAATGATGTGGCCTAAGAATACCACCTTCTCTAGCCCAAACTCGCACTTGCTGAAAGTTGCATATAATTTTCGATCTCGCTATACTTTGAAAGTCGTCTTCAAGTGCTGATCATGCTCTTCTCGGCTCTTGGAATATATCAAAATATCATCGATGAAGACAATGATAAACTGGTCAAGGTATGGCTGAAACACGCGATTCATGAGATCCATGAATATGGATGGAGCATTAGTCAGTCCAAAAGGAGCATCACCAAAAATTCAAAATGCCCATAGCTCGTTCTGAAAGCCATCTTATGCACACCTGTCTCCTTTCCTCTCAGCTGATGATATCCTGATCGGAGATCTATCTTTGAAATACCGAAAATCCTTGCAGTTGATCAAAAACATCATCGACTCGCGACAACGGATACTTTTTCTTCATTGTCACCCTATTCAGTTCTCAGTAATCAATGCAGAGTCTCGTACTCCCATATTTTTTCTTCACAAATAACATCAGCATGCCCCATGGAGATAAACTAGGGCGAATAATTCATTTGTCTAGCAGCTCTTGAATTTGATCTTTCAACTCTTTCATCTCAGCAGGTGCTAGACGATGCGGTGCCTTAAAGATCGGCACAATACCTGTTTTTTGAATTTTTTTCTCTATCATCCATTGTTCGGCATCAACTCAATAGCAAACTCCACCTCTCTCTCGAGTGGAAAGAATGCCATAAACATCGTTAAGGGACACATCCGGAAAGTCCCTGACAACTTCCATATCTTTTATTGATCAACTGCCAGCGTCGGGCATGGATATAACACTGGCAAAAAAACCTTGCCAGCCCTTCTGAATAAGAGTCCTTGCATGCATGCAAGAAATAATGTGCGACATCTGTCAATTCTGCGTAGCCTCGAATATGAACAATTTCTCGTTGGACCGTTGGATGGTCTAATAGATACTGACCTCTGCTGGAAATCGATAGTAGCTCTGTTCAGTGTGAGCCAAACCATGCCCAAAATAATGACGAACTCAGGCATCGGCAACACAAAAAGGTCCGCTCGATCAACATTCTTCTGTAATTTGTGAAACGTCTGCCCTTTTTATTGCTTAAAAAGTACTAGAAATTTTTTTTGTTTAAACACTAAATTTTCGGCCATGTACATTTACCACATGAAATATTTTTATAAAATATTTTACGCCTTAAAAGAAAACATTAACCAACTAGTATTTTAAAAATCAAGTGAAATAGTCATAAAAATGAAATCGTCGCATGTTTCATCAAACCTAAAAAGCCATAAATTTGAAAAGTATAGCCCATACTAAACCTCTCAAAAATCTCTCAAAAGCATAAATAAATAGTCTTAAAATATTTAGCGCAAATCATGAATCATAAATCTTAAATGCGGAAAAAGTACAAGCGCTGGTCCTCGGGTTGTGTGCACCCACAGTCCAGCAAAATCACCCATCAAGTCCTCCCTCAAACTCACATCCATCCATCACACTTAGTGAGTCTAAAGACTCAACACACCATAATTTTTATGACAAATAATACCTATAAAATCGCATATAACAGTGAAAATACTTTTACGTAAAAATAACATTTTCATGACATGCAAACATAAACTTAACATTTCCTTTTTCCTCAACATGACATAAAAACCTTTAACATGATCATAAACATTTTCTTTCTTCCTTTCCTTTGTTGAATTCAGATCGTTAATTGTGACTTTCCTCAAACCTCAAAAAGTCGATGGATCCATCTACATGAAACCGCAGTACTGGATGGCGGGGGACACCAGCAACACTCTCACCGATCAACTAGGCCCTGGCCTATCCTCATCAAATAGAAATACGATCGTCGGGGCCCCCTCTGGGGCCTTTTCCCATAAATGGGCTCCCTCTGGGGCCTTTTCCCCTCACGATATTCTCATTCTTACCGTTACCTCATACTGTTACCTCATATCCTCATATTCGTAATAATGGAAATACAATCGTCGGGCTCCCACTAGGACCGTCACCCTTACGATATCTCCAACATTATCGAATTAGTCACAATTACTTCACTTCCTTCAACGTTTACATTCTCATTACTTTATAAAAATCATGCATAACATATAATTTTGTTTTTGAACCCAAGCAAGCAACATGTCTTTTAAATATCTTCCTTAAATCATAAAAATCTCATAGACATTTAAAAATCATAATTTAATCATGTAACATTTCATAAACATTTCAAAATAATCAAAATATCATAAAAACAGCATTTAGAGCACTGCCATGACGTTTACTAATTTTTGGTGTAAAAAGATCGTTTTACCCCTAGACGTAAAATTCCTCGATTTTGACTTTTTCTTAACTTCATTGACTCTAACATGTCCCAAATAATTATTAAAGCTTACATGAATTTTCTCATATTTTTATTTGGCTTAAATCGATGACTTTTAGATTAATCTTTAAATATGACGTATTAACGCGTTTTAATCCCGAATTAAACCAAAACTTAATATAAAATTCCCAAATTTAAAACATAGACTTTTATTAATTATTTAAGCTTAAATATAATTTTTCATAATTTTATAAAGCTTCAAACTAGGCTTTTCATTTAATTCGTTAATTAGCGTTTCGGGCGGCGATTAAATCACGAATAAATCCAAAACTCGTTATTTTGATCCCAATTTTTTAACATAACATTTTTAAGATTTATTCTACCCTTCCAAGTTATGAGCCACCCCCGTGGATCCATGGATTCAATTTTTGTCTAATAAAATTCGAAATTGACACCTTATCATACACAGTGAGCCATCTCCTAATTTACTCGAGCCACGCCCAAGCCACCTTGAGCCAAAACCTAGCCAACCCACCTAGGGACCCTATTGAGCAAGTCCAGCCCAAAAAACCAGCCCTGGACAGCTCAAAAACTTGCTGGAATTTGACCCCAAAATCTGTTTTTGTGTGTGTGTGCTTCCTTGTATGTCTAGGACTCCTAACCCAACTAGGACTCTCCCAGCCGAGCCACCACCGAGCCCACCTGTCCCTAACAACCCATGGACCATGCCCAGATCATACCCAGACCAGCCCACTCCCTAGAACCTAGCAGCGAAGCCCCTGAACCAGAAGCACAAACATGAGCGTCCCTTGCTGTCATCCTCACGGTTTGCACTCTTGGTTCGAGCCAGCAGCGAGCTCCTATGACCGACCACTGCCCATGACCCTTGGACCCTGATGAACAAACTAGCTTGCCCCCAGACCGAGCCGCAAGCCCCTATTCTCTCCCGAACAGATTCTGCGCATGAATATGGGAGGAGTCCCACTTCGGGTGGGCTCCTTCCCCAAGCCTAGAACTCAAACCTTAGCCACCCTAGGACCCAACCCAACCCTAGACCGAGACCACCCCTGACCCTGGACGAGCCCTGGTCGAGCCCCACTAACCCATGCAAAGCACGAGCCCTAGCATCTTATACAAGCCAACCCCACTCACGTACGGTTCCTACTTCTGATCTATTCATACGATTTCAGCTTTGTTCTTTTTTTTTTGTAACGTTTTTGGTGTGCTTTAGGGCTCTTTGAAACATGTAAAAACATTCCTCAAACATATCCTAATCATGGCAGCCCCTTTAGATCATAAAAATCATGTTTTTGGTTTACATATCATGCTTTAAAATTCATGTTTGATGCAAAAACGAAAATATAACAAAGTGCAACTTGTTTTTCATTAAAAGCATAATTAAATAAATACTATGGTGTGATGGATGTTTGAAGGAAAGAATATGACGTGCTTTTGCGATTTAAACGCACGATTTCTCGTTGACGGTTACGAAGAACAACGACGACAACCTTGGCTTGAAACTCTCTTGAGTTTTTCAAACTTTTCCTTGATTAATCTTAGGTGTGTGTCGTGTATATTGTTACAAGGGAGAATTGGTGTGTGAAATTTGCAAAGTGGCGTAGGAATTGTGTGGGTTAAGGGATGGGTTTAACACTTTATACAGTAAATAAATCATTAATTAAGCTTAGGCCCATTAAGCATATTAATTAGGCCCATTAGTGCTTAATTAAAATATTAAAAATAGTTTTGTTTAAATAAATTTGTGAATTTATTAGTCGGATTGTCAAAAAGTTCGTATTTTTGTTGAAAATTCAACACCGATAAAATTTACGTCCCGGCGTATAAAATCACCTCAACACTCTTTATTTTCAAAAATATGAAAAACCATCAACTATATTTTAAACAATTAAAAATAATTGTTTAATAAAATATTTTACGTTTTTCAGCCCTCGGTCTCCGTTCCTCGATCGCAACTTGAATATTCCTTAAAAATACAATTTTATGCATGATGATAATAAAATCATATTTAACATATAAGCATGCATGTCACATAATCAATTAGCAATTAAAATCAGTTAATTACTCATTTGTTCATGTTTCCTAGATTCGCATGCAGTTGGATTACGTTTTCTTAATTTTGGACCTTACAATTTGAGCTCCACATCCTTAACCATGCTTGTAGAGATCATATGCTCACCCGAAGTCACTGTGACTCTGAATCCCGACTCCACGTCCTCCGGCAAGACTTCCAATCGTTTCACAAAGGATTCAAATATGTAAGCATGCGTAACTCCAGAATCTAGCAAAGTGTAGATAGTTACACCTGCTAACAATATTCTGTCTGTAATAATAGTCGCATTATACTCAAACAAGGCCATAAGATTCAAAAATTTCTTATCATCTAGGCCCTTTCGAGTTTCCCATATTAACAAATTAGTCCCTAATGTCTCGAACATATTGCAAAATGGCCTTTTTATTTTCAAAAATTGCCAAAACCGCCTTTATATTCTTCAAAAATTTCCAAATGGCCCTCAAAATTTCGAATTATGGTAATTTACCCTCAATAATTTCGAAAATTGTGTAATAGTCCCTTAAGTTTCTAGATCGACATAGTTCGGTCCCTAAGTTCTCAATCCTCCTCAATTTAATCCTAGGATACATGCTTATTAATCCGAGCAATAAAGCACTATAAAATGCTTAAATAGCCGAAATACCTGTAATAAGCGTAGTGTCTGGATCTGCTTGCTCAGCATGCATCACATAAGCCCTTCCAGTCACGGGCTGCTTTTGCTTCGGGTAATCAATAGCCTTATGACCGTCTCCTCCGCACCTGAAGCACTTGTAGGTGCCCCACATGCACTTTCCAAAGTGTCGGCGTTTGCATTCCTTGCAAAGCGGCCTCTCATCAGTCTTCGGGACAGCTGCTCTCTGTGGCTGCACCTGTGGTTTCTATTGTCCTGGCAGCCTTGGTGGTCCCAAAAATGGCTTCTTGGTCTGCTGTTGCTGCTGTGATGGAGGGGGTCTCTTTCTTTGCATCTCCCACTCAATATCTTTAAGTGATTATAATTCGTAACAGCATCATTATGATTCGCTGGGTCTCCCAATAGCACATCTCGACGCACAGTAGAATTAAGACCATTCAGAAAGTGTCTCAGTTTCTCAGCAACATCATTAGCGATTAGAGGCACAAAGTGACAACCCCTATCAAACTTCTTGACAAACTCCGCAACAGGTAATTCCCCCTGCTAGAGACTCGTGAACTCTTGCTTCAGCCTAGACGTCACGTCAGCAGTAAAGTATTTCTCATAAAATATCCGCTTGAAGTCCTCTCATGTGAGGGTATTCAGATTCACCCCCCTCTCAGCTCCTTCCCACCACAGAGATGCGTCATCCTTCAGTAAATAAATGGCGCATCGAACCCTGTCAGCATCCACCATGTTCATATAACGGAATATCACCTCCAACGACCTAATCCACCCCTCAGCCATGAAGGGATCAATAGTACCAGAAAAATCCTTCGGATCCATCCTCCGAAACTACATGTAAATATCATCCGGACGACCCCTGGCAGCATTCCCAGCATGCTAGTCCAATAAACGAGCAATCCCATCGAGCACCATGCAGCAGCATCCGAGGGTGGTCAAGGTACCTCATCACGCATCTCCTTTTCAGTATTCATGGGAATAGCACGTCTGGGAGACATCACTGTACATGCCGTCCAAACCATGTAACCAACATGCATTTAAATTTAAAATATGTCTAGCCTCCTAATTTACATATCATAGAAACATTTATAATTCAGCATATAACATTTTAAGCAGTAAAACTCACAGACTTGAGGCGTGACTTCTTGAACTTCTCGGAGTGACAGTAACACAACCTTTTCGGGATCCTTCGCTCTGATACCAAATGAAACGTCCCTTACTTTAAACTTTAAATTTTAAATAAATACTAGGAAATTTTTTATTTTTTTATAAACATTTCCTTCTAACTTCAAGAACATCCAACATAAAAGCCAATATTTAAAAATCTTAAATACATAAATCTTCACCCACAAAATTATACGTCAGTTTTAAAATAATTCAAATACTAAATTTCAAAATAAAGCATAAAATCTCTAATAAAATAATTCTCAAAATCTTTACTTTAAAATTTTAAATCTAAAGCTAATGCGGAAAAATAAAATTCCTTCGGGAGTGTACTGTCGGACCCGATCCACTCAAGCGTCAAGGCTTCCCTCAAAATCATCCTCACCTGCGACCATCCAGATCTAGTGAGTCTAATGACTCAGCACGTTCTAACCAAACGTAACAAATAATACATACACAGGCACATGCAGCTTTAGAATAAATCTTTTAACAAAATAAGCTGGCGTAAAAACTCGTAATCGTATATAAATCATAAATCATTAAATCATAAAGCCTTTCATCATCATATATTATTTTAGGTTAAATTTGATCCTTGAAACTGGCTATATTTTATCATATCATCATGTGGTCGACTAATCAGTCTAGCTATACCAAGTACATAAGGGCAGGGCGTCATCAACTCTCGTCACTGGAACGTGGCCAAATATGGAAATACGTTCGACGGGCTTCCTCCAAGGGCCTTCTCCCGTAAAAAGACTCCCTTTAGAGCCTTTTCTCTCACGATATCTCCAATTATATCCTTTATGTCACAGTCAATTCACATCCTTTAAATATTTTTCTTTCTTTTTATTTATAAAATATCGTATCCTTCAAAAATCGTAAAATAGCATTTTTTTTTTTGGGAAAAAGCATATAGTCATTGCATATGTCATAAAAATATCATATTTGCATCATAAACATTTTAAAATATCATTTAGCATGTATTATAATTCTTCGAGACACTGCCAGAATTTTCGAACTATCGGGGATGTAAAATTACAATTTTACCTCTGGACCTCGAACTTCCCAATTTTGAATTTTTCTTACTTTTATTGACTCGAACCTGTCTCGAACCATCATATAAGCTTAAATTTGACTTCTAATATTTTTCTTAGATGTAAACCCGAGCCTTTCGATTTAATAACTTAATAGCTAAACTATAAAGCGTTTTAAACCCGAATAAATTCAAAGCTTAATATATTTTCTTCCCAAATTTGAAACATGACTTTTACGACCCTATATTACTCCCGTAAGCCATGACGCAACGTAGACCCGCGGTTCGACCCTTGCACCTAGCCTAAGCTGTACTCCTCTCTTCCTTCAACCATAAGTCATGCTACAATTTTGTTTCCAAACCATCACCGAGCCATCTTGGGCCACCGATGCACCAGACCCTAGCCTACCCTCCTAGACACTATCTGAACCACCTGGACCAATGCACCAGCCCTGCGCCATCGCAACCAGGCGCGCACCTCCTATGCACGAGAAACCTAGGCTTGCGGCCGCTCCACCTGATAACCCCCTCGAGTCCAGCACCTAAGAAACCCTTTAGCCCTATTGGTCTCGACCTGCCACACACCCCTTAACCCCATGAAAACCCTAGGTGCACAAGTTTCTTCCCATGCACGACTTCTTCTAGACATTGTCTAGCCTTTCATCGTGTCATTATACGACCCCTTTCCCGTCACTTAAATGCTTATATAGGTAGCGTGACCCTTAGAACATATAACGTAATTCATATATGCATAGAACATTCGAAATTTTGAGAAATATACGTCTATACATTAAACAATTTGAACTTAAACATTTTTTCATGCTAGAAAACATAAATCGTGCATGATATGATTTAAATGGTGCAAAAAAAAAAGTTTAGAAGCGTGTCTTTGCATTTAGAATGCTCGAATATTCAATCGTTGGCGCGGGTTGCGATGAAGAACGAAATGGGGAGGAAGAAGGTTGGATTTTTGCCTTGAGGTTTTTGAAAATTTATTGTGTGTGTTGTGTGTGATTTTCGGCCAATTGAAACCTTAGAACCCTAGGATTTTGATTTTATAATTTAGTGTTTTAGGTTGATTTAGCAGTATAGAGTTTAGAGTTTTTAGGACTCTTACTTTGAAAGTAATTAAGCCTATTAATCCTAGGTACGTTAGGCCCATTAAGGCCCAATTAAATATAAAATAAAAGTTTACAAAAATCGTTTTCAAATATAATAACTTTCGGGTCCATAAAAATCTTTTGTTTGACTAAAACCAGCTTTCCGGATAAAATAAGATTCGACTCACCAAATAATTTGAACTCCAGCATTTTTAGAAAATTTTCATCCTATTTAATCATTTTATTGAAAAATATTTTCATCTTGGTCGTTTTCGATCTCTTTTCCCCGGTCTGATATAGAATATCTAGCAAAATCCTTAATTTCACTAAATCATGCAATTTAAATATTTAATCATATAAAATATATCATTTATGTCGGTAGAAGACATACAATAAATGCATGTCTGGTGGAATAATCAAAGTGCATACTTTGAAGAATTGAAAACGTGGTTGGAGGAAGCTTCAAAGAAATTTCACGGGAATTACGTGAGAAGACAGGAGACGCGTTTTATATGCGTCTTCACACGGTCAAAAGGCTCTATAAATAGAGCTCCCCCTTTCATTCTAAAATCATCCCTTTTTCGAGTTTTCTCTCATCTTATAAGCATTTGAGTGCTTAGTTCTATAATATTTGTGAGGTGTTTGTTCTCCTGTATTAAGAGAGTGTGTGTTCTCTTTGGAAACACAGTGAGTGAGATGTACACCACAAAATATTATAGTGGAAATTCTTTTCATCTTGCCCGTGGTTTTTACCCTAATAATTTTTATGGGTTTTCTACGTAAATCTCGGTGTCCAGATTATTCTTTATTTTCGGGTTTTATTATCTCGAATTACCGCAAGTGGGACCAACAAGTGGTATTAGAGCCAGGTTTAAAATTTCTTAAAATTCTGAGTATGCTCTGTGGTTGCAGCCTAGACTGATCTTCCACATCAGAAAAATTTTTTTGAGATTTTTTATTTAAGGCAGGATAATTTTGTCCAGTCTACTAAAATTGTTGTAGATATAATGGCGGGCAGGTACGAGATAGCAAAGTTCAACGGAAGCAATTTTATGCTGTGGAAAATAAAGATACAAGCAGCTTTAAGAAAGGAGAATTGCTTGGCGGCTATTGGAGATAGACCGGTGGAAATTACGGATGATGGAAAGTGGAATGAGATGAATGACAATGATGTTGCCAATTTACACTTGGCTATAGCAGACGAAGTTTTGTCAAGTATCTCTGAGATAAAAACAGCCAAAGTTATCTGGGATACTGTAACAAAGATGTACGAGGTCAAGTCGCTACACAACATGATTTTCCTAAAGAGAAGGCTTTATACTCTTCGGATGGCGGAATCTGCATTGATGACCGACCATATCAACACACTAAATACTCTATTTGTCCAACTCACTTCCATGGGGCATAAAATAGGAGAAAATGAACCTGCGGAGCTTCTACTTCAAAGTCTACCAGATTCATATGATTAACTTATCATCAACATTATCAACAATATTCTTATGGGCTTTCTAAGATTCGATGATGTCTTAACTGCGGTTCTCGGTGAAGAAAGCCGGCGCAAGAATAAGGAAGATAGGTTGGTAACATCGAAGCAGGCGGATGTTTTACCGATGATAAGAGGAAGATTTATGGACCGTGACTCCAGTGGGAGCCAAAGACGAGGTAGATTATAGGACCCTTTACCGATGATAAGAGGAAGATTTATGGACCCTTTACTGCTTTAAATGTGGCGGTAAAGGGCAATTCACGAAAGAGTGTACGAGTATTGAAAAGAGTTCTCAAGGAAATGTGGCAAGTACTTCAGGCAGTGGTGAAATATTATTCAGCAAAGCAGCAACTCTTGCAGAAGGCAGCCACAAATTTTGTGACACATGGATTATGGATTCAGGAGCGACGTGGCTTATGACGTCTCGGAGAGAATGATTTGATCATTATGAACCAGTCTCAGGAGGATCTGTATTCATGAGAAATGATCATGCCTTGGAAATCGCTGGGGTCGGTACTATCAAAATTAAAATGTTTGATGGCACCATTCGCACCATACAGGAGGTACGACATGTGAAAGAACTGACGAAAAATCTTTTGTCCTTGGGGCAATTGGATGACATCGGGTGCAAAACTCGGATCGAGAACAGGATCATGAAAATTGTGAAAGGCGCGCTTGTGGTTATGAAGGCGGAAAAAGTTGCTGCAAATCTGTATGTACTTTTGGGAGAAACACACAAAGAGGCAGAACTAGCTGTTGCATCAAATGGTTCAGGAGAAGAATTAACAGTGTTATGGCATAGAAAGCTCGGGCATATGTCAGAACGGGAGTTGAAAATTCTCTCAGAACGGAAGCTGCTGCCGGGACTTACAAAAGTGTCATTACCCTTTTGTGAACACTGATTAAAGTTTGGCACTTCTACTGCCAGGAGCAAAAGCATATTGGAACTGATTCATTCGGATGTTTGGCAAGCACCGGTTGTATCCCTAGGAGGAGCGAGATACTTTTTCTCGTTCATTGATGATTTCTCTAGGAGATGTTGGATGTATCCAATCAAGAAGAAATCAGATGCTTTCCAGATCTTCATAGATTTCAAAGCGCGGGTTGAACTTGATTCAGAAAAGAAAATCAAGTATTTGAGGACTGACAATGGAAGAGAATATATCAGTGACGAGTTTGATGCATATTGTCAACATGAGGGCATCAAAAGACAGTTTACGACGGCTTACACAACTCAACAGAATGGAGTGGCGGAGCGGATGAACAGGACCTTGTTGGACAGAACAAGAGCTATGTTGAGGACTGCGGGTCTAGACAAGTCATTTTGGGCAGAAGCAGTCAAAACCGCTTGTTATATTATCAATCGTTCTCCTTCAGTGGCGATTGATCTGAAGACTCCGATGAAGATGTGGACTGGGAAGCCGACAGATTATTAGATTATTCTCATTTGCATACATTTGGAAGTCCTGTGTACGTTCTGTACAATAAGCAAGAAAGATCAAAATTGGATTCGAAATCCAGAAAATGTATCTTCTTGGGTTATGCTGATGGAGTAAAGGGGTTTCGCTTGTGGGATCCTACTGTCCACAAGCTTGTCATCAGCAGTGATGTTATCTTTGAGGAAGATAAAGTAAAGGGAGACAAAAGCACATCGAATTAAGAAACTACTATATTTCAGGTGGAAAATAAGACGGACGAAGGTCAAGTTTCTTGTGAAGCAATACTAGAGCACGAAGAACAAGAACAAGTTGAGTCTGAAGTTTCCAATGTGAGGCAGTCAACTCGAGACAGAAGACCACCAGGTTGGTTTTCAGATTATGTCACTGACAGTAACATTGCATATTGTCTATTATTAGAGGATTGTGAGCCATCGAGTTTCCACGAAGCTACTCAAAGCTCGGATGTATCCTTGTGGATGATAGCAATGCAAGAAGATTTGGAGGCATTAGACAGGAATAAAACTTGGGATCTTGTTACACTACCACGAGGAAGGAAAGCCATTGGAAACAGATGGGTCTATAAGATCAAGCGTGATGACAATAACCAAGTGGAGCGGTATCGTGCTAGATTGATCGTAAAAGGGTATGCTCAGAAAGAAGGCATTGACTTCAATGAGATATTTTCTCCTGTGGTTCGGCTTACAACAGTCAGAATAGTGCTAGCATTGTGTACGGTGTTTGACCTACATCTAGAACAGCTAGATGTGAAAACTGCATTTCTTCATGGAGATCTTGAAGAAGAAATCTATATGCTCCAGCCAGAAGGTTTTGCGAAAAAAGGCAAAGAGAACTTGGTTTGCAGGTTGAACAAATCTCTGTACGGTCTCAAACAGGCGCCAAGGTGTTGGTACAAGAGATTTGATTCATATATCATGAGCCTTGGATACAACAGACTGAGTGCAGACCCTTGTACGTATTTCAAGAGGTCTGGTGATGATTATATCATTTTGCTGTTGTATGTGGACGAAATGTTGGTAGCAGGCCCCAACAAAGATCAGGTCCAAGGATTGAAGGCACAGTTGGCTAGAGAATTTGATATGAAGGACTTGGGACCAGCAAACAAGATTCTAGGGATGCAAGTTCACCGAGACAGAAATAACAGAAAGGTTTGGCTTTCCCAGAAAAATTATTTGAAGAAAGTCTTGCAACGCTTCAACATGCAAGATAGTAAGCCAATATCGACCCCTCTTCCTGTTAACATCAAGTTATCCTCCGAGATGTGTCCTAGCAGTGAAGCAGAGAGGATGGAGATTTCTCGAGTACCATATGCATCAGCAGTGGGGAGTTTGATGTTCGTCATGATCTGTACAAGACCGGACATTGCTGAAGCAGTGGGAGCAGTTAGTCGGTATATGGCGAATCCTGGACGAGAGCATTGGAGCACTGTTAAGAGGATCCTTAGATACATTAAGGGTACCTCGAATGCTGCATTATGTTATGGAGGATCGAATTTTACACTCAGGGGCTATGTCGATTCAGATTATTCATGTGATCCTGATAAGAGGAAATCTACTACTGGTTATGTGTTTATGCTTGCAGGAGGAGCAGTAAGCTGGGTTTCAAAACTGCAGACTGTTGTGGCGTTATCTACAACAGAGGCAGAATACATGGCAGCTACTCAAGGTTGCAAGGAGGCAATATGGATTAAAAAGGTTATTGGAGGAGATCGGGCACAAACAAGAGAATGTTCCTTTGTTTTGTGATAGTCAGAGTGCCTTGCACATCGCAAGAAATCCAGCCTTTCATTCCAAGACGAAACACATTGGAGTTCGATTTCATTTTGTGCGAGAAGTAGTAGAGGAAGGAAGCGTGGATATGCAGAAGATCCATACGAAGGATAACATAGCTGATTTTCTGACCAAGCCTGTAAACACTGATAAGTTTGAGTGGTGTAGATTCTTAAGTGGTCTAGCGGAAACGTAAGCAGCAGAGAATGGAAAGATTGAAAGGATGTGTGGAGATGTGTTTGATTCTCAATCAAATCTCCAAGTGGGAGAAATGTCGGTAGAAGACATGCAATAAATGCATGTCTGGTGGAATAATCAAAGTGCATACTTTGAAGAATTGAAAACGTGGTTGGAGGAAGCTTCAAAGAAATTTTACGGGAATTACGTGAGAAGACAGAAGACGCGTTTTATACGCGTCTTCACACGGCCAAAAGGCTCTATAAATAGAGCTCCCCCTTTCATTCTGAAAGCATCCCTTTTTCGAGTTTTCTCTCATCTTATAAGCATTTGAGTGCTTAGTTCTATAATATTTGTGAGGTGTTTGTTCTCCTGTATTAAGAGAGTGTGTGTCTCTTTGGAAAAACAGTGAGTGAGTTGTACACCACAAAATATTATAGTGGAAATTCTTTTCATCTTGCCCGTGGTTTTTACCCTAATAGTTTTTAGGAGTTTTTCACGTAAATCTCGGTATCCAGTTTATTCTTTATTTTCGGGTTTTATTATCTCGAATTACCGCAAGTGGGACCAACAATTTAAACATTTAAAATCTATTAAATAAAATAAATAAGTAATTTAAACAATTTGTATGTATGCGATTACGTGAACTGATTTTTGGACGTTACAGTGAAATTGGATCAGTTGAATGTGGAGAGCATGGGCCTGGCTGATGTTGGTGAACATCAAGGGAGTAAGAGGATTTTTGTGGTTAACAAGATATTATCGAAAGTTCATACGAGATTACAGAAAGATTGCAAAGCCTTTAACAAATTTGTTAAAAAAAAGTAACTTTGGATGGGGGAAAGAGTTAGAGAGGGCTTTTGAAGAACTTAAGGGACATATTACTCTCAAGAAGGAAGGTCCATTGCATTTTACAGTGAGGCTTTTGGCGGACAGGGCGTTGGCCAAATCGACTTATGATAAAGAAATGATGGCATTAGTGTTGGAAATCCAACACTTGCGGCTTTATTTATCTGCTCGAAAATTCGTGTGTCATGACAGACCACAAATCGCCAAGAAATTTACTTCGACAAGCTATAATCACTCCTAATCAAGAACATTGGTTGGAAAAATCAATGGGATATGAGTTTGAGGTCAAATACAAGGCAGAAGTGAACAATGGGGCACCAAATGAGTTGTCTAAAAGGGATATTAAGGGGGAGTCCAACAATATTTTTTTTAAAAAAATAATATAAAATTAATCGAGGACCAGGAGTTGAACAGTATCTCATAACCAATATGTTTAGACTTGGAAGGAGTGAATCAGGCAGTGCGCGATGATCCTTCCTTGCAGCCAAGGTTCAAGAAAATGACCAAACACGATAGTGAAATGGGGCATTATTCATTGGTCAATGAGAGCTTAGTGTATAAAGGCAGATTAGTGCTGCCTAAAGGTTCGAAGTGGGTTACTAAAGTGTTAGATGAATGTCATTTTACTCCAACAGGTGGTCATTCATGGGCTTTTCGAACAATTTCTATTGGGTGGGATGAAAAATGATGTGGTAAGGATGGCGACTGAATGTGACATATTTCAGAAACAAAAATACCAAGCTGCTAAGCCCGCTCGGTTGTTACAACCCCTTGCAATTCCGGGGGCTATATGGGACTATATATGATGGATTTCACTGCAGGGTTGCCTAAATCGAGGGGTTACGAGGTATTGATGGTGGGGGTAGATAGGTTGTCCAAGTACAACCACTTCATTTTACTCAAGCACCCTTTTATTGTCAATGGAGTAGTTGAGTGCTTTCTAGTCAGAATTATTCAGATTTCACGGAACAAAGTTAGGACTGAGTTCGGCGTACCACCCTGAGTCGGTTGGGAAAACTGAAGTGTTGAATAGGTGTATCGAGACCTATCTGTGATGCTTCTCATATGAACAACCCAGGAATTGGGCTGTGTTTTGTTATAATACCTACTATTAATCTGCAGCATGAATGACATCCTTTGAGGTAGTTTATGGGAGGAAACCTTCGTGTTAACACATTTAGGAACTCACGTAGTAAAGGAGAATATTAGCGGGGAGAGAGGGAGTTGGTCATTCAGTTCATTCGTTTTGTTACAGTAGCTTTGCTAGCTAGGAGATTGGTATAGTTTTTTTATCTGAGAAATATACTATCACCACCATGTCTTTATTACAGTTCCTTTGAATCAATAATCTTTATTATTATTTGTTTGCTGTTGTTGCTTGAATCTAAGAACCAGTACATCATCATACACCATAAACAACAGATCAGTTTAAATTCAAGAGACACTTTGCTTAAAAATTTAATTTATCAAGGTTTTTAGGTGTTTCTCAAAAATAAAAAAATCCAGTGTTCCTTTGCCAGAATGTTCTTCATCCAATGGGTGCGCTGGGAAACGAAACCACTAAAACTTTACATACAGAAAATCATGTGCATCACAACTAGCTGGAACCGCCATAGTTGACGGCTCAATGCCATGCTTCCATTCTCGGTTCTGCTCAAGGCCTACCAAGAGTCTCATCTGGGAGATCCTTAATGGATATGCCTTTTCTTGCTTCAGCATACTAATTTATAATCACAATATCAAAGACAACCAGGAAACAAAAATGCAAATACAAATTTGTTCAATATGCATACAAAATGGTTTTTAAGTCATTGCCTTTGAACCAAATCTTGATTTGTATTGAACAACCAAACCTTAAAGATCATTTTATTTGAACCTGATTATTCATGCATCTTTCATACACAAGCTGTGCACTCAACAGATCAACAACAGCAAAACCAACTGATTTAAAAACAGTGATCTCATCCAAATCCTTCCTCCCACGTTTCTCCCCTTTGATCAACTCCACCAAATCCCCCACAATCTCATCCTTCCTGATCACCCCTCTCTCCAACGCACCAACTAATTCGCCAGACTCCACGACCGCCGCCTCATTATCAATATATACCCTACCCCTCCTCAACGCCTCATCATCGCACTCCATCATCGACCGAGTAAACGACCCCACCAAATCCAAATGCGCCCCTGCCTTCAAATCCAAACCTTTAACCAGTGGTGTTTCTGAATTCGTAGCACAGGAGATGATATCGCCCAGTTTCACCGCTTCTTCCAAACATTCATTACTCTCAAAACACACCCCTTGAAATCTAACACCCTCTTTTGTCAATTCATGAACCAAAGTTCTAGCCTTTTCAAGAGTTCTATTCCACACCACAACTCTTTTCAAACTTGGCCTCATAATTAAATGTGCCTTGATCAAATGTGGAGCTAAAGAACCAGCTCCGATCATCACAAGAGTTTCGACATCGTGTCTCGACAAGTAACACGAAGCCAAGGCAGAAACACAGGCGGTGCGGAAGGGTGTGAGCCCGGTGGCATCCATGGATACCAAGGGCTGGCCTGTGAGAGAGTTAAAGAGAACATAAACAGCGTGTACACCAGGCAAGTTGAGTGTTGAGTTGTTGGGGAGGTAGGTGACTAGCTTCACACCCATATAGGGCAGAGATGGTGAATTGCACCAAGAGGGCATGAGGAGGAGGGAGGACGAGGGGCTTGTTTGGTGGGTGTGGCGGAGAGGGGAGTTGATGGTGTCGGCGTGTGATGGTAGGGTGGATTGGAGGTGGCCGATGAGGGATTTGTACGTGACGAGGGAGTTGAGCGCGGCGGTGGAGAGGAAGACTGGCGGCGGTAGGGTGGCGACGTTGACTTGATCTTCTTTGGTCGTTGCCATAATCGGATTCTGGAATTTTAGGTACACACTTGCCATAAACAATGACCCTCAAGTCAAGTGAACAAGTTTCAAAATAATGATATTCTCGTAATAAAGTGCTTCATTAACTTATAAATTATAGTCACACTTAATTAGTAGAGACTGAAACAATTAATTTAACACATTAACTTTTTATATTGTGTAATATATTATATTTAGATCATCAATAAAAAAAATATTATTTTTTATTGTAAATATAAATAAAATTTACTCATTTCACAAATAAAAATCTTTAACAATATCTCACAAAATATCTACTATTTATTTAATAACTTGCTAGAAAGACTACAAATTTAATTATAATATCAATTCAAACTCAAAGTACCAAATATTGACGAGTTGGTCTCTTGTGAGATGATCTCACGAATCTTTATCTGTGAGACGGGTCAACCCTACCGATATTCACAATAAAAAGTAATACTCTTAGCATAAAAAGTAATATTTTTTCATGTATGACCTAAATAAGAGACCCGTCTCACAAAATACGACCTCGTGAGACCGTCTCACACAAGTTTTTATCAATATTGACTAATATATAACTCTTAACAGTTCTAGATTAAAAAATTCATCAATTTCAGACCCTTTTTTTTTAAAACATATCAATTTCACAAACTTACCCTACACATGTAATGCGACCGCATATTTATTCGAATTAGTTTATCTTCATTTTTTATAATATTTTAAATTAAATTTTTAAATCTGCAAACAAAATGTACTTCGTAATAAGATTTTTATTTTACATTAAACTTACAGTTTAAATCCCAACATTTTTATTTTTACTGTAAAGTCGATAAGTTTCAATATCCATGTCAATATTAGTCAAAGAAATGTAAAAGGACAACAGGTGTAGCCAAGGAATGAAGTATTGCAGTTAATAATATGAATGCATAGGTGAATTGGACTATAGCAGTTATCTAAAAAGCTTGATTAAATCTCGTTTAATTAAGTTTGAAACTTCCCAAAAATTTTCACTTCATCAAAAAAGGTTAAAAAAAAATCAAACATTGATGAACCATATTAAGCATCATAAAATACGCTTAAGCACGACTTTTTAAAAAACCAAAATTGATGTAAGACCAGAAAGAACACAAATTAACGATTTTATTAGTAAGTGATGCTAACAATATATAATTGTGTTTAATAAAGATTAGATGCAATTTTTGTAAAGCAAGATTGTTGAACAAGAAGAAGATAAAAATGAATTAGAAATTTTACTAACAAATAATGTCAAAATGAATAATCTTGGACAATTAAAAATAACGATGATGAATCTGTTGTGGATATTTACGCGTTATAACATACCAGGGATGTTAATGCAAATTATTTAAAATAATCCAATTAAATTGAGTTTGAATTTGATTAAACATGAGATGAAATGAATGATAAAATAGATTGAATTAGAATCAAACAAAAAATTAATACATTACACTTAAATTTATCATATTTATATAGTATTTACTCCATTAATTTATTTGGGATAATTAAAATTATAGTTAAATTAAAAAAAAACTATTCTTAAACTTGTATTAATCTCACTTAATAAGACTAAAAAGCTTGAAACTTGGCTCATATGCTTCGAAATGTTTCACACTTTTTAGAACTTTGGACTATACTAGACCCGTTGAAATTAATCAATTATAATTTGTATCATGCACACATGGCATGCTTACATATTAAATTTTAACATAAACTGAATTAAGCACGATTTTATTATATTTTATTTTTGAGTAGATAAAACAGTTGAGTTGATTTAGTGAAGTGAGACGACATGCACAATTTATTAGTGAATGAAGAAAACTGACCAGGCAGGTGCTCCAAATTTTGGTCAAACGCGTCTACCGCAGTTGCTAATGATGTCGAACGTACGCTAATTCTGTTTGGGATGCTGTGTCTTCAGCAACCATCCACCAATTTTCATCATCTTCAAATGTTTCGTCCTGTTAAACAAACACCGACGAAGAGGGGTGCAACTTAGCATAAATGTATGATACAAAATAGAGAAGATATGGAAAACTACTCAAAACTATTAAGGAATCCATTACTATAGATATATGAGTGACGTTAGTCTGCCTGTTGCATCTTTTGTTGGATCAAATATATATTGTGTGCATAATTGTGAATATAGTTTTAGAGATTGGGGGGTTCCAAGTTTTCAAAAATGTTATTCTCTGTGCAAGGACTCTCGAGTTGAGAAGATCTTTAGCGAATTGAAACAATGTTTTCATGGTACACATGACAAGCACTATGGCAGAGCCATGGAAACAACAAAAAATCTAGAATGTATGCAGTACACAAGCGAAATATCTAATCAGAATAGCAACTAATCTTGCCGGTAAATGCAATCAAAGTTGTGAGCAGCAACTCGTCACATTTGGAGAATCTACTAAATATGGCTGGAACAGAATCGTAGGAGTTAGAAAGAAAGATTAATGAAACAGATCAGTATGGAAGAAATATGCAGTTGCCTCTTAAAACAAAGTTTATTAATAATCGGGGCAACAAAATTGCAAAAAGCAACTTCGGGATTAGAAAACTTAGTGAATCGAGTGAGACTAACCACCCGAGTAAGGTCCAGTGCTTTCTGAAGATTTTCGACCTGGTCAGCAACTTTGGTGACTTGAAGCCACCACTCTTCTTTCTCACAGTTACCTGTGTTACTTTCACCACCGGATGAACTGGTACGTCCATGATCATTACCGTCTCTAGCATGATCGAAAGTAAAGGAAGGATCTGGAAAAAGATCATCAGGGATTGGTCGCAAAGGAGATCGATAACCTAGAAAATGCAACCAGCCAAATAAAACCTTATTGAACGATATTAAAATGTTTTCAAATGTGGAAGGAGAAAATGTCAACAGTGGTTACCTCTGCAATCAGGATCGTGGCACTTTTGATAATAAACAGCCCTTTTGAGATCAATAACATAAATAACTGAAACAAAAAAAAGAGCTTAGGTGTTAATCCACGTCAGTTTATCTACAAAATACTAATGTATTCTCTGTTCCCGAATAAATAATGATGATGAGAACAAAGTCCAAATTAGGAATAACTGAAACCAGACTCGAGAGATCCAATAACCAAGTAAAGGAAAGGAATGTGTTTCAACTGATCCGTAAATTGAATCATTAGGAATGATAATAACCTGCTGCCTCTTGAATCACCAAAGATCCTTATTTCAACTATATCAATAAACCAGTGGACAACCACTGATTGCATCTTGTTCATAATTGCTCTCTCATTAAGTCTAGCTACAGGATAGCAATACATGAAACACGAGATTCTTGAAGGATAATATTTGATAAGAGTTCAGAAATAGATACCATGGTTGCTTTTATGTTCTCGGCCAATTCGTTCGCAGTATCGATTTCTAGACATGCTATAAACCAGCAATCCATATTCTGAGAGCCAGTACCAGCTACGAATTTTTCCTGGCACCAGTTCAGCTGTGAGTCAGAATTGTTTTCAGGGCTGAGAGACCAAGGGCAAAAAACTCTTGATAACATTAACATACGATAGCAACTCAAATAAAAAGAAATGTGCTCAGTTCCTTCACACTAAAAAAAAAATTACTTAAATTTTTTTGTGTACCATAGTAGCACCTGATACGTTTCCGTGAGAAGCAATGGTTTCAACAAAATCATCCAAAGCTGGAAATGGAGATTTCCCCGTTAAATAAGTCATTGAAGCATCACTTGTACAAACATTTGTGTCAAACTTTTTAGGGAAGCCCGAAAGTCTTTGTTTGTTGCTGGTATTCTGCAACAAATAATTTAAAGATTTTCAATATAATTGAACCCTTTAAGTGTGTGAGAGAGAGTGCATTGGTGAATGTGGCAGTAGAATTTACAAGGAAAAAAGTGTAGATGGGTTAAGGTACCTCAGTGCCAAAGTGCAATTCTTTCACACAGTCTAAATCCATTTTGCAAATTAAAAGCTTCTCACAGTCGGAGTTCATGTTGCAAATCAAGGATGTCACGAAAACTTCTTCATCATTCTGACACATATTTTATAAGATCATATCATGCATCATGGCAACTTTGAGAATTAAAAGGGAACTGTAGATGTAATTGAATGGATTATGGCGGGATATGAATGAAGTTTTGAAATTTATTTTCGTCTACGAAAATTTCCACACATTAGTCAACAGTATTTAATACGAGCATCCTGACACAAGCAATAGGTTCGGATAAGATCTCCGTAAAAATCTAAATGAGGTTCATGGTTGAGATCACGGTATCACCGGGATCACATAATCACTTGATTCATGTTTAGGAATGAGATTTAACAAGCGCATCCACACAAGTAAATGAGAAAAAATAATGAATGGTGATCCATGGCTTTAATTGAAAGACTTTAACTGAAAGACTCTGGGATAACTTCACACACTCCTCCCACCCATAGCAAAAGGAAACGAAAAGAAAAACTCTGTGCTTAATCACCTTATGACAGAACTTACTAAAGAATTACATGGTTAAATTCTTGTCTATCGTTAATTACTGCACTGTTATTCTCAGACCACTACTTTAGAATATGATGTCTGTTGACCTTCAGGTCTGATTGTCTGTGTATGTCATTGTTCAATGAACATAGAACCAAGGTGCTGCAGTAAAGTGTAATCAGCCAATTATCATTGACAAGATATGCAGTTAAGACTTTGAAATGCATAGTGAACTTTAGAAGTTGGGTAAAAACATTGCTCACCATATCCTTACATTTAAAACGTCCACTAGGAAGAAGAACTGATTTCTTCCCTGCTTTAGACGATAAGTACAGTCGAAAGCAGCGGTTCCTAGAGTAGACGGCAGTATCCACAAAAGGCTGGTGTTGACTGTCAGAACTTGAATCCTTGGATACAAACAATTTCTGAAAATTTGCTTCCCTTTCTTTGTAATTGTAAATGCGTGAACAAATCTGGCCATAAGACATGAAAAGATGCAGCTTTCACATCATGCTCAAGTAAATCTAAATCAACTGAAAAAGACATATTAAGACGCCTACATTTTAAAACACTACAGGAGATGCACGTGTTTCCTCTTAATCTTGAAGAATAACAATTTATTGCTAGAATATTATCACTATTCCGTAAACATGTACATGAGCGTATGGTGAGGCTATCCATTTATATCGGGGTACCAAAATGCTGTTATGCAGTTTAAATACCTCTGCTACAAAAGCACCAACATGTGAGTTGTCTTTGAAAGCAGTCTTCGGCATGCAGATTATTAAATGTCGAGAGAACTTTTCTGCCAATAATAAGACAGAGAGAGCATATGAAAGCATGTGAAAAATAGCAGGTAAATATTTGTTTCTAAAGGCTGTCTCCAGCGCATCCGCTATGTCTCTGTGTGTATAAATAATAGCAACGTTCAGGCCCATGCCTGATGTTTAATAAGTAAAGAAATGAATCATTTTAAAGAAACCAGGTGTAATACCTTGCAAGCATCTTACCTTCAGTAGATGAATCAAGTTCTACCACCATATCATGGTTTCCTTGAAAAGAATACTTCTCCAGTAGCGCATCAAAGATGACAATTAGCAGGAGATCTACCATCTCATCTCCATTTCTACCAGCGTTCACTCTCTTATTGAACTCCAAATCAAAATATAAATGGCATGGTAGTCCCTAAATATAGGACAATAGTCAGCAAGACAGCTTTTGATATGAATTTGGCCGGGCATGGCGTGCAAATGATTGGAAGGAGGTATAAGGGAACATTGCACCAACTCATGAGCACTTGAGAAGAACTTGCAAGCAAGGTTCCAAGCCTCGAAGGGTTCGTGATGTATGGAAATAAGCTTGGAGACCATAGGATCGTGGTACGAGTGTCAAATGAAGATGAAGGCAGAACGCTCCGTGCCCGAGCGGTAAAATCCTACCGCCCGAGCGCCACATTCACTGTCCAGGCGGAGGATTCCAGAGCACTCGGCGCCCGAGCGATAAAATCTTACCGCCCAAGCGCGACCTGTCCAGAAGACCCTGCACCCGAGCGGTAACATCCTACCGCCCAAGCGCCCCCTTCCGAGATTATGTTATCTAAACGTAATTTAGAGTTGTAATTGTTTTGGTAACTAGATTTGATATCTCTTAGATTTTGTAACAATATATGGACGAATTTCATCATTGTAAATATAATAGATTATTGAATTTTATCATATTTTGGTGAAATTTTCTCTCAACTTTTCAAAGTTTGGCTTTGTATACACCTTTGTATGTTTCTCAAATCAAACTTTTCAAAGTTTAACACTTTGTGACGTTTGTCGATTGTTCTTCACTCGGATTGTCAAAGACGAGTTCTTTGAAGGTTCGTTTGAATTTCGATTGTTTATCTTCGTTAATATTTGTTGCTAAATTCTTTGTAATTTAGAGGTGGATATTACGCACAATTTAGTTGTTTCAAAAAGATCGAGCCAACACAACCGTTTCTTTCTTCATCGAATCGAGAGCGTGACTCCGTTTTGAGAGCGTTTGCTTTTCGTGGTCGAAGAATCGCATCAGGTTTCAATGCCCCACCTCCATACAGAAAAATAAGGGTCAAGGTGCACTTGTAATATTTTTTCCACCACAAAAAATAAGCTTTATCAGTGTAAACAATTGAGCTTAGCTCCAAAAAATCCTGAAGGATAAAATTATTACCTCTTGAATTACTTCATAATGGTGTCGAAATTGAGGGCTCATACCTTTATACCTACAAAGATTGGAATAAACAACCAATAACACAATTAAGATGCAGGAGGCACAAGACATTAAGATTCATGTACAAACATGGTTGGACAAAAGATCTGTTAGGATATAGAATTCAATCAGGATTAGGAAGGGAAAACTTATGAAAAACACTATTTGAATTTTCATTCTCGATAATATGAGCACGAATTTGACAGAATAGTTCCAAATCTTACATTGTTCTATAAAACTAAACAAAGGATGCCATGTCCTTTGCAATTTCTCCATCTCTCAACTCCAAAATCAAACAGAGGCTAAAAAAGATAAAACATATATGCAAACACTTGCCTTTGCCAAAACTCCTTATATTTCGAAACAAGGAACCTTCTCACACCATTCACATGATCCTGGTAACTAAATACTCGAGCATTCGCATGCTGTTTCGCGAATTTCATTGCTTCATCCTGTCTTGGAAATGTTTTCCATATCTCCTCCCTAAAAACAAACCCATTCAATCATGCAAAAATGATTGTATCAATTTCCACAAAACTGGACATATCTTTCTACCTCAACTTATTTTGTCCATCGAGATCAGCACGAATCTCATGCAGCAATCGCAACAAATGAACCGGCCTTTTCGGAGGGACTGCGTGCGGGGAGCCGTAAAACACAATTGGAGAGAATTGTTTGCTAATGTTTCTCGATTCTACACATATTTTCGCCGTTTGAGTGTGAGTACTTGGAGATGCTTCTTGTCGTGGTGAAAACTGTTGTTTTAGTTTCCGTTTCTCTTTCCTTCTTTCTCTAATAGCAGACTCTGAAACACAGAACAATCAACCTGTAATTTTGAATAAATTCTTACATTGAAAATGGGGGAAAATGTAGAGAGAAAAGGTACCCGGAGGAGTGATTCCACATTTGAAGCATTGGAACAAACGATCGACGTCATCCATATAGTTTAGTGGTATCCGGCGGCACACGGCGGTGGTTTTGTGTGCTGACGATTTCCAGGTTGTAGCCTCGAGCGGGATGGGATAGAGTGGAAATTGAAATTTTGAAGCACCGCGGCTAATTCTTGGCTCAAAGAAATTAAATTGATAAATGCTAACACCAGAACTATTTTGCTGCATCCACATCCACGCAGGGAAAACAACGTGACCACAATTTTCGGTTCAAAAAATCCCGGCTGTTAATCATAATCTCTATTAACTGTCGATTACTGTTACAGTTACGGTCATTAAAAGGTTTAAAAATCATTAAATTAATTAAGAATAAAAAATAAAATTGACCCATGACGTCACGATTGAGATTTTGAAAGGTTTAGGCCCAAAGACTTTCTTTTTTTATCATTTTTCTGGGGTAGGGTACATTCAATTCAGAGTTTTTATGATTTTTAATGATTTTTTCAAATGATAGACTTTTATGGATTTGATAGATTTTTATTGAATTTTATGGATTCTAACATATTTATAAACAGATTTATGTGGATTCGTGTAGATTTTTTTGCAAGATTTTTATAAACTTTTGTGAAATTTTTTTTTTTTACAGAATTTTATAAATTTTGTACTTAATTATAACATATTATTTTTTATTAATTTCTTTGAACCAATAATTAATTGACATATATAATATATTCTGTTTGAAAAAGATTTTCAATATTTATATTAATAAATAAATATACTTATTTAAAAGTTAAATCATTTAATCTTTATATGTGTATATATGTGGGTTTGTAGGCATGTTTGTAAATTTTTTAAAATATATCGATTGATTATTCTATAATATTGTTTTTGAATTGATAATATACAAGTGAAAAGAATATTATTTAGCATTGTGTGGATATAATTTTGTATAAAAATATCATAGCTTATATATTAATTGAAAATGCTAAAAATAATTTAAAAAATCATGATTGTTGCGAGACTATTTGTGGGGACCCGGACGCTAATCCATGTCTTAATCATTATTAACGTTAAATAACAATTAAGAAAAGTGGGACTAAAAATTTTATTTTTAAATTATGAATGCGGAAACGTAATGTAATCTAGTTAATATACGTATCGGTATGAAAGTACAACATATGTACTACAGATATCTATCTCAACTAAGTTCAGCATCTCTACATCAAGGGCTGAATCCTACTCTGCTTCTGAGCCCGGATCTCCACGCTAANACAAACCCACATATATACACATATAAAGATTAAATGATTTAACTTTTAAATAAGTATATTTATTTATTAATATAAATATTGAAAATCTTTTTCAAACAGAATATATTATATATGTCAATTAATTATTGGTTCAAAGAAATTAATAAAAAATAATATGTTATAATTAAGTACAAAATTTATAAAATTCTGTAAAAAAAAAAAATTTCACAAAAGTTTATAAAAATCTTGCAAAAAAATCTACACGAATCCACATAAATCTGTTTATAAATATGTTAGAATCCATAAAATTCAATAAAAATCTATCAAATCCATAAAAGTCTATCATTTGAAAAAATCATTAAAAATCATAAAAACTCTGAATTGAATGTACCCTACCCCAGAAAAATGATAAAAAAAGAAAGTCTTTGGGCCTAAACCTTTCAAANGTATGTGATTTAGGGAAACTCGAGTCAAACCTCACTCGAGTTGTGCAATCCCAACTCAACATTAATTTATACCTTTGTCTTCTCGGTCTGACGAAGACGAAGTCTCGTATTCCAATCTGTCCATACCCAAATCTGGCAATGACAATATCAATATGCACAATATCAATGTACAACTCAATTTAAGACCTTTTCTGATCAATACTCAAATCACAATATAATCTGATCAATGTCAACGATATACGGTACAATCTCAATAAATACTGAATCTGATCAATATCAATTTACTGATATTGCGACGGCATAAAAATACAATCTCAGTAATCCCGTCAATCTCAACATCACAGATATACTACCAGAACTCATAATCAATATCGGCATAATTCATACTCACAACAATAATAGATCATACTCTCAATTCAGTACAATCTCTATCATAACAGTTCTGAAAATCATATTAATTGCATACACAGTCTGTTCTTCGATCTGACTTCCATTACATACTGATCAGTAAATTCCGAACACATAACAATAATCAAATCTCAATTCATAATCAGTAATGACACAAATCTGATATCAAATCTCAGTCAATTCCTTCCGAAAATCATAATAATTCCATACGGTATCTATTCTTCAGTCCGGTTTCGATTCTACGATGTTTACTATATCAAGAACATCATACATGAATTCTGTTCAATTCTGACAATATCATAATTTCAAAACATATCACAACGTAGCAAAACTTACGTCAAGTTGTAGCATGTGTTGATAGGAACACAGTACTGAAGTCTCGATTCCTTAACTCTGATTTCTGAGAAATGCATTTATATATATCACATTGCATGACAAGGAAACGTGGCTTCATCTTCGAAATGCACGTCTCGCGCATATGCGCGACCACCGCTGGCGCATATGCGCGAGACCTTGGAGTCTCGGCGCTTGTGTACTCGACGGTCTCTGAAACTTTTCTCGATTCCTTAACTCTGATTTTTGAGAAATGCATTTATATATATCACATTGCATGACAAGGAAACGTGACTTCATCTTCGAAATGCACGTCGCGCGCATATGCGCGACCACCTCTGGCGCATATGCGCGAGTCCTTGGAGTCTCGGCGCGTGTGGACGCGAGGGTCGCTGAAACTTTTCGCGAATCCTTAACTCTGCCTTTTGAGAAATGAAATAATATATATCACATTGCATGAAAAGGAAACGTGGCTTCATCTTCTAAATGCACGGCCCGCCCATATGCTCGACACCCGCTGCCGCATAGGCGCGAGACCGTGGAGTCTCGGCGCTTGTGGACTCGACGGCGCGCGCATATGCGCGCCCCATCCTCGCGCATATGTGCGCCTTCCCTCCGCGCATATGCGCGCAATGTTCTGCCTCCCTCGCGCATATGCGCCTGGCTGAGTCGCGCATATGCGCGAGGGCTCATCTTCGCACATATTTTACGTCTTTTCTTGTCTTTCCCGGTCTAATCCTTTCCGTCTATAATTACCGAGATTAATCAATAAATCATTTAAGATTAGTCTCAGATTACGGTAATCAAAATCTCGGCCCTTACACTATTCAATTTTTAAGAATTAAGCGATATTTTTTTATCATCTTTTATTATTATTGAATATTACATTAATTTGTATAAATCATAAATTAAAAATCACAAAATCAATTCTAGAATTCAAAACTTCCTATGATATTAAAATAAAAAATTATTAAATGAACAATCATCCAAAAAATGAAAATTTTGAAAAGCAAATATGAAAATATATATAAAGATACACTTCGAAAATTTGAGAGAATGATAGAGATAGATGAGAGGATAGAAGATAAGAAGAGAGGTGATGTGATGCGACAAAGAGAGAAATAAATAGCTTGTGTATGAGTTAGAAGTTTTAAAAATCTATCCAAATCTTTGGGTTGAACCAAATACAATTTTTGACCATTTATAGTTGTACCTTAAGCTTTAATTTTTGTATGTTAATGAATTCCATGAAATTGTTAAAAGTCTATTGAAATTTTGAATACCTATAGACTTTCATAGAGTTTTTAAAAGTCAATGTTGAATAACACTTGGCTTTTTAAAACTCTGTGAAAGTCAATTTTGAATACCTCTAGACTTCTATGGAGTATGTAAAAGTATTAATTGAATACATCTGAACTTTTAAAATCTGTAAAAGTCATTAAAAGTCGATAAATCTCCTGCATTGAATATTAGTCCTTAGTTCAATAGAAGAATCTCATATCTTTGGCCAGCCTTTGGGTGTTTGTGGTATCTATTTCTTCGGCCGGACTATGAAAAGAGAATTAGAAGACTTTCGATTTAATCATTATTGTAGATCATTTAGAACAAGGTTTTCTTATATTTTGTATATATTGATGGTTTTTTGTATTGTTATTATTGATTTTGATGTTAATTTTCTCATCTGAATTTGTTGTAATGTCATATGGGGCCTCTGGGTCGGTGGACTTCGTACATTGCTATTTTTTTAGTTATTTATTTATAATATTGAAGTGTCGATTCCGGAAAAAAAGTGCAAGAATAATTTAAAAGTTTTTTATTTTATTTAGAATTAAATTTTAGGAATTCTTTTGGTTATGTAACATGGTGTCACACACAATCACACAATATTTAAAACATTTTAACCAAAAAAATATTATTTTAAAAGTAAAAAATTCCATACAAACAATTTCTATCTCGATTTATGATACTCACGGGATATTTAGGGTCCGATTCCAGCAAGTATCACTAGTCCAAACGCAGGTTTCGAAATTGTCCTGAGCCTGAAATCACGAACAAGACCGTTAGAAGGGGGCCGGGAGGGAGTCCCGGCGTAGTCCCTCCGACGCTCAAGTCAGAGACTGAGGATATATGGGGGGAGCAGCTAAGGGTGCTGCTGAAAAGTAATATATTGAATATCTCAACTGAACACTCAAACCTGTTATTTATACGAGAGTACATGGGCCCGTGATGGGCCTTTCACCTTGGTTGGGGATGGGCCAGGGGTCCCACGTCTGGTTTGGGCCTAACCTTAGTGGGCCCATCTATGGGGTATCACCAGTCTCCCCCTCTCAAGTCGAACTGAATCGCAGGTTCGAAGTTCGATTAATTGTGTTGTCCACATGTGAGTTGTGCATTTTCTCCCTGCTGTTCGTCAGTCTCCAAGGGTTTGGAAACAAATTAAATAAAATTCCTCCTCTAAATAGCTAGACTGGATTTGGGCCTCCCCTATAAATAAGGGTCCTCTTCTCACTTCATTCTCATTTCTCCCATTCATCCTCAGCTCCACACCATCTCGCCCACGCCCACACATCACTAGCCTGCAGCTCCCTATCAAGCCCTTGCCTCTCACCCTCACCCATATACCATCTCACCAACAGCCGCAAGCCCTCGCCACCTTGCCTTCGCCTCCCATGCCTCTCGCCCGCACGCCCTCCTTGCGCAGCACCTCGCCTGCCCCCGCCTGCCAACCCCGCCCATCGCCAGTCTACCTTGCCAACGCCCAGCCTATCTCCCTCACCCTTCGTCTGCGTCGTGTGCCTCGCCTCTCCGCACACTCGGCTCGCCCTGCGCCTGTCTCGCCCCAGTCGAGGGCTCGCCCCACATTGCCTCGCCCCTTCTCGCCCAGCCGTCTCACTTCCTCGCCCGTCTCGTCTCCCTCACCGAGTGCTCGCACAGCCGCCTCGCCAGGCAAGCAGCCTCACTTCGTTCGCCCCACGCAGCTGGCACCCTCGCCCTTCCCCTTCACTTGCAGCCTAGCCTTCCTCACAGCCTTGCCCTCGTCCTCTCTCCCAGGACCTCGCCCGAAGCTCCAGCTCGCCCGTACCAGTTCTCGTGCCCGCCCCTAACAGCTCGCCCATACTAGCTCTCGTGCTCGCCCAACCACCAGCTCTTGCCTCACCGCGCGCTCGCCCCTACCATCTCTTCCGTACCAGCTCTCGTGCTCGCCCAACCACCAGCTCTTGCCTCATTGCGTGCTCGCCCCTACCAGCTCTCGTGCTCTCCCCTACCAGCTCGCTCGTACCGGCTATCGTGCTCGCCCAACCACCACCGACACGCTCGCCCCTCGAGCGCTCTCCCATCACCCCCTCGTGCTCGCCCAGCCACCACCGCCACGCTCGCCCCTCGAGCCCTCTCCCATCACACCCTCGTGCTCGCCTAGCCACCGCCGCCATGCTCGCCCCTCGAGCCCTCGCCCATTACTTGGAGAATTTTATTGCGAACGATTGTGTGGTTTCTGAAGAGCTTTCGGGGGCAACCCCACGACCTGACCGGGCAGGTCGATCCCCGTAATTTTCGCAGTGGCAAACATCGTTCGTTATCGACAAAACAAATACATTTTTCTAATTCCCTGTTCCCTTGACTCCTCTGCTAAAATAGTCCTTAGCAGGAAAAATAAAACTTCAACCTTCTCACCATCTAACTCCTCTGCTAGGCTATGCCTTAGCAGGAAAGTAAAACTCACATCATCATCTTGTAACTTCTCTACTAAGCCGGGTCTTAGCAGGAAAACAAAACTCACAGCTCCTCAGCCTCTCTAACCCCTCTGCTATCGAAGTCTTAGCAGGAAAATAAAATTATCACGTCTTCGTCTTGCAACTCTTCTACTAAGCCGGGCCTTAGCAGGAAAATAAAAATTCTCCACCCTCACCGTCTAACTCTTTTGCTAAGCGACGCCTTAGCAGGAAAATAAAATTTTTCTCCTTCCCAACACTGCTCCTCTGCTAGGCGATGCCTTGGTAGGAAAATAAAATTTTTCTCCTCCCTAACTCTACTCCTCTGCTAGGCGATGCCTTAACAGGAAAATAAAAATTTCACATCTTACTCTGCTCCTCTGCTAGGCGATGCCAGCAGGAAAATAAAAATTTTCTCCTCCCTAACTATGTTCCTCTGTTAGGCGATGCCTTAGCAGGAAAATAAAAATTTCACATCTCACTCTGCTCCTATGCTAGGCGATGCCTTAGCAGGAAAATAAAAATTTCTCTCCTCCCCAACTCTGCTCATCTGCTAGGCAATGCCTCAGCATGAAAATAAAATTTAATTTTCAACTCATCCCAGTCTCCTCTGCTAGGCGATGTCATAACAGGAAAATAAAGGTTTTACCTTCTCACCCCTGACTCCTCTACTAGGCTCAGCCCAAGTAGGAAAAATTTAAAGATGTCTTTACTCCACTCTGCTCCTCTACTAGGCGACGGCTCAGTAGGAAAAATTAAAAAATTTCTCTACTTCACTCTGCTCTTCTACTAGGCGATGCCTTAGTAGGAAATTTAAAGATGTCTTTACTCCACTCTGCTCCTCTACTAGACGACGCCTTAGTAGGAAAATTTGATTTTTCTCCTCCCCCACCCACTAACTCTTCTGCTAGGCGACGCCTTAACAAGAAAATAAAAATTCTCCACCTTCACTCTCTAACTCCTCTGCTAGGCAACGCCCTAGCAGGAAAATAAAAAACTCTCCACCCTCACCCTCTAACTCCTTTTCTAGGCGACGCCTTAGTAGGCAAATTTAATTTTTCTCCACCCCAACTCTGCTCCTCTGCTAGGCGAGGCCTTAGCAGGAAAATAAAATTCTTCTCCTTCACTCTGCTCCTCTGCTAGGCGACGCCTTAGAAGGAAAATTTAATTTTTCTCCACCCCAACTCTGCTCCTCTGCTAGACGATACCTTAGCAGGAAAATTTAATTTTGCTTCACCCCAACTCTGCTCCTCTGCTAGGCGATGCCTTAGCAGGAAAATAAAATTCTTCTCCTTCACCCTGCTCCTCTGCTAGGCGACGCCTTAGCAGGAAAATTTAATTTTTCTCCACCTCAACTCTTCTCCTCTGCTAGGCGACGCCTTAGCAGGAAAATTTATTTCTCCTCCTCCACTCTGCTCCTCTGCTAAGCGACGCCTTAGCAGGAAAATTTAATTTTTCTCCACCTCAACTCTGCTCCTCTGCTAGGCGATGCCTTAGCAGGAAAATTTATTTCTCCTCCTCCACTCTGCTCCTCTGCTGGGCGACGGCTTAACAGAAAAATAAAATTCTTCTCCTCCACTCTGCTCCTCTGCTAGGCGACGCCTTAGCAGGAAAATTTAATTCATATCATTCTCATAATACAAGAACATCCACAAGCTTAATGTAAGAACTTGGCTTTATTAAATTTCAACTTATTTGGAAACGAAATACAACAAAAATAAAGTCAAGATTATTATTCTCTAAGGTGGTAAGCGTTCCCGGGCCTCTTTAGAGCCTTACCAAGTGCATTCTCCAACTTTCCATTTTGCTCCTCTTGTACCTCCACAAGACAAAGTTACCCACTTAGAAGCTTCTCCGAATGACTCTACAACTGTAAGACTGAGCTTAAGCTTCCATGCGAATGCTCACGACCTCTCTTTTTTCCTTCCTTCAAGATTCTTTCATAACAACGGCGTGCGACTTTTTGGTTCCCGCACAAGACTCCAACTCCTTTTCCCACAAGAAACTTAAGCTTATGATGATAAGTGGAAGCTACGACTCTAAAATCCTTCAGGGCTGGCTGTCCTAGAATTCCATTATACGTTGACGGGTTATCCACCACGGTGAATGCTATCATTTTTGTTACCCGCCGAGGATCAGTCCCCAAGGATAGGGGAAGAACAATTTGACCCAAAGGTGGGATGGCGTGTCCTTCAAACCCATACAACGGGGTGGATATCGGCTCAAACTCAAATCCTTCCATCTTCATTTGATCCAACGTGCTCTTGAACAAGACGATTACGGAGCTTCCATTATCAATAAATATCTTCCCCATATCATAATTGACAATGGTGGTCGTCACCACCAAGGCATCGTTATGTGGAGTCACAACGTCTCAGAGATCTTCCGGCCCAAAGCTGGTGATTGGGTCTTGTGGTAAGTCTGTACCCCTAGATATCTCAAAGTTCTCCAACCTTCTCCCATGTGCCTTCCGAGCTAGCCCAGAATCTCCATCAGTAGCACCCCCCGAGATCATATGAATCATTCCTCTCGTATGGTGGTTGTCCTCATTCATTTCCCTCCTCGGCTCGACGGGCTCCTGAGGGACATCTTGACCTCGACCTTCCCTTCTCTGCTAGCCGACCCTCTCATTTATCCATGGGGGGCCTTGACCACGCCTAGGGGACGGGCGAGACCTCGTTCGGCTCCTGAATGCGGATCCTTCTCGTCTGTCACGCAAAGTCAATCTAGCACTGCTCTCAACCCTTTGCGACTTCCCCCACCTCTCCTCGAGCTCCCTCATCTCCATCACCTTGTCACGACTCCTATTCAGAATTGTCCTCAACTTCTAGTTCTGTCCTCCTCCCTTTCCCCTACACCCCTCTTCCTTCCCCCTCTCTCCGCTCCCTCAACTCTACTTCTTCCGGGCCGATTCTCCATCTTTCTGTACCGTTGAGCATCTTCCAAGTTTACATATTTCTCAGCTCGAGCCAACAGATCATCATAGCTCAACGGAGGTTTCTTGACCAGCGACTCAAATCTCCCCAAGTTTTCTTCGGGGTCAGTATGTCTGTCATATTCTCCCACGTTTGGCTGTCGGAAACTTGGAGGAAGCCCTTCTTCCAAGATGGCTAGTGAAAAAGGACTTCCTCTCTTGGGTACCGGCCCCCTGCTTCCTACCTGGTGCCTCGACATCCGTATCTCCTTCCACATCTCCCCCATCTCACTAATCTCCCCACTTTGGAGGGGCTATGACTCTTCAACCCTACTCTGGTGGGCTTCGACATTCTCCACTTGCTCCTGGCGAACGGCCTGCTCTCCTGCAAACATAGACTCTTGATTCTTCTACATGGCCTCATCCACTGTCTGAGTGATAAATTGGCCCAACTGTTCTAGGGCCAAGTTCCCCACATTCTCATTGGGACGGGTTTGCTCAACCCTTGTCTCGTGAAGGGGCTGCTCGGCTCTTGTCTCTTGACGAGGTTGTTCCTGTCTCGTCTCAAGATGCGGATGTTCCTGTCTTGTCTCGACATGAGATTGTTCGGGTCCCATATGAGGACGCGATGATGCTGAGGTAGCTCTTCTACTCCCTCTCTTGCCTACCATCTCTACGTCTCAACTCAAACTTCCCACAGACGGCACCAAGTGATACTCACGGGAAATTTAGGGTCCGATTCCAGCAAGTGTCACTAGTCCAGACGCAGGTTTCGAAATTGTCCTGAGCCTGAAATCACGAACAAGACCGTTAGAAAGGGTCCGAGAGGGTGTCCCGGCGTAGCCTCTCCGACGCTCAAGTCAGAGACTGAGGATATATGAGGGAGTAGCTAAGGGTGCTGCTGAAAAGTAATATATTGAATATCTCAACTGAACACTCAAACATGTTATTTATAGGAGAGTACCTGGGCCCGTGATGGGCCTTTCACCTTGGTTGGGGATGGGCTAGGGGTCCCACGTCTAGTTTGGGCCTAACCCTAGTGGGCCCATCTATGGGATATCAATTTGCTAAAAAAATTGGGTTAAGAATAATTTTTAATAGGAATTAACGCATCATAATACTTGTCAATATTTCAATTAAAATATCTTATCTAAAACGAAAGCGACTAAAAAAACCTTCCGGAAATTGATAAAAATATTTATCCTATTTAACTTTGATTGGTTGCACCGGATAACCCAAATATTCATTAATAATATATTCATTTAAAATTAATCTTATATTACAAAAATTTACTAAAAATAGATGAGAGGTAAGATACTTCAAATAATGGCTTGACTACGTAAAGTGAATGGTAAACTGAAAGTAAAATGTACGTAATTTTATTTCTTGATGTTCAGGGAACTCAAGCTCCTACGTCACCCCTTATTTCTTTTAGGTAGGCTCACAGTAGAAGGCTTTGATTTTTACAAGAAATTTTCAAAATCCCAGTTCAGTTTGACTTTTAACACTGCCAAAATTGAAACTCATAGTCTACACAACTGAATTTGCGGTTGATTCTGGCTGCATTTGCAAGGTATGAAAATTTTTATCCAAAATTCAATTTACCCTATGGTGTAAACTGATGTCCTTGAAAATTAATTATGATAACTAATAAATTGATAAGAGTATTGAGATATATTTCAGTTTAAGTCTGAGCCAGTTTTGCTTGACTAGCCCAATTTATGTAAATCAATTTAGCTTATGGATATAGTCAGTTCTGTTCGGTTAGGAATTCAGTTTAGCTTAAATAAGTTTTTCCTTAATTATTTGTTAACACCAAAACATAAATGTTCTGTTCCAAAAATTTCTCCATTTTTTGTGTTTGAAAAAATTAAGCAACGCGTCCAATTTAGGCAAGAATAGATTATGATAAGCAATTCTGATAAACTGAGTTTTTGAAATTGATAAATTGAAACAAATTGTTCCAAAAATTTCCGATAAATTTGAAAAGCAATATCAACTATCTATTATTTCTTGTCTTCACTCTTTTTGACAGATTTCTTTGCAGTAGATTCTACTTTAGAATTTTATTCCCCCTTTTCTCAACACCGCTAACAACCACATATTTCCATAATGTGTATAACTGAAGTCATCTGCGCTGACATAGTGTCTAGCTTGGCTTAAAGTTGAGTGAGAACTGAATCTGTAAGATTTAGGAAATTCGAACTACGTAACTTGACTGCATGCAATCTAGAGTTTTATTTAAAATATGTGTTTACAATTTTTTATTAATTTATTGCATGATTATGGCATGGTTTGATGTTTATTTCTTGGTTATTTTAAAGTTTCGTGCATTAGGATTTTAAGTTGTGTTTCGCGTTCAAACGAGTAACGGAGACCGGGGATAATCAGGAAAAATATTTTTACTAAATATATGGTGTATTTAAGTACGATTTTTGAAAATGGACCTTGGTTGGGTATTTTTACTCGTTGGGTTCTATTTTTAACATGTACGCAAGATTTTAACGATTCAGGTGGATTTTTTTAGGGTTCGGGTAATATTTTCAAAAACGTACCAAAACGAAATATTTTTCGAGAGTATTTTTGGGCTTGACGGGGCCTGAAACCATTTTAAACTCATTTATTTTAATTAAGGCTCATTATACACTAATCATTTATTTAAAAACCTATCAACCCTAACCCTAAACCTAACCTAAAGTTCTCGGCGGCCCCTTCCTCATAGCAGCAGCTGTTAGAGTAAATACCGTGCAAGCCAACTGTTGGCTAGGGATTTTATTGACTCAGTTGTAATAAACAATCTTTATTTTAATATAATTCATTATTTCATGGTTTGTTATTTCTTTATCTGTATACCCATGTGAACAATATAGATAAAGACCTTGATTATACTTTAATACAAATGAATCGTAATTCGATGTTGAAACTCATTTGTAAACAATGTATGATCTAAATTCATTCTTAGTCGATTCAACGGCCTAAAACATTGATAAAGGTCGCTTGAGCTCGAGACTAGCATCTATGATGTTATGTACCGCGTTTCTTGGTAAGGACATAGAGATGTTCAAACATACAAATGGGTAGTCATACGATGATTATACCGAACAACCCTCCCTCGGACTTTCCAAGTGATTATCATTCATCGAGAGGATAAGTCCGTGGTTATGATTTTACACCATTAGACGTTACGACCCGAGACAACACTGAGACTCAATATGCTAGGGTTGTGCTTTGACTCGTTTACCGACTCCAGGAGAGTCATCAGGTAGCGAGATTGGGTACAGCTGCGACCATGTAGGAGCCAGTGTATTGTAGTCGGGAATTCACCGCTCACCTACGGGTGTGGATATCCAACGTGATCTGATGAAATAATAGTGCATGGAATCTCTTGCCAGAGTATGAAATGTACGTTGAAGAATGAGTTCTTCAATAGTACATGCGATGCCACTATTCATATATGTCACATAGTTATCGAATTTTTATGCAACCCTCGATGAACCAATGGTTGCAGATTCGATCGAGATATATGAGATGAAGGGACCGTACTGTACGTTAATCATAATCGACTGGTTCTTGCAGGCACTATCAGTGATACCTAGGGAATAATGGGACGATGATACTAGACGCTCTTACTATGATTCGATGGGTTTAATCAGAAATATGATTTCTGACATTCTCATGATCAATTGTTGATACATAGAATGAGGTAAATAAGGGTAAGCCCGAATAAAAGATTACGTCTTGAATCACAAGGAGTTATGAACCCACGGCTAGCTGTATCCCTAAACCATTGAGGGTCACACAAGCACTGGATCATTTGTTCTCGTTGAGAGAATAAATTCAAGGAGTTGAATTTATATTATGATATAGTAAATTCAAGAAGTTGAATTTATGATAATTAAATTTTGAGAAAATAAATTCAAGGAGTTGGATTTATGAAATAGAAAATTTAAGAAGTTGAATTTATGGAATTTGGAGAGAATAAATTCAAGAAGTTGAATTTATAAAATTTGAGGATTTAATTTATTAAACTCAAAAGTTGAGTTTATTAAATATTAAATTTTAGAGGTGATGAATTCAAGGAGTTGAATTTATAATTTAAATATTAAATTCAAATGTCTAATTTATAAGGGATTTAAATTAAATGTAAATGGTATATGTATAATTGGCTTGTAGGAGTACAAGACCAACATACATATTATTAAGGTTTTTAATTAGACTTTAAAAGATTAATTAATTAATTACACTATTTGGACTCGAATAATTAATTGATTAAGCCCATTAAGTATTTAATTTAATTAATGGACCCTAAGCTTATATATATGTGTATTAGGTTTAGGGTTAAACACAATTCATTCATAATTTTGAAAACCCTAGCCTCCACCTCCTTTGTGCTTTTCGAAAATCACAACTCTTCTCCTCTCAAAATTTCGGCCACCACTCCTAGGATTTTTGGAGTTTTTGTGTCACCTTTAATTTTAATCTCCAACGAAAAATATCTTCTAAATTTCTAGTGTAATTTAGAAGAGGAATAAATCTTCTAGTCGTGGACCTGATTCGAAGAATAAAGAAAGGAGTTTCTAATCAAAGTTCGTAGAGAATTCATCAAAAGATATCTCCGCTAACCCCTAAATTGTTGGAGCCTTTTGAATCTTTCACCAAAGATATAAATTCAAACACCCTATGAATGTTTGTTTATAAAACCATACGAGTGTCCAAATACATCTTGAATGTCAAGATGTAAAATTTTTAAAACTTCCGCTGCGTTTTGAGCACGAGAAAACCGAGATCCAACAGTGGTATCAGAGCCAAGTTTTTCAATTTCATATGGTTTTAAATCATATTGAATAATTTGTTTCTAACCACACAAGAAGATTTTTCAGAAAATTGATGAAACATACAAAAGGTTTATTTTTCCAGAAATCAAAAAAAAATCCAAAAAAAAAGGGGCTGACCGGAATTGTTCCAGGCAGGCACTGTGCGCGCTGCGCACGCAGCGTGCGCGCAACAAGCGCACAGCCGCCGCGCGTGATGTGCGGAGCGTCCGCATAGCTTGCGGCGGCTGCACGCGCGAGTTCCGTACGCTGCACGCACGGCGTGTCGCATCGCGCGCACATGGCTGTAGCCACTGCCCGGAAGTGTCTCGGGAACCGTTCTGGATAATGAGCTTGAATTGTTTGGGCTTATTTTTTGATTTTTCAAAAATTTGGATTAAATTGATATTTTATGAAAATTAGTTCAATTTATTATTTTTCTAAAATTAATTTTTTGGAAAATTAATAATTTTCTTGTAAAATAAATAATTAGAATATGATTTTAATTATTTATGGTAAAAATGAGTTTTACAAAGAAATCAATTATTATTGAATTAATTGGAAATTAAATAAAATTGTTTATTTAATTTATTAAATTCTTTAATAATTGTTGTAATGCCCGAGATTTAAATACTGTAATCAAACCTTAATCAATTGACTTATTGATGTGATTATAGAAGACATAGAAAAGAAGTGGAAATACATGAATTGGCATGTGAGGTCAGCACTTTGGGCGCATATGCGCCGAGGTAGGAGAGATTGGGTGCGGGACAAAACTTCTCGCGCATATGCATGAGATTGGGCGCGCATATGGGCGAGGAGGGCAGTAGCCAAACAGCCAGAACAGAACTTTGCGCGCACATGCGCGAGGTAGTAGAGTTCATATATGCTGGGACAGAGATCTGGGCGCACATGCGCGGGGGAAGTCGCGCATATGCGCGAGCAGTTGCTACAGCCTAGTACCGAGATAGAGTTTCTCGTGCACATGCGCGGAGTGATGGCGCGCATATGTGCGAGCTGCCGAGAAAGTTACATGTCGAGACAGTAGGTCTCGCGCATATGCGCGGGGCTAGGGCGCGCATATGCGCGAGTCATGCAGAAGGGAAAATCGACACTTGGTTCACCATGCAACTTGGTATAGTTGTATATATATATATATAATGTTTCATTTCCTCAGATTTCAAAGAAGGGAAACCGATAGTTTTGAAGAAAATCCCTACGCCTTTTATTTTAGAAAATTGAAGTTTACGAAAGATCCGTCCGTTAGAATTTCAATCCGACTTCAGTATCGTGTTTCTATCGACGAGAGTTTCAACTAGACGTAAGTTTTATTGAATTTTGATATGGTTTGAAATTATGATATTGCCAGAATCGGATATGATTAATATATGATGTTCTTGACATATTAAACATCGTAACATCGAAGTCAGGTTGAGAAACAGATTGATTATGGAATTGTTATAATTTTTCAGAGTATCTTGATTGATATTGGATAGATTTGGATTATTGATTGATTTCAGATTGTATTGGATATGGGTTATGATTGGTAATTGATATCTGTTGATATTGTAGTGACGGGGATATTGGGATTGTGCCTTTATGCCGTTGATTTTGAATTATATTCATATTGATCAGATTCGGTATTGAATTGGGCATGGAATATTGATATTATTATTCTCGATATGCCATTTCAGATTGACAGAGACAGTCTTGAATTCAGAACTTCCAATTTTTCAGACCGAGACTACGAAAGAGAGGTATAAGTCAATGTGGTACCGGGAGAACGACTCGAGTATGATATACTTGAGTTTCCCTAAATCACATACTTATTGTTATTGTGTGCATTGTTTTGAATTGATATGCTTGTTCTATTGATTTATAGAAAGCATGTATTAGACGAGTATTAGACGAGTGATCTTGTGACAGTAGTGCCGAATAGTGATGGAATCGTCACTGGCACATTGCACATTGTCACAGGATAGTATATTGATGAAAATGCCATAGTCTGTGATGGATAGGTCAAGACACCGGATGTTTGGTTATATCGAAGTGGGTAGAATTGGAGTTTCTTCTATTACTGATATTCGATATGGAATGACAACGTCTGGAAACCGGGATCCCTAGACTAGGAATGAGTCTAGTCTGGGACATGGAGTCATGAGTTGATTGACGATTTTATATTGGTTATGTTTCAGATTTTGATACATGTTACTAATATCTATTACATGCTTTTACATTGTTTATATGATTGCATGTTTCGTTGATTTATACTGGGATATATTTCTCTCCGGAGTTATCCGGCTGTTGTCGTGTTTGTATGTGTGCATGGCAACAGGTGGGACAGGATCAGGGTCGAGTAGATGAAGAGAGATCGTGATTAGAGTGCAGACTACGGACTTTGATTAGAGATAGGGTTCGGACACTTGATATTTAGTTGTTAAACCTTAGTTTGAATGATTGTATATAGTACAAGACTTGTACTTTAATACTGACATGTATATTAGATTGAATACCATTACGTTCCGTAATTTAAAAAAAACAATTTAGACCCTCTTGATTATAATTGATTAAATTATCCCAATGATGATTAAGAACATGATTAGCGTCTGGATCCCCACAATTGTGGTGGTTAGTAATAAAATTATTAGATGTATGATTTATCAATTAATTAAATTTGTTTAATTAAATTGATGTTAATATTTGATATTAAATGCCAAAGGATGATCGAGAGCCTTGACCAATGTGTTAGGTGTATGTTCGGATATTTTACTGTTTTATTCATTTTGTTAATATTTGATATTATTAAAGTGGGCCTGGTTTATGGCCCGTTCCAACCCCATGAGATGTATCCCTTATGTGCCACAACTATTTAAATGTAATTATTAGAAATAGTGGGAGATCAAGACTGGAAGATGGTGGACCCGATGTACAAGATGAAGACATATAAAATATTGGAAGCTCTTGTAATACTTGCATTTGCATCCCTGCATTCACCTAGGTTTTGGACCTAGATCCATGTCTGGCTCTCATGGATCTAATAGTGTTGGTGATCGATCATCCTTATTTATTGTTGAATGTCATATTATGATATATATGTGACATAAGTAGTATGCATGTATGTATATTATTAAATAATATAGTTGCATGAATCCGGCAAGAATACAAACTCATGGCACACGATTTTAAATTAAAATGATGAGACAATTTTAAAATTAAAATCCCTCATTTTGAATAAGATTCAAAATTTATATCAAACCACAAAAGTAAAAATTGAAAGAGTTTAATTTATTCTTGCCTTCCATCAACCGTGGTTGCTTGTGGATCGCTACCCGCCGACAGTGTCTGGCTCATATTATTGGGGAGGCCTGGACACCGGAAAGCTGTGACTTCCACTGGACATATGATGTGAATTAAGTGGAAATCCCATGACTTCGGCTCATATTATTGGGGGAACTCATGGCGACCGTCTACTAAAATTCAATATTGATAGGTTGGTTTGACACGTGAAAATAAACGGCGTCATATTATTGGGTCCTTATTAAACGTGAGGCGAAACACGCGGAGGTTGCATAGAGATGCAGTTGGATTCTACTTTTTATAAATTATAATTGGATGATATTATTCGAGATTATAATTGGCTAATTGGACTCTATGTGCCCACTAAAGAAATAAGATTTCCCTTTTTCATCAGAGGGTGGTGGAAATGTCAAAATAGTAGGAGGGAGATTTATAAAATAAAATCCATATTTTATATCTTAAAATTATTTTAAAATTATTAGCAACCATTATTCTGTTTCTATATCAGTATATTTTCGATTTCGTCACGTAATACATTTCTGTTATTAACAAGCTAACCGAATATAATTTTCAAGACTGGTTGGGAAATTGTTCTAAATTCGGAGAAAATGACACACACAATAATGTCAGTCCTGCTGAACTGACAAAGCATGCAAGATGGGAGGACCATATTATGCAAGCTAAAGTGTAACATGCTCGCGTTTATGTCAAATGAACAATAGGGACAGTTTAAGGAATTGTTGAATGCTGCTGACATTCGAATACACGTGCAATAGTTGCATGGTTCATGAAACTCATACAATTATGCACACCACTTTCAAGGAGCTCATGACCACACATATGTAAGATGGGGTTTTGGCCCATGAGCGTGGTGTACGTATGACTGGGCTTATTGAGAATGTGGTGAGCCTGGAATATGTGATTTCTAACGAGTTACTAGATAAGATCAATTTGTTGTATTTCTCTTCCTTATTTGACGGGGTTATGGTGAACTTCAATTTGAATGAAATAGATGATAACCTTGAAGAGCTAGTCAATACGCTTATAACTTATGAGATCACCATAAAACAGGAAATTATTGTTTTTCTAATGGGCCTCTCGTCAGACGAAAAATGGCTCACAAGGTAAGAGAAAGAAATGTTCTGCCCCTCACAAGAAAAACAATCCCAATAAGAGGCAAACTCTGAAAGACACTTAAAGGACCTACAAAGCCCGACAATTCAGAACATATTTATTTCACTGCAAGAAGTCCGGACATAAGAAATTATATGCGCCATAAATGTTCTGAAAATGATAAGTGAATGTCCAAGTAAACAGGATTTCAACAACAAACAAAAGAAAAATAGAATATCCAAAGCCCGCACAAATATTGCACACTAAACTAGGTCATATTTCCCAAAGAAGGATGCACAAGCTAGTGGGAGAAGACATGTTTGACTTGTCATACAAAAATTCTCTACCTACTTCTGAATCCTGTCTAAAAGGAAAAATGACTAAAACTCCATTCAATGGAAACATGAAAGTGTGCATGGTCTACTAGATTTGATCCACACGGACGTTTGTGGCCGACTAAGTGTCAGCACAAAATTTTGGCATTCCTATTTCATTACCTTTATCGATGACCATTCGAGGTATGAGTACGTTTATTTGATGAAACACAAATCTGAAGCATTTGAAAAGTTCAAAGAATTCAGATCTGAAGTAGAAAACCAGCTAGAAAGAAGTATTAAGGTACTTCGATCTGATCGAGGTGGAGAATACTTAAGTGCTGAATCTTTGGGTTATCTAAAAGAGAATGAGATTCTCTCACAGTGGACTCCACCAGCAACACCACAAATGAATGAAGTTTCTGAACGTCGAAATCAAACCTTGATGGACATGGTTCGATCCATGATGGGATTCACTGAATTGACTACATTGTTTTGGGGTTTTGCGCTGGAAACCACAGCAATGTTGTTGAATAATGTCCATACTAAAGCAGTAGATAAAACGCCATATGAAATATGGATGGAAAAAACTCCCAATTATTCTTACATGATAATATGGAGGTGTCCTGCTTACGTGAAGCAGACAGTGGGAGACAAATTGGATAGTAGATCCACTTTGTGCTACTTTGTAGGATATCCAAATAATTCTGTTGGATATTATTTCTATCATCTCAATGAAGCAAAAGTGTTTGTTTCAAGAAATGCCATCTTTTTGGAAAAGGAATTTCTATTAGATAGAAAAGGCAAGATGATAGAACTTGAAAAATTTAAGATACTACCTCAACTATAGAAGTTGAACCCATTTCCGAAAAACCAGTAGTTGAAGTACAAGCTCTTAGAAGGTCTAATAGGGTTATTAGACCACATGCAAGATATACGCTTCTTCATGAACAAGGCCATGATGAGCCTGGTGTTAGATGTGATCCAATGAATTTCAAAGAAGCAATATCTGACACTGATTCAACCAAATGGCTTGAAGCCATGCAGTCAGAAATGGACTTTATGTATTCAAACCAAGTCTGGACATTAGTGGATCCACCTGAGAGAATCGTTCACATAGGATGCAAATGAATCTACAAAAGAAAGCTTGGGGTGGATGGGAAGGTAGTGACCTTCAAAGCAAGACTGGTTGCAAAAAGTTATACTAAAAGGCAAGGAATTGACTATGAGGAAATTTTTTCACCAGTTGCTGTTTAAGTCCATTAGAATAATATTAGTTATAGCAGCATGGTATGACTATGAGATATGGAAAATGGATGTAAAGACTGCATTCCTCAATGGAGACATCAAAGAAGAAATTTATATGTCTCAACCTGAGGGATACACATCAGTAGGAAGTGAGCATAAGGTATGCAAACTTCAGATATCAATATATGGTCTCAAGCAGGCGTAAAGGAGTTGGAACCTCAGATTTGATAGCACTATCAAAGATTTTGGTTTTGCTAAGAATCCCGAGGAACCATGTGTGTACAAGAAAGTTAGTGGGAGTGCATCGACATTCCTAATACTTTATGTTGATGACATCATACTCATTGGGAATGATGTAGGATTACTGCAATCAACTAAAGTATGGTTGGCAAGTAAATTCTCCATGAAAAACATGGGTGAAGCATCCTATGTATTGAGAATACAAATCTATATAGATAGATAAAAAAGGATGCTAGAACTTACCCAAACCATTTATATCGATACCATTCTGAAGCGATTCTCTGTGGAAGAGTCCAAGAGAAGATACTTATCAATGTGTCATGGTGTTACTCTACCTAAAGCTATGTGTCCCAAAACTGATGAAGAGATAGAGATGATGACACGTATTCCATATGCGTCAGCCATTGGTAGTATTATGTATGGTATGATATCGACACGCCCTGATGTTGCTTACGCTCTGAGTGTTACAAGCAGATATCAGGCGAACCTTGGTCCAATGCACTGGAAAACCGTGAAAGATATTCTTAAGTACTTGAGAATGACTAAGAGTTTGTTCATGGTCTATGGGGTTGGAGAATTGACATAGGAAGGCTACATTGATTCTAGCTTCCAATGTGATGTAGATGATTCGAAATCGACATCTGGTTTTGTATTCATGCTTAATGGTGCGGCGGTCTCTTGGAAAAGTTCCAAGCAAGACACCGTTGCGGATTCCACCATTGAAGCTGAGTACATTGCTGCATCTGTTGTAGCCAAAGATGCAGTTTGGATGAGGAATTTTGTCCAAGAGTTGGGCGTTATTCCTAATGGAGTAGAACCAGTCCCGGTGTACTGCGACAACACTAGTGCCGTTGCGCAAGCAAAGGAACCAAGGTCTCATCAACGATCCAAAGATGTACTGATGAAATTCCACATTATCCGGGAGATTGTGGGAAGAGGAGATATATCATTCGAAAGAGTCCCCTCTACAGAAAATGTTGATGATCCAGTTACAAAGCCCTTGCCAGGACCATTGTTTGAGAAGCATCGCGAAGCAATGGGATTAAAGTTTATGAGTAGTTGGCTCTAGGGCAAGTGGAAGATTGTTAGAGTAGATGCCATGCAAGCCAACTGTTGGCTATGGATTTTATTGATTCAGTTGTAATAAACAATCTTTATTTTAATATACTTTAATACAAATGAATCGTAATTCGATGTTTAAACTCATGTGTAAACAATGTATGATCTAAATTCGTTCCTAGTTGATTCAGCCGCTTAAAATATGGATAAATGTCGCTTGAGCTCGAAAGTAGCATCTGTGATGTTGTGTACCGCGTTTCTTGGTAAGGGCATAGAGATGTCCAAACATGCAGATGTGTAGTCATACGATGATTATACCGAACAACCTTCCCTCGGACCTTACCAGTGGTTATCATTCATCGTGATGATAAGTTCGTGGTTATATACACCATTAGTCCTTACGACCCAGGACAACACTGAGGCTCTATATGCTAAGGTTGTGCTTTGATTTGTTTACGGGCTCTAGGATAGTCATCAGGTGGTGAGATTGGGTACAGTTGCGACACATGTAGGAGCCAGTGCATTGTAGTCGGGAATTCACCGCTCACCTACGGGTGTTGATATCCTATGTGAACTGATGAAATAATAGTGCATGGAATCTCTTACTAGAGTATGAAATGTACGTTGGAGAAGGATTTCTCCAATAGTACATGCGATGCCACTATTCATATGTGTCACATAGTTATCGAATTTTTATGCAACCCTCGATGAACCAATGGTTGCAGATTCGATCGAGATATATGAGATGAAGGGACCGTACTGTACGTTAATCATAATCGACTGGTTCTTGCAAGCACTAACAGTGATACCTAGGGAATCATGGGACGATGCTACTAGACGCTCTTACTATGATTCGATGGGTTTAATCAGAAATATGATTTCTGACATTCTCATGATCAATTTTTGATACATAGAATGGGGCAAATAAGGGTAAACCGGAATAAAGGATTATGTCCTGAATCACAAGGAGTTATGAACTCACGGCTAGCTGTATCCCTGAACCATTGAGAGTCACACAAGCACTGGATCATTTGTTCTCGTTGAGAGAATAAATTCAAGGAGTTGAATTTATATTATGATATAGTAAATTCAAGGAGTTGAATTTATGATAATTAAATTTTGAGAAAATAAATTTAAAGAGTTGGATTTATGAAATAGAAAATTCAAGAATTTGAATTTATGGAATTTGGAGATAATAAATTCAAGGAGTTGAATTTATAAAATTTTAGGATTTTATTTATTAAACTCAAAATTTGAGTTTATTAAATATTATATTTTGGAGGTGATAAATTCAAGGAGTTGAATTTATAATTTAAATATTAAATTCAAATGTCTAATTTATAAGGGATTTAAATTAAATGTAATGAGTATATATATAATGGGCTTGTAGGAGTATAAGACCAACATACATATTATTAAGGTTTTTAATTGAACTTTAAAAGATTAATTAATTAATTAAACTAGTTGGACTAGAATAATTAATTGATTAAGCCCATTAAGTATTTAATTTAATTAATGGGCCCTAATTTTATATATATGTGTATTAGGTTTAGGGTTAAACACAATTCATTCACAATTTTGAAAAACCCTAGCCTCCACCTCCTTTGTGTTTTTCGAAAATCACAACTCTTCTCCTATCAAAATTTCGGCCACCACTCCTAGTATTTTAGGAGTTTTTGTGTCACCTTTAAGTTTAATCTCCAACGAAAAACATCTTCTAAATTTCTAGTGCAATTTAGAAGAGTAATAAATCTTCTAGTTGTGGACCTGATTCGAAGAATAAAGAAAGGAGTTTCTGATCAAAGTTCGTAGGGAATTCATCAAGAGCTATCTCCGCTAACCCTGGAAGTTGGAGCCTTGTGAATCTTTCAACAAAAGTATAAATTCAAACACTCTATGAATGTTTATATATAAAACCATACGAGTGTTCAAATACATCTTGAATGTCAATATCTAAAATTTTTAAAACTTCCGCTGCGTTTTGGGCACGAGAAAACCGAGATCCAACAGCAGCATCCTCTCGCATTTTTCAGCAGCGAGCCGTTGAGTTCCCTTAGCTTTTCAAAGAAAAATTCTCTTCCGACTCTATAGTGCACGTTGTACGCATAGGTCTTCAAGTTTTCGAGCATATAAACGCAATGGAACGCCATGTATCTCTTTTTCTCATCATTTACACCATTTATATGTTGATGTATATGTATTTGCATGAAGAACTCTTTGATTTATCATATAGTATCATTTGTGCAAAGGTTTAAAATATGAATCTTTTTACTCATAACTCACGTTTTTCTTGATTATGATGCAAGGGGCTGCCTGGCTGGTGGTTTAAGGGTTATTCTTGGCGTGAGATAGGGTGTCATGGGGCTGGAATCATGAGTTGGTTGAACCTAGGAGGGGACCGATCATACCTAGGGTTGTTGGTCGTCGCATGGTCTAGTTTGGCTTCAAGACTAGGGTCGGCTGTAGGAGAGTGCTGGTTCGGGGCTGGTCCGGTCTAGGGTGGGTTAGGCTCGAAGATTAAAGGCCAGGTGCACTCGGGTTTTGTGGATGGCCAAGGCAGAATTTTCCAGCAACTTTGAGGCATTGTTCGTTGGTTCTAAGGGGTCTGAAATGGGTGGTTTAGGGGTTGGTCGTGGAAGATGGTTTCCGCTTCTTTTGAATTTTGAAAATTCTTGGGTTGTTTTCAAATATATTTTAATATCGTCTATAATTTCAATATTTACTAATATATATTTTTAACACAGTTAAATTTTTTGTCTTAATTATTTTAATTTCGTACTTTAAGTTAATTATTAATAAGTCTTACTAAATAATGATTAATTAAATTTGAGTTCTCACATTTAGTGGGGTTGTTAATGCTGTAGATAGTAAGATAATAGATTCACACAATAAATAAATTGACGCGGAAACCAACGCGAAAAATCAAGGTTTAACAAGAAGAAAACACAACAGCAACTCATCATCAACACTCAATCAAAACAAATATAAGTGATTTAAGTTTCAATTTAGAAATTTCTAACTTTTATTTTTGTTAGGTTTGATTTTTTAATAGGGTGGGGTCCACGTATTAAATAAAATAATATAAACCTTCATCCCACATCGGAGATTTTTAAAAAACTGAAATAAGTAATTAGTTATAAATACAGCTCAATTCCTTCAGTTATTGTATCCTAAAATCAAAAGCTTTTTAGCTTTGATAAATACAGAGTGCATAGAAAAAAAAGAGTGTATTTTTTTCTTGAGTGCGAGAATTCTCTTGTGTGAGTTAGAGAAATTATTTTCTCGATATACTCGGGATGGGAGTGTGAGAAATATTGAGTGTATTGGTGTATACACTTGTTGTAATATTTCTTTCAGTTATAAAAGTTGCAGTGCTCCGTGGACGTAGCCTATATTGGGTGAACCACGTAAATCTTTGTGTTCTTGTTGATTATTTTATTCTGCAAGTTTTTGAGTACTATTATCATCGTGGTCGGCATCGCTTCGGGGGTGTAATTCCCCAACAATTTTAAGTTCGACTTTTCTAGTTCTATCTTCCAGCATTTTGTTTATTTCCTCTAGCTTTCAGATTTCAGATTTCAACTTTTCTATCTTGTAAAAATGTTGTTTTCAATTTTAGTGATATAATCTTGTATTGATCATGTCATTCGAATAATAGATTTTCTTTGTTATTTAATTACATTGATTAGATTTTGGTAAGTCACAATCATATATGAAGAGGTTATAACTAAGAGTCATATCAGGACTCACGATACCTAATTAGAAGTTAGATTTTTAACATTCTTTCGTCACACTTTAGCACGATCCCTGTCTGGCACCCGAGCCAAACATAATTACCCAAACTTAAACTCCTTTATTTATCCTTCTATAGATATAGCAGTTTATTAAATAATCATATCATGCAAACGTGATCTGTCTCCATGTTAAATAACTCATCGATCTATTATTACATTGGAGTATATTCCGACATTTGACATTGAATTTTATACAAGAGTGGAACAAGAATCAAACAACAGCTCAAAAAGCGAGGGGTCAATTCCACAAAGCTGTCATGTCTTGAACTACGAAGGCATTTTCTGCCATTTGCTGTACGTCCAACAAAGTATTACTCAATTTATCAAATGGCCGGCTTATGCAAACATTTTACAATAGTTACAAAAAAGTACGTGGGGGCAATCAGTAAATAAATAATAGATCTCTTGTGAGACGGTCTCACGAATCTTTATCTGTGAAACGAGTCAACTCTACCGATATTCACAATAAAAAGTAATACTCGTAGCATAAAAAGTAATAATTTTTCATGGATGACCCAAATAAGAGATCCGTTTCACAAAATACGACCCGTGATACCGTCTCACACAAGTTTTTGCTTATAGAGTATGTTTACAGAGTTTGAATACTTGATAACATGATAAAATAAAAATATTATCTCAATAATCATCTACAATACTTTATTTATAACATTTATAAAATTTTAAATTAGCTGTTTGATAAATTATTAGTAACTTAAATCACCCTAATTTTTTTTAAAAAAATCTTATCTTAATATTTAAAAATAGAATATGCCCACAAATATGTTCAAAAACAGTTATTTGATTACTTTCAAATTATTTTGCATTTTAAATCATAAAATACTAAAAAGATGTTATAATAACGAAACATATAAACATCTTTAAACGTATAATAATCATATTTTTAACCTAAATATCTTATAAATTTATTTGATAATCATCCAAAGAAAAAATTGGCTAAAATTTTCCTATCAACATATATATAAATATGCCGACAAACTGTAGCCATTTTGCTTCAAATCTATGGATCCACGTGACACCGACAAACGTTCTCCATTAAAATCTATGATATTCCATATTATTATTATTATTATTATATAAAAAAAATAAAGAGCAGGATGATAAATAGTAAAAAAATATTTATTGCTTTTGTAAAATAGTAATAATATATTCATGCTTGAACTCGATGCGAAAAATAAAATTTTATGTAACTTTTTTATACATATAAATACAAACTCACAAAATATATTTAATTATCACATCGAAGGAAACCAACTTAATATTCTTGCATGCGTCGACATGTTTGTATGATTTCTCGTAAATAATCTAAAATCATACTACAAATCACGGGTTTTTTTATAAATAATTTAACAATAAAAATTTATTTCAAAATTAATTTTAAAAAGAAAATTTGCACAAATACTGTAATCTGTGCTTACGAAGCACGGATTCTCGGTACACGTGAGCATTATCCGCGCTTCGTAAGCACGGATATTGATCCACGGTGGAGCATCCGTGCTTTGTAAGCGTGGATGCTTCACTATGGAGCACCACGTCGATTATCCGCGCTTACCAAGCGCGGATAATGCTCACGTGGACTACTCCTTATCGTTCGTACTTCAACTTTTTAAAAAGTTTTTTCTGACTTTTGAAAAACTTTCACGTTACTTCTGATGTTTGAAAAACTTTCACGTGACTTCTGATTTCTGAAATATGTCGAGAAATTATTGAAAAGATTACTTTTTTATATTTTTTATACGCCTTTAGTACTCTATATAATGCTTTGAAGTTCGAAATAAGTTGTATAAATTATCTCTTTGTTTCTGAAAAATATTTTCAGTATCCTTCTATATTTTATTCGAGCATTCATATTAAATTGTTCTCTCAAATTTCCTCGTCAAAATGTCTAATATCGATGTATTCTTATATTTTGGTGGTCATGTAGTTATCGATAAAGGATCGGTTGAATATAGTATTCCATTTGTTAGATCGATACGAGTATTACGATCTATTAATTTGTTGGAGTTGATTGAAGTTGTGCATAAAATGTTAAGAATCGATCCAATGAAGTTTTCTCTGAGGTTTTCAACCAAATATTCATTCATGGAGAGATCATCTTGGAATGAAATTCAAGTCAATCTCGTTGATGACGATGCTTTACAGTTTATAATACAATGTGACAATATGCATATATTGCATTTATACGTGGAAGCAAATTCAATTGAGCATCATGTTGGATTTGATGATCCTGAATCCTATGTTCTACATGCATCCGATTCAGGGTTCAATAACCAACCCGGTACTTCTACATATGATGGTTTCCAAGATCTAGAATCTTATGTTCCACAGATTACTGAAGGACTCGGTAATATAAATTTCGATGATGTAAGTGGGTCTTGGAATCAATATATCAATGTCTCGTCGGAACAAAATCGTACTCCATATTAGCCGAATCCAACATTAGATACGAGTGCTTGTTGTCCGGATCTGGCCACTAATGATGATATTTCGAGGAGTGATTCTGAACCCGATATGTCATGTAGCGAGTCTGAAGAAGAAGAAGTGAATGATGATGATGAAGTGAATATATTTTCAAATCCTGATGAGGGGACATCATCTCGGCAACCACCTCGTGACACTTTACAAAGACAGACCGTACAATTTCTTTCAAACAATTCTGAAATGCCATAACTTTTCAATAAATTTTTTGGGGAAGAGCCTCCCGATTCTGTCGATGTATCTTCTGGAATGCAAACCAGCTATTATAATCCGGAGAGAGGTGAATTATGCGTTAATATGTTATTTAAAGATAAGAATGATCTTATTTCATCTGTGATGGATTATTCAGTTAGAGTTGTCAGGCGTGAGTATCGTGTCGTGGATAGCACATGCAGCTTGTGGAAATTACGTTGCAAAAATCATTCTTCTACGGTCATTTGTCGATAGGGACTTCGCGCTTCTTCGAAGGCCAAAACTGGTTATTGGAAATAACAAAATATGGCAAGCCTCACACATGTATATCTACCTCTGTTGGTATATACTATGAGAATTTGAACAGTGATATGGTGGCACATACGCTATTGGGAGTTGTTCGTTGTGATCTTTCGTACGAGATTAAGTATATCATCGAAAATGTGAAAGATAAATATGGATATCAAATCTAGTATACGAAGGCATGACGAAGTTTGAAACGTGCTATGTAAATTGCTTGTGGTACATGGGAGAGCTCCGTTCGATTACTTCCAAAATATATGTGTGTTTTGTCCAAATACAATCCGAGAACAGATGTGGAGTGGAAGCATCTCAGAGCCAACACTGCAATGAGTAAGATACTGAACTATGTTTTTTGGGCATTTAGGCCGTGTGTTGATGGGTTTCGGCATTGTCGAAAAATAATTAGTGTCGATAGTACACAATTGTATACCAAATACAAGCACAAAATGTAGATCGCTATCACTCTGGATGCGAACAATCAGGTTCTACCGCTAGCATTTGCTATTGTGGATGAAAAAACATCAGATTCTTGGAAATGGTTCTTAGAGAACCTAGGAAGACATGTTGTTCATGGTGAAAATGGTGTGTGTCTTATTTCTGATAGGCATAAGGGAATCGCGCGATCAACTGAGACCTACCATATTTTCAGCCTCCTTATGGTGTGCATCGTTTTTGTTTGAGACATGTGTGTTCAAACATAAACGCTAAATTCAAAGACGTGCATTTGAAAGATTTATGCTGGGCGGCAGACACACAAAATCAAATTTGTAAGTTTGAAGCAATAATGAAGGCAATCAAGCAAAAAACATTTTGGCGCACCGATATTTGGCTGGAATTGCGAAAGAAAAATGGAGTTTGTCTCATGACGGTGGTTGGCGTCGTGGGGTGATGACAACCAATATGTCGGAGTGTTTAAATAGTGTGTTGAAGGGTGCTCGTAGACTCCCTATATCTGCGATAGTACACTTGACACTTCTAAGGCACATACAATATTTCATTGAACGTGTGACAAGAGATGGTCGTATGGTTCAAGAAAATCAGCTGTGGTCAGATTATGCATGTCGGAAGTAAGAGAAATGAGCGAGAAAATCTAGTGAACATCGTGTTGCCAAATATGATGTACGTGAGCAAACTGCTTCGGTTGCAACTGTAGGAAGACCAAGTCGTGGCCAACATATGCAGGTGGTCAAGTTATCAACAAGTTATGAACGAGTGATCATCTTTACATCTATGTCATTCTTCTGGTAAATGATCCAATTAAACTATAACAAATACAAACGTTCAAATTAAAAAATAATTTAATCAAAAAATATAACCTTCATTTAATCAATATTATATATTAAACATTCAATAATACCTCATTATGATTTATACGATCTAGAGAATTTCTTATAATTCTTACAACAAGTGTTGGCGAATGTGTGTAAATAAATCCAATTTTTCACCTACAATTTAACAAAAACAATTACATATCAAAAATTTATAAGAGATATATATGATATTACTACAATAATTTTTAAATATTACCGTGCACCATATGGAGAAACTAGAATAATAGCATCTGGATCAATGGAAGGTACAACTAATGTTAACCCATCTCGGTCGAGGTTAACACATTTAATCCTGCTACATGCCCATATCTGCTTATAATAATAAAAATAATTTAACAAAAAAATTGTGTCAAATAATCACATTACATTAATTATACCTGCATGATATATAAAGGTCCAGCCATTGTAGTCTTCTCTATACGTGACGGGTTACACAACTTATGGTATAGAAATACTAAAACTGCGCTACCCCAACTATAAGACTTTACGTTATCAATATCCCGTAGCAGTTGCAAAAATATTAGTCTAGCAGACCCTCCTTGATAGTCAGGGAACATTATTCCTCCAATAATCATTAACGCTATACAACAAGTATATTTCACAACATCTACTTCTGAAGTAACATCATTAACAAGGTTAGACATGCAATGATCATGTATTGAAGTCATAGACAAATGACCACCTTTCAAATGTTTTGATGATGACACAAATCCCAACCAATCCAAACAGATGTGTTGTCATTCCTCAATTTTATGTGACACATATAATCCAGTGACCGCTTCACCATCAATTGTTAGACCCCAAATGATTGAAACATCTTGTAACGTGACAGTTGCTTCACCACATATAAAATGAAATGTGTGTATCTCGCGTCACCAACATCCAACAAGAGTAGTAATCAAATGATTATCAAAAACTTGTGAGCCACATTCTAAAACTACATAGAAATCAATATTATTTAAATATGCAAGTACACGATTGTGTATGTAATTATCAGTGTATAACTTCCAAATCAAATTGTCTGACCTCTTCACTTTGACAATATCATCAACGGTTAAGGAAGAAACTGTTGATGACATATGTGTCGATTGTAAATAGAGGACACTGGGATCTTTTGGACCTCGATTATCTGTCATTTGGAAATATGTTGTCGATCTTCTAAACTTCTTTTTACGGTAAGCAACGAACTCTAAAATTGTTCGGTGAGGAAGGGAGAAATTGCGATATATAGAGATGCAGAAATGAAAATGAAAAGGTAAAAGAAGGAGGAAGAAGGAAAGGAGAATGAAAAAAAAAAGAGATATGGATGGGCGGAGGATAAGGGTGGGAGGAATGGACACGGATGCTCCACGTTGCAGCGTCCGTGCGCAGGATCCATGCATGCTCCACGTTGGAGCATCCGTGCTTCGTAAGCACCAATTACATTATTTCTGCAAAAAAAAAAATTTTAAATTAATTTTGAAATAAATTTTTATTTTTAAATTATTTATAAAAAAAACCCTACAAATCACCCCAACTAAATATCAAAGTTAATCATAGCATCTCTTCTTAATTTAATGATTCCGTAACAAATTATGGAGTGGCATATATATAATAATTATGTTCTTAGAATGTTCACTTGTTCAGCGTCATACCGAGAACATTATATTGAGTTCGATTATTAAATAAAGTGAAAAGATTCAAATTAGTAATCTTAAAATATCAGATATTTTAAAAATTTATTTGAAATACGGTTGTTTAAAGATATTATTTCTTCCATATATATATATATATATAAATCTTGTGTTCTCTTTACTGTTTTCTGCATTGCTTTTATATTATTTTGTCATTTTATTTATTTCACTACTTTCACATTTACGTTTCATTTCCACGTTTTTCAAAGAAATTTTTAAAATATCTGATATATATATATATATATATTTAGGGATATAAGAAATAATCCAATTAAAAAAATGTACAAAAAATTTAAAAAGGTTGAACATATCGAACAACTAAAAATAATACCAAAAAATTGACAAGATATAAAAAAAAATTATCTTGTATAATTTTTTCTTGTTCGAAAGCTTAGTCTTTTTTTAATTTTTTTTTACATTTTTTTTTGAAAATTGGTTTATTTCTTAAATCTCTAAGAAAGAAAAAAAATATTTTTTGTATTTAGAACTTTAAAAAGGAATGAGAAAAATTAACAATACAAATAAGGAGAAAATAGTTTTTCAAAAAAATTAGAATATAAAAAGCCAACAAGATTATTTTTTTTACAAATATGTGATTAATAAAATTTTAACTTCTAAATAAAAAATTAACAAGATAAAAAAAGCAGAAAATAATTTTTTTTTAAAATTTTTTTATTTCTTAAATCTCTAAGAAAGTCATTTTACCCTCACAATATATATTTTTTAAAAAAATTAACAACAATTTTTTATTTTTGTTACAAATATGTGATTAATAAAATTTTAATTTCTAAATAAAAAATTAACAAGATAAAAAAAGAGAAAATAATTTTTTAAAAAATAACTGTAATATTAAGAGAGACGTCATTTTACTCTCACAATATATATTTGTAACCAAAAATAAAATTGTAACTTTAGATTGGATTATTAATCACATATTTTAATATAAAAAATATAATTTTGATTTTAAAATAATTAAAACATAAAAATACCAATTTAAAAAAATTTTTTTTTTAATAATATTGTGGACTAAAATCCAAAGCAGAGGATCTTGATCCATATTGACACATGTATGTTTTTATACCAATTAAGAAAATTATCGAAAATTTTCAGACGCACCCCCTTATATATATATATGTATGTATTATATATATATGTATATTTTTTATGAGAATCAGAAAAAGATGCATTTGGGAAAAAATATCATTTGATACCTTAATGACTCCTCATTCTAGCTTTAAATTCCGATAGGTATTTTCATTTCAACTTTCAAGTATGACAAATATCAAGTGTATTATTATGCACAAAAGTCTTTATTTCATTAGGCTAAAATTTCGAATCAAAGCAACTAATCAATCATCGTCAACTAATCAATCAATTCAGATGAATACCGGAAATATAATAAATAGGTGGTTGACAACAACAAATTATCTTCGGTTATTGTTATATTGTTTGTTTATTAGAATATCACTATCGATTCCAAGGGTTCAAATTGTTTATGAAACAGATTTTTCTTATAATTATCAAAAGAGTTTCTACGACTGAGAGCATGTACACGTGCTTAAAAATCCAAGAAAAAAATATGTAAAAAAAAGCAAAAACTTGTGTGAGACGATCTCACGGATCGTATTTTGTGAGACGGATCTCTTATTTGATGCATCCATGAAAAATTATTACTTTTTATGCTAAAAGTATTATTTTTTATTGTGAATATCGGTAGGATTGACCCGTCTCACAGATAAAAATTCGTGATACCGTCTCACAAGAAACATACTCAAAAAAATGATTCGATTTTATTATATTATCCCAACAACATCATCAACCAACACCACACCAGAAAAATGAATAACAATCCATTTAATCAAATCAAACCGTTGGAAGAATAATTGTTGTCAGAAAAATTTCAAAAAGAAAGACGATTGAATTAATTTTGTAAGACAGGTATACCGAACTAACTCAACTCATTCAAAGTTTCATTATTCTTATATTTACATTATTAAAGTTCTTCCCCACTTTTTAAGGATGATCCTATTCTATCATCTCATGGAAGATCTTTTGACATCATTAAATTCACACATATTTACTATAAGTAATGCAATCATTACAAACTAATTAATTATCCTTTCCTAATGCTACTAAAACCCAAAACACTGAATTCTTTTTTTTTTTTTTTGGGAGAGGAGGGTGGGGTGGGGGTTTGATTTAGCAAATAACACAACCATTTGGATCCTCCTCCGGACTCCGAGCATAATACGCCGGCGCCGCCTGAGATTGATGGTAATAAGGGTGTTGTTGATAGTAAGATTGATAAGCCTTGAGCATTTGGGCCGCCTCATCTTCTTTGGGCCCATCCTTTTTCTTGGGCTCCTCCTTCTTCTTCTCTGGCTCCTTCGCCGGCCCGACGGTTACTATTTCCGTGTGGCAGAGCTTCCTCAGCTTCGCCACCATCGCCACCGGGTCAATATCTCCGGTGACAGTCAACTTCTTGTCCTTCGAATCCATAGAAATCGACTCAACCCCTACCAAAAAAAAAAAATTGAAAATCAAGACCCAGACAATAAGGAAAATTATTCGTCGAAACAATGGATTTTCTGCGGTTGATTTTCAACACAGTAACAGTACCTGAGATGCCGGAGATGTTCTTCATGGCTTTTTTCTTGGTTTTCTCATCCGTGAAATCCAATTTCAACACAACTTTCTGCAATAAAATCGGAAGAACAGGATATCCCAATTAAAATCAAAACACGCCCAACAACAATAACAAACCACAACAAAACCAAGATCAAATTCGAGCAAGACAAAAACTCACCATCATTTTCTTCTACTCCAAATGACCCAGATCAAGATTATCAAAGAATTTATGGGAAAATAGTGGAGACGAAAGGTATCGAATAGAAAAGAAACTATCACGTAAGAAAATTGAATAGGAATTGCCAAAGTGAGTGGAGTGGAGTTGCTTTATATAGCACAGCTCAAGGTTAATAATTGAATATGCAAGGAGACCGAGTCATCTGGGGGGTCAAGATCTACGGTCCAGTCGAAGTTGTTGACTCGATCAAGCTCGCCATGGACCGACGTATTCGAAGCTTCGTGGAACCGGGAATGGTCACGAGAAGTTCAAATTTGGTACGATCTCTGTTTCGATGTTCAATTATTAATAAGAGTAAATTTTGAATCCAATTCAGAGGAAAAAAAAGTTTTTTAATTCTAAAATGAATTTAAATATTATTATCTTGTTTTTATTTTCTTCTTATGAAAAATTTGTTTTTCGATTTAACGCCTCCCACATAATTAGGAATCCCAATTTAAATTTTAAAATATTTTCATTTCACGGAAAAAAAAAATAACATTCTTGTATAATTTCGTTTTTTCTTCACCCAAAATATGTTGTTACCATTTAATATCTCAAAAGTAATCATCGTCTATAGATATTTTTTTTAAATGAAGGTACGACTATATTCGTACAACACAAAAAATTTAAATCAAAATTTTCATTTATTAAAATCTGATGATATATTGTTTAAGTAAAAATCTCCTATATATTTGATTTAAATATATATTAGTTTTATTTTTAATATTATTTATGTCATATTTTTACCATATCGGGAAATTAGCCTTCAGTCCCCAACCGTCGATTTTTTTTGTGTTCAGTCCTCGGGTACTTTTTTAGTACCACATTTCTACATGAAATGTACCACATTTCCATATGAAGTGTACCACATTTTGTATGACATAATACCATAATTTTGTAGATAGAGAATAAACTCAAAAAAATATTTTGATTAGAGATTTTTCACCAACTTCCCCAATGTTATATTCTTAAAAGAATTTTTTTAATTATTGGAAATAAAGTCAGAACTTAAATAGGTTCAATCCTAAGATAAGGACAAATATTTTAGCCGCCAGTCTCCATTATAACTGATTTTTTTTTTTTTTTTTTTTTTTTTTTTTTTTTTTTTTTTTTTTTTTTTTTTTTTTTTTTTTTTTGGTTTCAATCAACTATACCCTGCTAAAAGACCAATATAACCTTCTTAATATTTGAAAACTCATTGTTTTATGCTCTAATTCTTCCACTTATTCCCTTGATTCACAATATTGTTTCTATAAATATCGGGACAGTGAAATTCTTATATCTTTGTTTCCCTTAAAAATGTTACCACCGTATGTAGTTAGAGGTCTCTTGATTCAGATGAGATGGTAAATTGAGAGATCTATACGAGAAGACATGTATTCAAGGGAGAAGACTGGAAATACTGACATATAGAGTATATCTCATAATATTTAAGTGAAATTTATGTTACGCACGAAGATCGATTATACGATGCCAGAGAATATTTTCTCACATCACCACAAGTCTTACCAACTCATTTATCCCGGGAGGCCACCGAATTCTTATATCTTGTCTTCTTCATTAAGTGTCGTTTTCATATAATTACAAGCAAACCGTGAAGATCGAGAGTTATAAGAAAACAAATTACTTTTAAATTTTATATAGCAAAAATATAAACCGATTTCTCCAAACACTTGGTCAATCTTCAAGATAAACAAAATTCATTATACCCTTTTAAATTTTCCACGTTAATTTCTCTTCTTTTTGAATGAAGTCTTCCTCACAGAAACATTAACTCAACAATATTAATCGGCGTGCCAGTCCTATCATCTGCAAGATTTTCGCAGGTTCGCCAAAAGGAGTTGTGTGTGATCATGATGAACGAATGCATATTCTTATGCACATGTTAACTTTGATGTACTATTGAATTTTAGGGAAAAACTCGTGTGAGACAATCTCACGGGTCGTATTTTGTGAGACAGATATCTTATTTGGGTCGTTCATGAAAAAATATTACTTTTTATGGTAAGATTATTACTTTTTATTGTGAATATCGATATAGTTGACCCATCTCACAGATAAAGATTTATGAGATCGTCTCATAAAAGACCTACTCTGAATTTTAATCGTTGTTGAAGGGTAGGTAAAATAGCCGCCAGTTAAATTGAGTCTTTCTCAATTAACATTATCCTAAATATATCCTATTTTTAATGTTTAAAAAAGAAATAAATAAATGAGGTCCTAATGTAATAATTTCCTTTTACAAACCATCACGTCAGATTTTTACACGTGTCCCATGTCATTTAAGCCACACAACGTAACCATTTGGCAACACTTAGCGCCGGTAAAAGGTCACCTTTATTTTTTGTCATTTGGCAACACGACAAAGACAACACATGTTAATTAAATACGTAAATATGTTTATAGATAGTGGATAAATATTTTACAAGTAATTTGTGAACTCAAGTTCATTTTAAAAGACAAAGTACTATAAACAACTAATTTTTTTAAAAAATATAATATGATTATAAAAATTCTAAAAAAATTAGTCCACGACCCAAAGGAGGGATGAAAATGGGCTGGGACGGGGTGGGTTTGCCATTCCCATCCTCATCTCCGAATTCCATCCCCACCCCATACCCGTTTTTTCGGGTTCGGAGAATCCCCAAACCCGAAACTTCGGGGATCAACTTCCCATTCCCACCATCATCTCCGTTTCAAAAATATTAATATGACAAGACGATGACAGATTCGTAGATTTTTTCAAATCAAAACTTATTATTATCTATTATTATTAGAGATAATATTAATATTAATATCAATATTAATATTTATAATAATAATAATATTAATATTTTAAAAATAATAATATTATTATATTATTAATACTAATAATATTATTATTTTATTATTGATATTATTTTCGGGGCGGGTTCGGGGATTTCGAGGATGGGGATAGTAATCCCATACCCGCCTCAAACTACATCGGGGATTTAAAAAATCCCCGAACCCGAACCCAAACCCAAACCCGAAAAAATAGGGGATCCCCATCCCCGTTTCAGGTTTTCCCCGCGGGGCCCCAAACCCGTGGTGAAAGTAATCATCCCTACCCAAAAGGGTCTGTCCGTTTCAGCCCGTCTCCAAACTAGCCACAAGAACCACCACCAAATCTGCTTTTTTTAGTTGCGAGACAGGTCGGCCCGACGGTTCAAACTCGAATTGACGGCTCTATACAAACTGAACTTTAAATCAGTTCAACAATATTTTTGAGATGACTTCTAGAAACTCATCAACAATTACAATTTGTACATTAAAAAACTTTTGACAGTTTACCAATAATACACAACTGAAATAATAGGATGGATATAAGAGTTTAAAAGGAGATTGAATAAACACTTTCTAAAATTCTTTTGTTCAAAAAATAATTCAGTTTGGTTCGAAATTGAACTTGAAATTCTCAATTGTCAATGTTAGTTGCCTAACAATATATTTGGAAAGATGCCAAATTGTTAGATTAGAACATTTCAAATAATGTCTTGAATAATTAAACTGAAAATAAAATGTACGCAAGTTTGTTTCTGGATGTTCGGAGAACTTAAGCTCTTACGTCACTCTTTTTTCTTTTCGGAAAACCTCATACTAGAAGGCTTTGATCTTTATAAGTAATTTTAATACCCAGTTCAGTTTGGACTTAACATTGCCAGAACTAAAACTCTTAGTCTATTCAACTGAACGAAGAAACATTATACAAACTATTCTCGAATAGAATGAATTACAAAGAATTCCTAGCACTTATGATCCTCAATGATCAGATACAATACTTTGTTAATTATGCCTTAGTGTATGAGCAGTTTTGCTGTAGCTTTGAAATTTCGTAAGTGTTCTTGAAACTTGATAACTTCGGTGACGTGGTTAACCCCTGCTTAACTGATCTGCATATCTATTTATAGATTCTGAACTTCAACGGTTACAAACTTCAAAAAAGATTCATTCCATATAATGTATATGTTGTTGCGTCTTTTGTCTAGGTTGTGTCTTTTGTCTAGGTCATCATTCTTGACATTCGTACAAAATGCAATGTGGTTGATTATGGTTGTATCAGCAGGTTACGAAAAACTTATCCAAAAAGCCTTACGATGTAAACTGATGTCCTTGAAACTGAATGATGATAATTGATTAACTGATAAGAGTATTAAGATACATTTCAGTTTAAATCCGAGTCAATTCTGCTTTGAATTGTCCAGTGTCTGCAAACCAGTTTAGCTTATGGACAGTCAGTTTCGTTTGGTTTGGAGTTCAGTTTAGCTTAGATCAGTTTTGCCTTAATTATTCGTTAACACCAAAACATAAATGTTAAGTTACAACAAATTTTTTTTTTTTTTGTGTTTGACAAAAATGTAAGCAATACGTCAAATTTAGGCAAGAACAAATTCTGATAAACAATTCTGATAAATTGAGTTTATGAAACTGATAAACTGAAATAAATTATTCCAAAAAATTTTAATAAATCTGATAAAACAATATCAACCAACCTTGTTTTCTTGTCTTCAATCTGTTTGTCAGTTTTTTTGCCGTAGGTTCAGCTTTAGAATTTTCAAGCTTATCTTCCTTTTTTTTGTCAACACCAAGAACGATCACATATCTTTGCATAATGTGCACAATTGAAGTAATTTGGGCTGACATAGTGTCTAACTTTGCTGAAAGTTGAGTGTGAATTGAATTAATATTGGAATTCAAAATTTCATGAAATAGATCAATCTTCTGAGTTAGAGCATCGTGAAAACTTGACAGTTGCGACATTGAAGCACAGTTCTTTCTCATGGAGTCTAGTTGGATGAATAGGGAGTGAACATTTTTGGATAGATTCTTGAAAACCTTGACCACTTTTTTTTTGAATTTTTCAATATCGGTAGCTGATAGTAGTAGTTTTTACGTGTTTTGTGGCATTAGTTTGTGTGTGTTTGCATTGTGCGTGCGTACTTTTTGTTTACATTTTGTGCATTGTAGAGTAAACATTTTCATTTGATCATGTCTCACCTGGTTGTATCGAATTGGCAGGTAAACGGGCTGGAAATCGGAAATCGGAGCAAAGTGTGCCAACAAGAAGTTTCGGGACAGAAGAGACGGCGCTCGGGCGGTGAATTTCTACCGCCCGAGAGCGAGAAGCGACTCAAAGGAGAAAAACTACAGAATATGTGGCGCTCGAGCGGTAATTCTCTACCGCCCGAGCGCCGAAAGATGAACTCCGCACTTGTTTTACAGAATGTGTGGCGCTCGAGCGGTAATTCTCTACCGCCCGAGCGCCACTTAATTTTGGCAAGATTTGGCAGCCGATTTTTTTCCTTATTTTGGGATGGTGGCTGATATGGCAAGGAGAGGGTCGAGATTTGAGGATTATTCAGACATTGTTGAAGATTCAAGACAAGCTTGGGAGATGATTGAGCGCTTGGATTGAAGATTCGAAACTTTCCGGGCACCGGTTTTTTGCGTTTTTCGTAGATTCTAGTATTTATAACTTAGTTTTTATTGTCTAAACTTTGTTTTGTTGATTTCAATCATGATTTCTAGTAGCTAACTTTCATATTTGTTGGGATTTGAGGGGATCCTACCCCAAAACGTTGAATTAATTGAATTCGGTTTCGATTTCTGGTTTATTCTTGATTGTACTATTGTTTTCTCCGTGTTGTTAGAACATAGCTAATTTTAACAACGTTTTCATATTGCGAGTGAGTCGAGAGAATAACTTGTGATAGGAACGAGTAGTATAATCCGTGGATCTACAATTTACATAGATATATGAAATTGGGTACGCGTTGATAGTCGTAGTCCGAAGGGTCGAAAACTAGGGGATTTCATAGATCGAAATGCAATTCACTCTTGATAAATAATTAAAGATATTTAATTACTTCATTGAGTCGAATTAGTTTGACATAGCTCGAGAGTGTGTGTTCAATTGAATAGGAAATCCTGTCGGAAGCGTAAACCAATATCGAACGAATTAACTAATTAATGAGGGGTAGGTGAACCGATATTCCCAACAAATCCGTCTTGTCATTGAATCTTAATCAACCATCTTAGATATTATCTTCGTTTAGCATTTATTGAATCTTTTTATTTGCATTTCTTGTTTAAGAACAGTAGTGTAAAACAATCAAATCAATTTCCGTTGCTAAATGTTCAATAACTGAAAATAATAATTGTTAAATACAGTCTTCAGTGGAACGATACTCGTACTCACGTACATTATACTATTACTTGACATCGTGCACTTGCGATTAAATTTGAGCACACAAAACCATATTTTTATTAAGGATTTCACAGTGCAAGTTTTGCTCGATCAAGTTTTTGGCGCCGTTGCCGGGGACTGTTAATCTACAATTTTATTTTTAGCTATTTTCTTTAGAAGTTTTTTTTTTTTTTTTTTTTTTTTTTTTTTTTTATTTTTTTTCTTTTTGAACTAACGCTCCGTATTCTGTTCCAGATCTCTTGTCCATTGCATGCCAAGGTCTCTCGAGTCTGAACTAGAGATATTCGATCCCGAGATTGAAAGAACATTACGCAGACGACAACAACAGCAGAGACTTAGAGACATAATGAACAGGAACGAACGTGAGGAGGAGCATCACGAAGATCTAAGAATCGAAGAGCCAAGGCGCATACCCATGCTTGAGTATGCGCAACCGTCGCTTGACGGGGCACGTCCAAGCATAGTGCGCCCAACTGTCAGGGCAAACCAATTTGAGATCAAGCCAGCAATAATTCAAATGATCCAGAACACTGTCCAATTTGGGGGGAATACGCTGGATGACCCGAACACTCACATCGCCGACTTCTTAGAAATTTGCGATACTTTTAAATTTAATGGAGTTTCAGATGATGCTGTTAGACTACGCTTATTCCCCTTTTCTTTGCGTGATAAAGCTAAATCTTGGTTGAATTGTTTACCTGCAGGTTCAATCACAACTTGGGATGATATGGCCAAGGCATTCCTCTTAAAGTACTTTCCTCCATCAAAAACCATGAAGCTGCGAGCGGACATAACCACCTTCTCTCAATTTGAGCAGGAGTCACTCTACGAGGCGTGGGAGCGCTACAAAGACTTATTGCGAAGATGCCCACATCATGAGTTGCCTCTTGGGTTAGTGGTCCAAACTTTTTACTATGGTTTAATTTCATCTAACCAGACCATGATAGATGCTGCGGCCTGCGGAAATCTGTTGAGGAAAACGACCGAAGAGGGATATGAGTTACTGGAGGAGATGGCTGCTAGCAGCTATCACCCTCAATCCGAAAGGAACACTCAGCGAAGGACTGCAGGAATACACCAGGTAACTGACTTTTCAGCTGTCACTGCACAATTAGAAGCACTCAACAGGAAAATAGACAGCATAAACACAAACGGGACAGCGATGCGCCTGCAAGAGATATTTTGTGAAAAATGCGGAGGGGAACACTATGTTAAAGACTGTCAAGACAGTGGCCCTTTCTATGTAAATGAGGAGGCACCAGTGAATCAAGTGGGGATTCAAAACCGTCCGAGGAATGATCCTTATTCAAACACATATAATCCTGGATGGAGACAACACCCCAACTTCTCATGGGGTGGCCAAAGCAGTCAAACGCGACCACAAGGAGGACAGCAGTATAGTAAGCAACCGATGTATCGAAATGAAACTCGAGATGAAAAATCACACTTGGAGCAAATGATGTCGAAGTTCATTTCATCCACTGAAACTAGACTCCAAAACCAAGATGCATCGATAAAAGGACTCGAGAATCAGATTGGGCAGTTGGCCAAAATGATAGCCAGTAGAGAGCCAGGCACCTTGCCTAGTAACACGGAGACTAATCCAAAAGAGCAAGTGAAGGCCATTGAGTTGAAGAGTGGAAAGGTTCTAGAGTCACGGGAAAAAGAAAACATTCAAGCACGGGATGAGCAGACTGCAACATCTAAAGGTAAGTCTTCTAACTCTACACCAGCACCCACTGCACAGTCTAAGATTATTATCCCTCCACCTTTCCCTGCAGCATTGAAAAAAGCAAAACTAGACGCACAATTCGGTAAGTTTCTAGAGGTGTTTAAAAAATTGCATATCAATATTCCTTTTGCCGATGTTTTGATGCAAATGCCTAGTTATGCTAAATTTTTGAAGGACATCTTAGCAAACAAGAGAAAATTGGAGGATCACATGACGGTAAGTCTAACTGACAACTGCTCAGCTTTGATGCAAAACAAGATTCCACCGAAACTCAAAGATCCAGAGAGTTTTTCTATTCCTTGCATGATTGGTGATGTTGTTTTTCATAAAGCGTTATGTGATCTTGGTGCAAGTATCAATCTCATGCCTTCTTCTGTGTTCAGGAAACTTGGATTGGGAGAACCTAAACCGACAAGGATGTCTTTACAGCTGGCTGACAGATCTGTCAAGTATCCAAGAGGAGTGATTGAGGATGAGTTAGTCAAGGTGGACAAATTTATCTTCCCTGCAGATATTGTGGTGCTCGACATGGAGGAGGATATGGAGATGCCACTAATTTTGGGGAGACCGTTCCTTGCAACTGGCAAGGCTCTGATTGATGTACAGGAAGGGAAGTTAAGATTGAGAGTGGGGGAAGAGGAGATTACTTTTGACGTTTTTAATACACTTAAGCACACATTGCATGCTGATAGTTGTTATAGTATTGATGCTATTGATTCTCTTGTGGCTAACTATGTGCAGGACGCTCTTAGGGACCCCTTGGAGGCCACTCTCACTACTGAAATGGACGAAGATGAATTGGATAAAGGAAAAGCTGAAATAGTGGCATACTTTAATGCAAACCATCCATGGAGAAAACCAATGAAGATGCGACTAGAGGATTTAGGAGAGCGAAGGGATTTGACACCGCCAAAGTCAAGCATCGAGGACCCACCAACACTTGAGCCAAAACCACTACCTCCACACCTCAAGTATGTATACCTAGGTGCGAATAACACTTTACCTGTCATTATTTCTGCTGCTTTGACAGATGTTATGGAGGACAAACTGGTGGAAGTTTTGAAAGCGCACAAGAGTGCATTTGCGTGGAAGGTGACAGATATCAAAGGGATCGATCCATCAGTTTGCATGCACAAGAATTTGATGGAAGACAAATACTCACCTCTTGTGCAACCTCAGAGAAGATTGAGTCCAAAGATGCAAGAGGTAGTAAAGGCTGAAACGATTAAGCTTCTCGATGCAGGTATTATCTATCCTATATCTGATAGTGCATGGGTAAGCCCTGTTCAGTGTGTGCCAAAAAAGGGTGGGATTACTGTGATCACAAATGAAAATAATGAATTAATACCCACTAGGACTGTTACGGGATGGCGTGTGTGCATTGATCATAGGAAATTAAATGATGCCACCCGTAAAGACCACTTTCCCCTTCCCTTTATTGATCAAATGCTTGAGAGGTTAGCGGGACACGAGTTTTATTGTTTCTTGGATGGGTATTCTGGCTATAATCAAATCACTATTGCACCTGAGGACCAAGAGAAAACCACGTTCACTTGTCCTTATGGGACTTTTGCTTTTCGCCGTATGCCTTTTGGTCTTTGTAGTGCACCGGCTACATTTCAGCGGTGTATGCTGCTATATTCCACGATATGATTAAAACTTTTCTTGAAATATTTATGGATGACTTTTCTATCTTTGGTGCAGCGTTTGATGAGTGTTTGCAGAATTTGAGATCTGTGTTGAAGAGATGCGAGGAGATGAACCTGGTACTTAATTGGGAGAAGTGTCATTTCATGGTACAAGAGGGAATTGTCCTAGGGCACAAGATTTCGGAGAACGGAATAGCGGTGGACAAGGCAAAAGTCGAAGTTATCAAGAACCTACCGCCTCCGACATCCATGAAGGGAGTTAGAAGTTTTCTAGGCCACGCCGGTTTTTATCGGCGTTTTATCAAAGATTTTTCTAAAATTGCCAAACCTCTTTCCTCCTTACTTATGAAAGATGTGCCATTTGATTTTAATTCTGACTGTTTACAGGCATATGAGGATTTGAAAGAGCGCTTGGTGACGGCTCCTGTCTTGGTGGCTCCAGATTGGGATCTACCATTCGAGGTAATGTGCGATGCCAGTGATACTGCGGTGGGAGCTGTGCTTGGCCAGCGGCAAAACAAGGTATTTCATACAATCTACTACGCAAGTAAGACCTTAGATGAGGCTCAATTGAATTATGCAACAACTGAAAAGGAATTACTTGCAGTAGTATTTGCTCTCGACAAATTTCACTCATATCTTGTTCTGTCCAAAGTCATTGTTTACACCGATCACTCTGCACTTAAATATTTACTTGCTAAAAAAGATGCAAAGCCACGCCTTCTTCGATGGATTTTGTTGCTACAAGAATTTGATTTAGAAATAAAAGATAAGAAGGGTGTTGAGAACGTTGTGGCGGATCATCTGTCTAGGTTGGAGTTGGTTAGTAATGACAGTGTAGATCATGCTATAAATGATTGGTTTCCTGATGAGCAACTATTTGAGGTGAGACACTGTCCTTGGTATGCGAATTTTGCTAACTTTCTTGTCACAGGCACTCCACCACCTAATTTATCATTTCACCAACGAAAGAAATTCTTCTCTGACGTGAAATATTACTTTTGGGAGGAACCGTTTTTGTTTAAAATTTGTGCAGATTCTATGATAAGAAGATGTGTTGCAGAGGAGGAGTTTGGGCAAATCCTCCATCATTGTCATGACCGTGAGGTAGGTGGTCACTTCGGACCAACCAGGACGGCATCTAAGGTACTCGAATGTGGCTTTTATTGGCCAACTCTATTTAAGGATGCTCGTTCTTATGTGCTAGCTTGTGATAGATGCCAACGGACAGGTAACATCTCTAACCGTCATGAAATGCTATTGAATAATATCATTGATTGTGAGGTATTCGATGTGTGGGGGATAGACTTCATGGGACCGTTTCCCAGTTCATTCACGAAAAAATATATTTTGGTGGCGGTTGACTATGTGTCTAAATGGGTAGAGGCAGAAGCATATGCCACTAATGATGCTCAGGTGGTTTTGAAATTTTTGAAGAAAAATATTTTTAACAGATTTGGAACACCGAGAGCAATCATTAGTGATGGTGGCACTCATTTTTGCATCAAACTATTTGAAAAACTCTTGAACAAATATGGTGTCACACACAAGAGCTCTACCCCTTATCATCCCCAGACAAGTGGTCAAGTTGAGGTGTCTAATCGAGAAATCAAGCGAATTTCGGAAAAAGTGGTGGGAGTCAGTAGGAAAGATTGGTCGGTCAGGTTAGATGATGCTCTTTGGGCATATAGGACTGCTTTTAAAACACCTATAGGCACTACACCATATAGGTTGTTGTTTGGTAAAGCATGTCATTTACCTGTAGAATTGGAGCATCGAGCGTATTGGGCGACAAAAGCATTGAACTTTAATTTTACTGATGCAGGTGAACGACGTCTACTGCAACTGGATCAGTTAGAGGAATTCCGGAACCTGGCATATGACCTTGCATTATCATACAAGGAGAAGACGAAGAGGGCCCATGATAAGCGAATCATCGAGAGGAAATTCAAGGAAGGGGACAATGTTCTACTCTACAACTCCCGATTGCGACTATTTCTTGGAAAATTGAAGTCACGATGGTCTGGACCATTCGTGATCTCTAAAGTATACCCGTCGGGAGCCGTGGAACTGCACGATGGTAAGGATGGGACATTCATGGTCAATGCCCAACGACTGAAGCACTACATGGGTGGTATAATGGAGCCACACCTTGGAATCACCCGGTTCCAAGACAATTCAAACTGAGACCGGCCGACAGTCTAGCTCTCGACTGTAAATTGAGAACTACTTTTCTTTCCCCTCTCTTGCATTTAATTTGATTTTATCTTTCTTGATTTTGTTTTATATTTTTAATGTTGTTTGTTCTTATATTTAGAACGGCGGGGAGCCTTGATCAGGGGCGTTTACTGATTCCCTTGCATTTCTTTTCTTTCTTTTGTCTGCTCCTTTGTTTGTGGTCCGCATTATTGTTCGTTCGGTCATTTATTTTTTGCTTTTGTTGCTGTGTTTACATTCATGTTTGCATGTGTGTTTCCCATCTTTTGTGCAATGGGGACATTGCACACCTTTAGTATGAGGGGGTCGTCGTTCGTCTTGGTTTGCTTGCATATTTATCTTGCATAAGTGTCAGTTGATGGTGAATTTAGACGATTGGTAGCCAGTGATGATTTTGGGCTAAATGAACAGCATGTTACTTAGACCTATCACTCGTTATGAATCCCCCGATATTTTGAAATTTTGTTTATGCGCACATAATGGATTTTAATAGTGGTGTCAATGATAGTTAAGTTCAAAATAATCTGTGAGGGGAACTGGAGAAACAGAAGATGCGAGTAGAACTTGAATGAGTACCTGTTGAAATGAGTGACTACCCAGTAACATTAATTCAAGTAGAAAATCAAAAGTATTCCTCAAACATCCTTCATCCAATCGTGCAGAGGACCTATAAATTCGCTCCGAGGCCAGACTAATAAACATATACTATATCCAAAGCCTAGGGAGTACGCATGAGAAAACTATGCACCAGAAAAAGAAAAAACCATAAAAAAAAGGGATGTAAGGTGTGGGAGAGCCAAAAAGGGGTGAAATCCTACCCCAAGGCTAAAAAGATGGAGATGTAAGGCGTTGAGGAATGTCAGAGAAAATTTCTGACAAAGTGCATAGTGAAAATGATCTACGTACTCCCCATCTTTCTTGACCACTTGAGCCGTTGGTTATTGACTCCCTACATTTTGTTGTTGTTCATCTATGGAACTCTACCACGGTTTGTGTTTACTGGTTGGTCCCAAATAGTAACAGGACTCAGAAAAGAGAAACTTGCGTTGACTGGTTAATTCGACAACCCACATGATTTGCGAATAAAACTGTCAGAAACACAAGCTAGAAAGATCCACAGCACACACGACCACATCTTTTGTAAAAATATTATTGTATTGTGAGATTCTGAAAAAGGGGGGTGATTTATATTGTGATTTGACTAAATGGATGTGGTTCACAACCCCGCTGAGGCAATAGATGCCAGTTTACCACTTCACCATCAGTTTAGTTTGTTTTATTCTCCTCATTCTGTGTTGGTTGCATGTTGAGTGTAGTTTGTAACCTGTTTGGCTTGAGGACAAGCCAAAGGTTAGTATGAGGGGGTTGATAGTAGTAGTTTTTACGTGTTTTGTGGCATTAGTTTGTGTGTGTTTGCATTGTGCATGCGTACTTTTTGTTTACATTTTGTGCATTGTAGAGTAAACATTTTCATTTGATCTTGTCTCACCTGGGCGTATCAAATTGGCAGGTAAACTGGCTGGAAATCGGAAATCGGAGCAAAGTGTGCCAACAAGAAGTTTCTGGACAGAAGAGACGGCGCTCGGGCGGTGAATTTCTACCGCCCGAGCGCGAGAAGCGACTCAAAGGAGAAAAACTACAGAATATGTGGCGCTCGAGCGGTAATTCTCTACCGCCCGAGCGCCGAAAGATGAACTCCGCACTTGTTTTACAGAATGTGTGGCGCTCGAGCGGTAATTCTCTACCGCCCGAGCGCCACTTAATTTTGGCAAGATTTGGCAGCCGATTTTTTTCCTTATTTTGGGATGGTGGCTGATATGGCAAGGAGAGGGTCGAGATTTGGGGATTATTCAGACATTGTTGAAGATTCAAGACAAGCTTGGGAGAGGATTGAGCGCTTGGATTGAAGATTCGACACTTTCCGGGCACCGTTCTTTGCGTTTTTCGTAGATTCTAGTATTTCTAACTTAGTTTTTATTTTCTAAACTTTGTTTTGTTGATTTCAATCATGATTTCTAGTAGCTAACTTTCATATTTTTTGGGATTTGAGGGGATCCTACCCAAAAACGTTGAATTAATTGAATTCAGTTTCGATTTCTGGTTTATTCTTGATTATACTATTGTTTTCTCCGTGTTGTTACAACATAGCTAATTTTAACAACGTTTTCATATTGCGAGTGAGTCGAGAGAATAACTTGTGATAGGAACGAGTAGTATAATCCGTGGATCTACAATTTACATAGATATATGAAATTGGGTACGCGTTGATAGTCGTAGTCCGAAGGGTCGAAAACTAGGGGATTTCATAGATCGAAATGCAATTCACTCTTGATAAATAATTAAAGATATTTAATTACTTCATTGAGTCGAATTATTTTGGCATAGCTCGAGAGAGTGTGTTCAATTGAATAGGAAATCCTGTCGGAAGCGTAAACCAATATCGAACGAATTAACTAATTAATGAGGGGTAGGTGAACCGATATTCCCAACAAATCCGTCTTGTCATTGAATCTTAATCAATCATTTTAGATATTATCTTCGTTTAGCATTTATTGAATCTTTTTATTTTCATTTCTTGTTTAAGAACAGTAGTGTAAAACAATCAAATCAATTTCCGTTGCTAAATGTTCAATAACTGAAAATAATAATTGTTAAATACAGTTTTCAGTGGAACGATACTCGTACTCACGTACATTCTACTATTACTTGACATCGTGCACTTGCGATTAAATTTGAGCACACAAAACCATATTTTTATTAAGGATTTCACATTGCAAGTTTTGCTCGATCAATAGCAATCAGTTTCTGACATGTCTTGACTTAACACCCATCTGGTTCCTTTAATAGGTTGTGTATTTCTCGTCTATGAACTAGATGTCAAAAATTGCTACGCTTAATGTTGGAATCAGAATTTTGGAGTTTGACAAATTAAGTGTTTAAAGATTGCCCGAACTGATGGACTCAACTGAACGTAACGTAACTAAAGTTGCCCGAACTGATTATTAATGCGCTAAAAATCGAAGGCAACTGAACTGATAAAAGCTAACTGAAACTGTGTAGTTAACTGGACGATCAGTTGAGACTGATCAGTTACATAGTCAGTTCATCTGATCAGCTATAGAGTCAACTGATAAATCAGTTTGCAAGTCATCACTTAGAGAATGTAGCTATCAAGCGACAACTTGTACAAGAGCAGACTGTAACTTGTAGTGGGAGTGCACAGTGTACGATTGTCAGAAGAATGATGACGTGTCTCCTAAGGACAAATCAACAGATATATGGCATTTTGTTGGAACTTTTCAAGTTCGCAATCTTGATTTTGATGTTAACAAAACTTATTATTGTGTTTCTAACATATTTACTTAAGTGTGAAGTTGTTAACACAAGAAGCAAGCTGAAACTGAATTCTGCACAAACTGAATTTCTGGCGAGCTTCTGTGTTTTGATTATATCTCCCAGCTGGATGATCCAAATGACAATCTGCAAACAAGACTGATCAGAAAACTCAATTTGTAACAAGTCGTATTTCACGTCAGTTGGGAAAAATCGGATGTTATCATGGTCTAACTGATCGCTGAATTACCGAACTGATCACACGAAAACAGCAATCAGTTGGGTTTGAGCAGTTGCGGTATGTTGGCCATATCTCTCAGCTCGGTTATTGAAATGAAGCGATTCAGTATGCGTTGGAAAGATAAGACAAAGATCTACAAATCATCTTCAGAAGTCAAAGTCTGAATCGAAGCTTAAGATGCTGATAAATGACAATGAAGCTACTAGTTCTGCACAAACTGAAATCAGTTAGGCTGATTTCAGCACACTAGCTGAAACTGAACAAGACCAACTGAACTGAACCAGCTGCTGACCAATTGAACTGAACGACCAGTTGAGTTGACCAGTCGGGAAAATGTCCAGCAAGACGAATTTGACCATTGCAATTTCAGAAACAGTACAAAAACTTTCCAACCGGTCATATTCTTGTGTCTAACGTATATATCATTGTCGAGGCTTATAAATACATCATATTGAAGATCAAACAAGAGCTTTTGAGGAGGATTCAAAGCATGGACAGTTAGCATGAAAAAATCAGCTAGTTGAGAGCACAAGCCCTTGTGTGAGGATACTTGAGATGTACACTATAAATGATAAATTCCTCACACACAATCACTCACACATATACAAGAGAGTTGAACTTCAAAGATTAGTTGAGTGAGTCTTGCACAAAGACAATAAACTTGTGTATGTAGTCTTTGCATATGAGACATTAAACAATATGCTGATTGTGAGGTGCTGCCTACAATCTTGAGTGCTAGGAGTTCAGTTTAGGCATTGGGTAAGTCCTAGCTGAATGGGTTTGTACAAGTAGTTGTATAAATCAAATTATTTTAGTTGAAATCCTATCTTCGTGATAGAAGGGGTGACGTAGGAGTTATTCCATTCTCCGAACATCCAGAAACAAATCGCGTGTTTTTTTACTTCAGTTACCATTTATTTTAGTTATTCTATCTTTCATTCAGTTTACTTCCGCAACTGTTTTCTCAGTTAAACTGATTGTCATTGACTTACGAGATATTAAGTTACAGTTTGTCATTAAACTGAACTCAACCTTCGAAAAACGAACATAATCTGTGAGTGTTTATTCAACCCCCTTCTAAACATATTTTACTTATTAACCGATCCTTTCAAGTGGTATCAGAGTTGTACTTACTCAGTTGGATTCAGATCTTACTTCCCTGCATGTACAGATACGATTTTGGGAACAAGATCAGGAATTAGTTATTCATGGAGGGACTTCAGATGAATAGGAAGAACCCTCATCACCAAATAAAGAGCAAGCTCAGGATGTGCCTGAAACCTCTGTTGCTGATCTACCACTGTACTCAGAAGCTGACTTAACACTTGCAAATATTGATGAAATTATTCAGTCAGTAGTACAGGAATCTCAACCAGAGGAGCTCTTTTCTGAATAAGTTGATCACTCGACTGATCAAGCAATTGTAGAGGCACCTATCCTAACTGAAGAGCCCGTTCAGCAGGATGATCCAACTGATGTGCCAGTTCTATCCACAGATAAAGAAATCGCTGAAAATGTGGAAGCTCAGTTGCTCAATTTTGATAATATTCCAACTGACGAGCCATCCCAAATATCAGCTGATACTCAGGAAGAATCACCAGTTGATGATCCTCCAACTGAAGGTCTTACAGATTTACCTCCACAGCAGGACAGCTCAGTTGCTATTCAGGATCCTTCTTCTCCTCCTCCAGCGCAAGTAGAGGTTACTGACTCAGTTGTTCCATAACACACCATGGTCGAGACAGTTGTATCTGACAGGACCTTGGTGGTCTTTGATCAAGTCTCTAAAGAACAAGAAGCTGGAACTTCTGGACAATTACCTCCTCAGTCGTCTGGTGATCTTGACGCAGTTCTTGAAGAAATTCAAGACATTCAGAATAATACGCACAAAATACTTTCTGAAGTTTCCCAGATCCAGTGAACTCAACTCGCTCATAATTTAAATGTAGAGGCATCTAAATTCGTACTTGAAAATTTGCGGAAAAATTTAAAAATTTTCTCTTTAATTAAATAAAATACCTCATTCATAAATAAACTGATAAATAAAGTTTAATGTTCGAAAATAGCAGCGGAAGTAAATAATGTTTCAAAACGACATCTTAAAATAATTCATTGTAATAAACTGAGTTTTCGCAAAAATAATAAATAAACTGATAAATGAGGTCCTCGTGTCCCACTACTGCCGACTCGAGCTGGCTCACTGGTCCTCGCCCTCGATCCCGGCATCATCAGTTATCTACAACAATCAAGTCTAGTGAGTCTAAAGACTCAGCATGCATATATCGTACATGACAAGTAAATAAATAATAAAATCGCATGCAAGTGAAAATATCGTGTCATGAGTCATAACGTAAAATATCGTGTCATGATTAATTATAATACGTGCATAACTGAACTAAAAATCATAGTGAAAATGTTTGCTCCTTGGAGCCCTGTAATGAAATAGCATGTAATAATTTTCTGGTGAGATTATGGTCTATGGAAGTGGTCCCTGAACTGAACTGAACTGACGACCGGAACCGGTAACTGACGACCGGGTGAAATAATAATCATCTGATCAGACTAATGCCACATTATACTGGGCGGTACAAACTGAACTGAGCGGTAACTGGCGACCGGGTGGAGTAATGATCCCATGATAGTAAAGTGGCCACAAGCAATATCGCATAAATCTCAAAATGAATATTTTACACGTAATACAATAAAATAACTTAATTAAATATCCTGAATAATTTTACTGATTGGGTTGAATTGCTCCCAGGCTCGCTGCGGCTTAAATTTAACATGAAAAATATGCAAATGATTTTCTTGACCAAACTTCGTAATTGAATCCAAAAACGAGACAATTACGCCCAACGACTTCGTATTTAATCATGACTCCGTGCCAACCCGAACCAACACTGAACCATCATTTAGTCATGATTAAAATACACTTAAAATGATGAAATAATGCTCTTAAAATGGTAAGAGCCGAAATTTTGGGGAATGGAGGCCAAAACCTGAAACGCTCTTTCGAGAGTCAATTTGGCACATCGCACCGTAAATTCTCGTACGACTTCTAAAATGATCTGAATCACAAACGGCCAAAAAACCTTTCTAACATGATGAGGTACTGTCCAGTCCGAGGTCATAGGCTAAAAGCCAACCAAGAACCCAAACGAGCCTCTGAACCGAAGCACCAACTTGCTGTCCAAAAATACAGCAGCAGCGCTTTCGTTTCCTTGCGTCGTTTTCGAGGCTACCGGCCATTGGGGCTTTAACCACCAACCAGAACCTCTTGCCAACATCCTAAGGGAAGGTTGGAACCATGGCTAAGGGCCCAAGGCTAGCCACAATTCGAACCATACCCTTAACCAACCGAACGTCCACCCGAGTGCACCCTTGCGTGCGTGAGGTGTGTTTTGTTTCCTTTGCTGTCCCGCGTCGTTCCAGTGGCCATTTTCTTGACCATGGCAGGATCTAGACATCGAGGGGTATGGTATGAACCGTGGCTAAGGGTCAGAGGCCAACCAAGATCCACACCATGCCGCCAAACTCGAAAGACACATGCATACTTTTAAAAGGGGTCGAAGGGGAGGGGCTGTTCTTTCTTTTTGTTTTAAAAACCGATTCCGCAATGGACCAAGCCTCAAAGGGGCGACTTGGTCACGTATTAGACATGATAGAGGAGTGTTCTAACCATGGCTATAGGCCCCTAGGGCAGCCAAGATCAAGAACATCACCCTTGATAGCAACACAGAATTTTCGAGACTCAATATGACACTATGGAAGTGTTGCTGTCATTTCTGAATTTCCAGCGGGTATGGGGCTTGAACAAAGAGACCAATATGATCCTAACATGTCCTAGTACATGTCTAGATGCCGCCTTGGGAGCCTGGACACGAGCCAACCCCCTGAAACACCAAAAGCAAGTGAACCGTGAGAGCACAAGGGGAGGGCCGAAAATTGTGCATCTTTTTCTTTGAAAGTTGTTGTCTAAATTTCGGTTTTTGCCTTCTAAATTATGCACGTGAAATGTTTTAAAATATTAATATGACTTGATTGAAGAGTAAATAAAAATATAATAATGCCTGGAAATCGTTTGAAAGGAAAACGAATTAACACGACGTTACGGCGCGACGGAGACGGAGTTGCTTTGCTCCTTTTCTTTCTTGCATTCTTTTCTCTCTTCTTTTCTCCCTAGCTTCTCACGTTTTTCTCTCTATTTTTGCCACTAAATTTTTTGAAAATATGGAGAGGAAGTATGGCTAGGAGACTAAATGGAAATTTGCAAGATCAAGGGGAAGAATAAATCTTTCTATCTTTTTAATTTGTGAGATAAGGAAAGGGTTAGATATCAAAGATTTTGAGGGGTAATTAGGAGGGTGCATTGGGTTGAATTTGAGTCTAGGTACAAGGGAGAAAATAGCTTAATTAATTATTTGATAGAGATTTAAAAGTGGGGAGAATATCTTCCTAGGAAAAATTAAGGGGAAGAATAATAAAGAATGAGTTGTTAAACAAAATTAAATCTTTTAAAATAGGGGTGGTCGATTTTTAGCTAAAACAAATAGGGAAGAATATTGCTTAATTGTTTAATTATTGAGGATTAAAGTTGATGGATTATCTACCAAAATTTTGGATAAGGAGATCAAAGTTGTGAGTTGACCAATTTTTTATTTAAATCTTCTAGGTGGCCGAAATTTTTAAGTAGAATGGAGGTAAAAATATTGCTTAAATATTAATTATTGATGATTTAGTGTGATGAAATTATCTCTCAAGAATAATAAATAAGAAAAGGTACTTAAAGAATAATTTGCCCCACTATTTAAAATCATTTTTAAAAAAATAAAGAGGAGGGCCGAAACTTTTTTTTTTTTTTAAAAAAAGGAGGGGAAATATTTCTTAAATTTTGTATTTTAATTCTTTAGAGTTTGATCTACCCATTAAATATTTTAGTGAATAAATAAATTAATTAAGGAATACCATTATCTTGCATGCATGGATAATTCTTTAAATTTTAAACATTAATTAACTATCATATTAAATTATAATTTCTTAATTAAAATAAGTCTAGATTAACTTATCTCAATTGATCACATATTTTATTTTAGGCTTTTAATTAAATTATTGAACCTAAAAGAATTCATTTACTACTTATCTCTAATTAATTAAATGATTCCCCTAAACTTTCTTTTACAATAAATTAAATTATTATTTATCTTAAATAAATTCTAGGAATATTTTCTTAATATTAAAATTTACCTCTTTACCCTAACTCCGGTCCGGCCTCACTTATTTAACTGGAAAAAGGTAGCAACTAAACTGCTGCAAGAAATAAATATATTTAAAGAAAAGAATTTAAATACTCATGCAATAAAATCATTTTAATTTAAATACTAGGAATTATGCATGGCTTATACGTACACTAATTTACGGGTTCTGCAATCTTATCCCCCTTAAAAGAAATTTCGTCCTCGAAATTAAACTCACCAAATAACTCGAGGTACCGACTCCTCATCTCTGGCTCAGACTCCCACGTAGCTTCCTCCTCTGAATGGTTAAGCCACTTGACTTTAACTCGCTTAATCAGTTTGTTCCGAAACTTCTTTTCCTGTCTGTCTAGGATCTGCACTGGTCTTTCCTCATAAGACAGGTTCGGAGTAAGCTACAACGGCTCAAAGTTCAGGAAATGCGAAGGATTTGAGATATACTTCCTCAGCATAGAGACGTGGAACACATTATGTACTCCGGCCAGATTCGACGGAAGAGCAACACGATAAGCTAGCGTCCCAACTCTGTCAAGGATCTCAAATGGTCCAATGAATCTCGGACTGAGCTTCCCTTTCTTCCCAAATCGCATGACACCCTTCATAGATGCCACTTTCACAAAGACATGGTCGCCCACGGCGAACTCTAAATCTCCCCTCCGCTGGTCCGCATAACTCTTCTGTCGACTCTGAACAGTCCTCATTCTGTCACGGATCTGGGCTACTACATCGACAGTCTGCTGAATAATCTCTGGACCCAACTCTGCTCTCTCTCCTACCTCATCCCAATGAACAGGAGATTTACACTTGCGACTATACAATGCTTCATACGGAGCCATTCCTATAGACGACTGAAAGTTGTTGTTATAGGTGAACTCCACTAATGGCAAGTTCGACTCCCAACTCCCGGAGAAATAGATAACACAAGCACAGAGAAGATCCTCCAAAATCTGAATAACTCGCTCTGACTGCCCGTCTGTCTGAGGGTGGAAAGCTGTGCTAAACAACAACTTCGTACCCATCGTCGAATGCATACTCTTCCAAAATGAGGAAGTAAATCTGGGGTCTCTGTCAGATACGATAGATACTGGAATACCATGAAGTCGGACTATCTCCCGGATATACAACTCTGCATACTGAATCATGGTGAAAGTCGTCTTAATAGGCAAGAAGTGCGCTGATTTGGTAAGACGATCAACAATCACCCAGATAGCATTTGATCCTCTGACTGACTTCGGTAAACCGGTCACGAAGTCCATGGTAACATTCTCCCACTTCCACTCGGGAATAGGAAGAGACTTGAGCAAACCTGCTGGCCTCTGATGCTCTGCCTTCACTAACTGACAAGTCAGACACTCGGATACAAACCGTCTGATGTCTTTCTTCAATCCTGGCCACCAATATAATAACTGCAGATCTTTGTACATGTTGGTACTCCCAGGGTGAATAAAGTACGGTGACATATGGGCCTCTGATAGAATATCCGCTTGAATGGAAGCACTGTTAGGAACCCATATCCTGTCTCTGTATCTCACAATACCGTCACTAACTGAATACAAGCCACTGCCCTTGGCCTCATCTCTCTGCTTCCACTTTGCCAACTGCTCATCTGCTGACTGACCACTGCGAATACGGTCAATGAGAGAAGACTGGGTCGTCAAGGTGGATAGACGGGGAACTCTACCTTGAGGATATGCCTTTAGATCACACCTCTGCATCTCAGACTAAAGAGGTCTCTGAATCGTCAAATGGGCCATCACTACAACTTTCCTGCTCAGTGCATCCGCAACTATATTAGCTTTACCCCGGTGGTAGCTAATGTCACAATCATAGTCTTTCACAAGCTCCAACCAACGCCTTTGACGCATATTGAGCTCTTTCTGCATAAAGAAGTACTTGAGGCTCTTATGGTCGGTAAAGGTCTGGCACTTCTCTACGTACAAATAATGCCTCCAGATCATCAAAGCAAATATAACGGCTGCCAACTCTAGATCATGGGTATGGTAATTCTTCTCATGAGTCTTCAACTGACGAGAAGTATATGCTATCATCTTCCCATGCTTCATCAATACTGCGCCAAGACCAAGTTTCGAAGCATCGGTATATAGAACAAACTCACCGGGCCCTGATGGCGTGGCCAAAACTGGTGCTGAGATAAGAGCTTGCTTCAAAGTATCGAAGCTCTTCTGACAATCATCGCTCCACACAAATTTCACATTTTTCTTGGTCAAAGCTGTAAGTGGAAATGCGATAGATGAGAATCCCTGAATAAACTTCCGGTAATATCCTGCTAAGCCAAGAAAACTGCGAATCTCAGATGCATTCTGTGGTACAACCCAATCTCTGACTGCTGCAACTTTTGCTGGGTCTACTTCGATACCACTGCTAGAAACAATGTGGCCTAAGAACGCCACCTTCTCCAACTAGAATTCACACTTACTGAACTTCGCGAATAACTTGTGCTTCTGCAAGGTCTGCAACACTATGGTCAGATGTCTGCTGTGATCCTCTTGATTCTTCGAGTAGACGAGAATGTCGTCTATGAACACTATCACAAACTGATCAAGATACGGCTGAAATACGCGATTCATGAGATCCATGAAGATCGCTGGCGCATTCGTCAAACCGAATGACATCACAAGGAACTCGTAATGGCCATAACGAGTCCTAAAAGCAGTCTTCGAAACATCAGTATCTTTCACCCTCAACTGGTGATAACCGGAACGCAGATCAATCTTGGAGAACACCGAAGCTCCTTGCAACTGGTCAAATAGATCTTCAATCCTCGGAAGTGGGTATTTGTTCCTCAGTGTCACCCTGTTCAACTCCCGGTAGTCAATACATAGTATCATGGATCCATCCTTCTTCTTCACAAACAAGACTGGTGCGCCCCATGGTGAGAAACTCGGTCGAATGAACTCCTTGTCGAGAAGTTCCTGAATCTGCTTCTTCAGCTCTGCCATCTCTGTCGATGCTAGTCGGTACGGTGCTTTTGAGATCGGTACCGTACCTGGCATAAGTTCAATAGAAAACTCCACCTCTCTCTCGGGTGGCATACCAGAGACGTCCTCAGGAAAAACGTCTAAGAAATCTCTAACAATCGGAACATCTGCGGCTGACTGACTAGGTGTCTCGGGGACAGATATAAAAGTTGCTAAAAATGCCCGACACCCCCTATGCATGAGCTTCCTAGCCTGGACATAAGGAATAATGCACGGTAAGGGAAAGTACATGTTCGGCTCAAATAAGAACTGTGTCATCCCAGGCGGTCGGACTAGAACAGATCTCCGCTGGAAGTCTATCAACACTTTGTTCCGCAATAGCCAATCCATGCCTAATATGATGTCAAACTCTGGCATCGGCAAGACAATCAGATCCGCATAAACAAGGGTGCCATGAAGCTCCAGATCTATGTCTCGGATCACATTGGTGGCTGTCATCTCCTCCCCCGAAGGCAATACCACTGAGTAGGCTACATCTAGCCCAACGGTCTTAACTTTAAGAAAGTTCGCAAAGACCTCAGAAATAAATGAGTAAGTAGCCCCTGAATCTATCAGGGCTTTTGTAGCTGAGCCAGCTATGAAAATTCTCCCTGAAAGGTTAGAACACTAGGCTGAACCCAATAATCACAAAACTAACTTAAAGACATGCAAAGGCCAAAGTTCTTCTAACTTAAATTCTCCAAAAATAATACTAAGTATAGCATGCAATCCTATCGCAATACTAGGTTCAAAACCTCACCCAAAACATTAAATCCCAAATATAAATTTAAAGCTTAAAGGTACCTGTCATAAGCATGGTATCGGGGTTCGTCTCCGCTGCATGGAGAGCAAATACCCTGCCTTGGGTAGGCAGATTCCTCTGAGGGCACTGCGGTAGCACGTGGTCTGAGCTACCTCACTTGTAACACTTCCCAGAGCCATACATACATACTCCAGGATGGCGGCGTGAGCATTTAGGACAAATCGGATGCTCAATAGGCTTAGGGACTGCGCGTCCCCGCTGCTGCTGCTGGTGGTGGCCTCTGTTTCTAGGCGGGCCATGGAAAGGCCTCTTATTCTGCAGCTGAGGAAGAGGGCGGTGCGGTACCTGGACTGGTCACTTGCCCTGGCGGTCTCTCTCGATATCACGCTGATCTTGCTCTGCGGCTAGAGCTCTGGAGACAGCGACCTCATAAGTAGTAGGGTCAGATACCCTAACATCACGGCGCAAGATCGACCGTAAACCCACCAAGAAATGCATTAACTTGGCCTTGGCATCATTCGCGATCAGGGGTACAAAATGACAGTCCCTCTCAAATTTACAGATGAACTCCGTAACAGTCAAATCTCCCTGTCTCAGGCTCATGAATTCCGTGGTCAACCTGGTGCGCACTTTCTCAGTAAAATACTTTGAGTAGAATACCTCCGTGAAACGCGCCCAACTCAGTGTAGCCAAGTTTAGGGCTACTGATGCTCCTTCCCACTATAAGCGGGCATCTCCTCCGAATAGGTAGGTGGCACAACGGACTCTTTCCGCATCTCCAAGCTCCATAAACTCGAAGATAACCTCGAGGGACTTGATCCAGTCCTTGGCAATCATGGGGTCCGTCGTCCCTGAAAACTCCTTAGGACGCATCTTCGTGAATCTCTCGCAGACAGCCTCAGGCCCAGTCGGCCTGGTCGCCACAGCATTGTTCCCCGCAAACTGTGTGAAGAACCGAGTCATCCCAGCTAGCATCTGGGCATTCATATCTGGTGGAGGAGGTGGAGGTCCGTGCCTCTCTTGCCTCTGATCCTCACCGTCCTCATGACGGTGCTCAGCATCACCTCTCGGGCGTCCAACCTGGCGTCTAGGCGGCATACTGTTCCATAGCTTTGCTCCTTTTCTTTCTTGCTTTCTTTTCTCTCTTCTTTTCTCCCTAGCTTCTCACGTTTTTCTCTCTATTTTTGCCATTGAATTTTTCGAAAATATGGAGAGATGGTATGGCTAGGAGACTAAATGGAAATTTGCAAGATCAAGGGGGAAGAATAAATCTTTCTAGCTTTTTAATTTGTGAGATAAGGAAAGGGTTTGATATCAAAGATTTTGAGGGGTAATTAGGAGGGTGCATTGGGTTGAATTTGAGTCTAGGTACAAGGGAGAAAATAGCTTAATTAATTATTTGATAGAGATTTAAAAGTGGAGAGAATAACTTCCTAGGAAAAATTAAGGGGAAGAATAATAAAGAATGAGTTGTTAAACAAAATTAAATCTTTTAAAATAGGGGTGGTCGATTTTTAGCTAAAAAAAATAAGGAAGAATATTGCTTAATTGTTTAATTATTGAGGATTAAAATTGAGGGATTATCTACCAAAATTTTGGATAAGGAGATCAAAGTTGTGAGTTGACCAATTTTTTATTTAAATCTTCTAGGTGGCCGAAATTTTTAAGTAGAATGGAGGTAAAAATATTGCTTAAATATTAATTATTGATGATTTAGTGTGATGGAATTATCTCTCAAGAATAATAGATAAGGAAAGGTACTTAAAGAATAATTTGCCCCACTATTTAAAATCTTTTTTAAAAAAATAAAGAGGAGGGCCGAAACTTTTAAAAAAAAAGGAGGGAATATATTTCTTAAATTTTATATTTTAATTCTATAGAGTTTGATAAGAACATTAAATATTTTAGTGAATAAATAAATTAATTAAAGAATACCATTATCTTGCATGCATGGATAATTCTTTAAATTTTAAAGATAAATTTACTATCATGTTAAATTATAATTTCTTAATTAAAATAAGTCTAGATTAACTTATCTCAATTGGTCACATATTTTATTTTAGGCTTTTAATTAAATTATTAAACCTAAAAGAATTCATTTACTACTTATATCTAAATAATTAAATGATTCCCCTAAACTTTCTTTTACAATAAATTAACTTATTATTTATCTTAAATAAATTCTAGGAATATTTTCTTCATATTAAAATTTATCTCTTTACTCCAACTCCGGTCCGGCCTCACTTATTTAACTGGAAAAAAGTAGCAACTAAACTGCTGCATGAAATAAATATATTTAAAGAAAAGAATTTAAATACTCATACAATAAAATCATTTTAATTTAAATACTAGGAATTATGCATGGCTTATACGTAGTCTAATTTACGGGTTCTACATTAAAACTGGAACATGCAGAAGTATTCAACTCAGAAAAGATGAAGGCTGTTAATGCTACCGTGACCTCTCTTTCCCTTGCTATATAAGAGATTAGAAAGAATAGAGGCTTAGCTGAAAGTCTCTCTGTCACCAAAGATGTAATCAAGAAGAGAATTGACTTCGTGGAGACATCTGTTTTCCGAAAGATAGACTTGATGCAAACCACTATGCTGAATGCAGTATCAGACGTAGCCACTTCTGTTAAAGTTCTGTCAACTGATGTTAAAAGATTATCTATCAGAATGGAGGCGTTTGACAAAAAGGGGGAATAGAGACCTAAGCTACAGTCATTTACTTGTACATGGAATCACTTATACAGATTATTTCATTCTTTCATTGTACGAATCTGTACACGAAAGTTATTATTTTATCTACAACCGATTTGAAAGAAGTTTATTAGCTTAACTGATCAGTTATCATTTGCTTAGTGTTGTCAAACACCAAAAAGGGAGAAATTGTTGGAAACTTAATTTCGGCTGTTTGACAAACCATTTATATACGGAACGAACTGATCAAATATTCGTATTAAGCAACTGAAGTATCACGTGAAGTATCAAGGCAACCGAATCCAGCTGAACTGAACTTTCGAAGTTAACTGACTAATCAGTTAGAAACTGATCAGTTGAACCTAACTGGATTCCTGAAGACAGCTAACTGATCAGTTGGAAACTGATCAGTTGATTCACTCAGCGTAAGCTTAGCAGCTACTTTCATCAGCTGATCGCTCAGCCTTAACACGTCATCAAATGAAAGGGATGTTCAACCGACATCAGTACAAGCAGACTGCAACTTGCAGTGGAACGCCGCATTTCAGAGTCTACAGTGTACGATTGTCAAAAGAATATCGACGTGGCAAATCAACGGATATAAAATTCAAATATTATATCAAGTTACCGTTGGAAGAGAAGCCTATAAATAGGCGACTAGAGCAGCTGAAGCACACGATACACAAGAACTACTATTTTACTCAAGTTGTTACTCTGCTGAAATCAAAAGCTCACTCTCTTACTAAGTTCTATCTGTAGCATTCAAGGCTACCATCTTTGAGCTTGTTAGCACACTGTAATCTCTGCTATATTGTTAAGTTGTGCTAAGATCAGTCACGAACTGAAATAGTCTGTTGTAACTAAGAGTTTCAGTTGTGGTATTGATAAGACCAAACTGAAGTGGGTCAGTACAAACATTGTATTCGATCAAAGTCTTTTAGTAGAAATCCTATCTTCGTGCTAGAAGAGGTGACGTAGGAGTTATTCCATTCTCCGAACATCCAGAAACAAATCGCGTGTTTTTTACTTCAGTTACCTTTTATTTTAATTGTTCTATCTTTCATTCAGTTTACTTCCGCAACTGTTTTTTCAGTTAAACTGATTGTCATTTACTTATGAGATATTAAGTTTCAGTTTGTCATTAAACTGAACTCAACCTTCGAAAAACGAACATAATTTGTGAGTGTTTATTCAACCCCCCTTCTAAACACATTTCACTTATTAACCAATCCTTTCACATTTAAATACATTCAATATTATCGTTGGAAGCAAAGCCTATAAATAGTAGAGAAGATCAGATGAGAACAAGTTCTAGCAAGTTACAATAGCTACAATCAAGAATCAAGTTTTCAAGAACAAATTCTGCGCGCACATTCATTCTAAGTAAACTATTGAAATCAGTTGCGAAAAGCTCACACTTATCAGATATATTCATAGCTTTCAGGCTATATTTTGAGCACCAAACATTTATTGTTGTTATATTCAATCTATTTTAGATCAGTTGTGCTTAGAAAAATACATCAGTTGCGTACTGATAATATTGTATTGATACTAAAATTTCAGTTTGGCAGTGTTAAGTCCAAACTGAAGTGAGTTATTACAGTTGTTGTAATTTAATCAAAGTCTTTTAATAAAGATCCTATCCTTGAGATAGAAGAGGTGACGTAGGAGCATTTGAAGTCTTCGAACATCCATAAATCTTTCTGTTCTTTGTTTTCAAGTATTCAATTTGTCATTCAGTTTATTTCCGTACTATTTCAGTTAACTGATTGATATTGACTTCAAGTATTCCATCTATAAATCCGATTACCATGTCTTCCTTCAATAAGATATCCATGTTTTCCAGAGAAGAGTTTGATGTCTGGAAGATAAGAATGCAGGCTCACTTAGCTGCATAGGATGATGACATGTGGTACGTCATAACTGACAGACCAATGAAGATATTAAAGGCAAATACAGTAGTTGCCATAACTGATGGTGCTCCCCATCGCATAGAGAAACCACGTGAAGAGTGGACAACTGAAGATAAAAGAAAAGCCAACCTGGATAATATGGCTAAAGATATTATGTACAAAACCTTGGATAAGGTTACATTCAGTAAAATCAAAATGTGTAGAACAACAAAGGAAATATGGGAGAAACTTATCCAGTTATGCGAGTGAAATGAGAAAACTAAAAAAAATAAACTCTCCGTCGTACAGGAATTTGATAATATCAAAATGAAGATTGGAGTGTCGATGAATGAGTACGAAGAAAGAGTAAGTAGCATTATAAATGAACTGAATTCACTTGGGAAAGTGTATTCAAACAAAGAAGTTGCTTTAAAGGTAGTTCGAGGTCTTCTCAAAGAATGAGATGTTAAGACCATGGCTGTGAGAGAATATAAGGACCTGAACAAGGTTGAATTACATGATTTGTTTGCTAATCTCAAAGCCTATAAGTTTGAACTACAACCAAGATGAGAAGTCTGTTGAACAACTGAGTAATGACGCGATGTCATTATTTGTCAAAAAATTTGGTAAAATTATGTGAAGAAATCAAAGCTCTTTCCAGCGACAATATCAGAAGAATAATTCAAAGGAAGAGCCAAATGTTTGCTACAACTGTGGCAAGACATGACACTTTATTGCTGACTGTGCTAAACGAAAGAAGGACAGTCGGCATTTAACTGAAAAGGAAAGAAATTAGTTGGATACAGAAGATGAGATAAGAATGAGAAAAGATCATTCAAGAAAAGACATGAGGTCCTGCTAGCTGAAGAAAGCAAATAAAAATGGGCAGAGACTGATAGTGAAGAGTCATAGTCTGAGAGCTTGAGTAGCTCCAGTGATGAAGAGGAAGTAAAGTGCCTAATGACAGATGATGCAAAACCGGAATCAACAAGTGAACAGGTATTTGATTTTAGTTCTACTGACTTTACACGAGAAAAACTTATTTCCACACTTCATGACATAGTTAATGAGTATCACAAGCTTGCTCTATCATTTGAAAAATCCAAAGCTAAGCAAACTGATCTTCAGGACAACAAAACTGAAACTGACGAGTCAATTGAATTGTTGAGTCTAAGAAGGGAGATTGCAAAGCAAAAAACAGAAATGACAGAAAATCAATCCTTGATTCAACAGTTAAAAACTGAAATTTCAAAACAAACTGATCTAATTCAAGCATGGAACAAGTCATCAGTCACTCTGACTGAAATGCAAGGTTTACAAAAATCAGTTACTGACAGAACTGGTTTGGGCTTTAACAGTCATGATGAAACCACTGCAAGTGATGCAATGCCATAGTTGAATGAGAACGAAGGGGAGTATATTACCTTTGTAAAATCAACTGTGGTACATGAATTTTCAGAACCAAGTAAGCCTATTGTCCAACTGATTGAAAATACGGACAAGGCAAAACGATATGGAATTGGATATAGCCCTGAGAGTCCAACTGATTCACGAAGCTTTTCACCTAAACTGTTCAGCTACAAAAATCAGCACTCTAGGAATGACTATTACAATTATTACAACTGTAAGCCAGTTCAGAAGAGATATCGGAAGAACAATCAGTTGAAAAAAGTTAACAATCATATTGTTTCATCTGCATACAACACACCAAACACACACAAATCGAGAAAAACCATTTGAAACAAAACAACTGGAAAGTCAGTTAGACTAATTCAAGTCTGGGTTCCTAAAAGACTAATCAGTTTAGGACCCAAATAGATATGGGTACCGGAATCATTTATTGTGTGTGATTGCAGGTGACAGGTACATCAGCAAAAGAATCAATTGGATACTTGGACAGTGGATGCTCGCGACATATGACAGGAGATGCAAATTTGCTATCCAAACTGATCAAATATTCTGGTCCAAACATCAGTTTTGGCGACAACTCTAAAGGTAGAATTGTGGGTAAGGGTAAGCTTATCCATGATAACATTATCATTAATGATGTCTTACTTGTTGATAATTTGAAGTATAACTTGATTAGCATCAGTCAGTTACGCGACAATAATCTTTCAGTTCAGCTCAACCAGCACACATGCACAGTTAAGAACTCAACTGATGAGATCATTATAACTGGCAATCGTTGTGGTAATACTTACAAAGTCAGTTGTACTGATCAACCAATTGCACCAGTTTGTTTTATAGTTTCAAAATCTTCTAAGAACTGGTTGTGACATAAAAGGTTGAATCACTTGAACTTCAAGTCCATCGCTCATCTGAGTAATCATGATCTTGTAACTGGTCTGCCTAAGATCGATTTTTTAAAAGATAAAATTTGTTCAGCACGTCAGTTTGGTAAACAAGTAAGATCATATTTCAAAAACAAGGGTATTAAATCTTCCTCCAGATGCTTAGAACTGCTGCACATGGATCTTTTTGGTCCTATACCAGTCATGAGTTTAGGGGGAATGAAATACACCTTGGTAATTGTTGATGATTTTTCAAAATTTACTTGGGTAATTTTTCTCAAATCAAAAGAGCAAATCGCTGCACAACTGATTAAGCTTTTCAAAAGATTATTAAATGAAAAATCAGTTAGAATTGAGAGAATAAAGTTTGATCGAGGGATTGAAGTTTTCAATCAAAATCTTTCTCAATTTTTAAAAAATACTGTTATTAAGCATGAGTTCTCAGCAGCTAGAACACTTCAGCAAAATGGTGTAGCTGAAAGAAGAAACCGTATGCTTAAAGAAGCAGATAGAACAATGCTTGCTGATTCTGGTATTTCTCAAAGATTTTGGGCAGAAGCAGTAAACACTACATGTTATACTCAGAACAGATAAATGATTAATCAAAATTATTTGAAAAAAACGTATGAGATCTGGCATGGACAGAAAAGTGTGGTGTCCTACTTCACAATATTTGGCTGCAGATGTTTTATTCACAATAATGGAAAAAATCTTTTAAAAACTTTTGATACTAAATCTGCAGAAAGAATATTTCTTGGTTATTCATCAGTTAGTAAAGCTTATAGAGTGTTAATAAAAATACTTTAAATGTAGAAGAGTCAATTCATGTTGTATTTGATGAATCTGCACTAACTAATAAGCGAACTGATCTAGTTGAGGTAACTGATCGCTTTACAGAAATCAGTTTGGAGGATGGTAGTCATAGTCCAGTACGGCGAAAACTAGGGGATTTCATAGATCGATATGCGATTCACTCTTGATAAATAATTAAAGACATTTAATTACTTCACTAAGTAGAATTAGTTTGGCATAGCTCGAGAGGGTGTGTTCAATTGAACAGGAAATCCTGTCGGAAGCGTAAATCACTATCGAACGAATTAATTAATGAACGAGGGGTAGGTGAACTGAAATTCTCAACAAATTCACTTCTCATTGAATTTTAATCAACCATTCTAGACACTATATCTCATTATTTAATTCCTGAAACTTTTTATTTGCATTTTTATTTGAGTATAGTAGTAATAAACAACCATTCAAATTTCGTTGCTAAAGATTTGATAACTAGAAATAATAATTGTCAGATACAGTCTTCAGTGGAACGATACTCGTACTCGCGTACATTATACTATTATTTGACATCGTGCACTTGCGATTAATTTTTGAGCATACAAAATCATATTTTTATTAAAGATTCCACAGTGCAAGTTTTACTCGATCAGTGGCTCGATCATGGCTCGGTGGAATTAGGAGTTGGCTCGGTGATCTTCATTAAGGGTCATATTTCAAATGTAATGAATAAAAATCAGATCCATGGGTCCACGGGTGCGGTTCATGGCTCACAAGGGTAGTTTAGGTAATAAAGAGTCTATGTTTAAAGTTTGGGAAGAAAATATTAAGTTTGGAGTTTATTCGGGAATTAAACGCCTCACGAATCGTTAATTAAAGAATTAATTGAAAAGTCTCGAATTAAGCTGAATAAAATTATGAAAAATTAGATTTAAGCTTAAATAATTATTTGGGATAAGCCCATGTCATTAAAATTTAGAAAAAGATAAAATCGAGAAATTTTATGTCTAGGGACAAAACAGTCATTTTACACTTGAGAAATACGTAAAAGTTTGGCAGCGTCCCGAAGGATCATAATGCATGTTAAATGATTTAAAATGATGATTTTGATGAAAATATGATGTTTTATGATTTATGATAAAGCTGTGCAATTTTTACTGTTAAAATGCTATTTTTGAAAAGTTATGATATTTTATGCTTCTAAAAGAAAATGAAAAATATTTTGAGGGATGTGAATTGACTGTGACAAATGATATATGATATATGATTTTGTGGGGATATCGAGAGGGCCAAGGCCCTAGAGGGACCCCATTTACGGGACAAGGCCCCAGAGGTGAAAGAGGATCGGTTACGGTGCCTGGATGCGCAACGGAAATTCGAAAATCATGTTTTCAAGCAAGAAAAATCGAGCACCCATTATTGTGTGTAGCAAATAACAAAAACACAAAATGTCATACATAGTGCGTTAAGAAATGTACCTATCAATCAAAAAGATTGATTATTGGCTCCAACTAAGTTGTAAACAACTTAGCTCTTGAAGGTAGACAATCTACAAGCTTCCCTTGAGCAGTCCTTGCTCAAATTCCTTATTTTCTTCAAATTAGATCCACCACTAACTAGGAAGATCCACTCTAATTTTGCACTAGAAAAATTAGAGCATTTTTCTTTGAGATGTGTATATTTTTTTCAACTATTGAAGAAGGAAAAATGAGAGAAAAGAGGATGAAAATTTCGGCCACTATGCTTGGAGGAGAGAGGGAGGAAAAATTTTCTTGGTGCTTGAAAAAGTTAAAGTGCATGTGAGAGACCTGCCTTGTTTATTGAAAAAATTGTCTCCCAACTCTTCACCTCCCCATGCATATTATTTGGGTTTGTAACATTTAGAAAGCCTATGAACTTTTATTTAAATATCTCAAACACATTTGAGATCAATTAAATCTTTACTTGAATTTATTTAACCCACTAGTTGAATAATTATTTTCAATTGGGCTCTTCAAGACCCAATATTATTTAATTAATTCAATATTTTAATTAATTTAATTATTTGGACTCTACTAGGTCTACTACTGTTTAATTAATTCAACACTTGAATTAATTTAATTTAGTCCATAACAATGTTGATGAAAATCACAACTTTCAAATACATTATTTATTTGAGCCAACTTTGAATTTAGTAACACTTTCACAAATTAAAAGTTACATTCTCCGTAATCCTCTTATAGAAGTCATACTTCTATTTTTTTTTGTGCTTATAAACTCTTTTATAAGCCGTTCAACACATTGAACTATTTTCCTTCTCAACTGGATCTAGAAAGTTAGCGTTTGTGTGATCCTCAATGGTTCATTGATACAACTAGCAGTGGGTTCACATCTCAATGTGATTCAGGACTAAACATGTCCTTTATGAGCATACCCAAATTGCTCCATTCTTACTAATCAACTCATTGATAATAAGAACGTCAGAACTCAAGTCTGATAGTACCCAACCAATCATGTTAAACGCCTAGCATCATCGCTTACATGATTCCCTAGGTATCAAATGATAATGCCTGCAAGAACCATTCTATTATGGTTAGCGTACAGTACGGTCCCTTCATCTCGTATATCCCGACCGATTCGACAACTATGGGTATATTGAGAGCTGCCAAAGAATCGATACTATGTGTCATGTCGTAGTTGCATCGATGGTGTAATCAAAGAAACCCCTTTCTTAATTACCACAAACACTCTGATCAAATATTTCAAACTACATACACATGAGATCACATAGGATATCTATATCCGAAGGTAAGCGGTAAATCCCCGACTACAATGCATAGACTTATATATGTTTCGACAAAACACCCAACCTTGCCACCTGATGACCCCATATGAGTTGGTAAACAAGTCAAAGTGCAATGCTAGCATATAGAGTCACAATGTTGTCCCAGGTCATAAGTACTAATGTTGTACAACCATAAACTAGGACGTTTCCACTCGATAAGTGAGAACCACTTGGAAAGTCCTTTATGGAGGGTTGTTCAGTGCACTCTACAAGGAGCACCTATCTGCATGCTCGGACATCACAATGTCCCCTACCAATGAAACATGGTACTCACATCGCAGATACTAGTCTCAAACTCGAACGGCCTTTATCCTTCTTAACGGCGGCTGAATCGACTAAGAACTGTTTAGAATATACAGTATTCCAAATTTGAGTTTCATGATACTCATCATATTAGCATCTCATATTCTTTCTACTATTTGTATATTCAAGGACTTTATCTATGCAACTAACATCGGTATACAGATAAAGATGTGCCAAAACAATAATTTCAAATATTATTAAAATAAAGATTGTTTATACATAGAGTTTCAATGTGAACCCTCGGCCAACACTTGGCTCGACGGGCACATACTCTAACAAGGGGGACCCCAACGATTGTATTTCCATGGTGGAGCCTATTGCTCACCCCCATGGGCCATGTGGAGCTGAAGACTGATCAGTCGACCAAAGGATAAAAGCTAGTCACTTTCAAGGATCAAACTTCACCCAAAATGATAAAAGATTGAAATCTTTACGATTAAATGATTTTTCGATATATGATTTATTTATGCTGAAAATGATTTTAAATGGTTTATTTATGCTCAAGAGCTATTTTAAATAGAAGTATGATTTTTAAATGCTTGTGATTGTATATGTATTATTTGCTACTCATGTTTAGAATGTGCTGAATCATTGGACTCGTTAGGTTTGTAAGATGCATGATTTGATGATTTAAGGAGGCGCTGGTGCTTAAGTGGATCGAGTGTAGCAGTACACTCCCGAGGGACCTTTATGTTTCCGCACTAGTTTGATAGATAAAAGATTTAAAGGATTATTGTTAATGATTTTATTAGAGATTTTTCTATGCTTTAATTTTATGTTAGTTGATCTTTTTAAAGGTCGACGTAGGAGTTTTGGTTAGTTGATGATTTAGGTATATTTTTATACACTTGAGATTTTATATGTTAAATTATTATGATTTACTAAAATGTTAAGTTATTTTATTAGTAATTTTTGAGTTTATGATTTAAAAAAAAATGTCGAGGTCTTTTCAGTATTGATGTACGGATACATTGCCCCTATATATACAAGATCAAGACCATCAACATACAGGTGTGGAAAAACTAGTGTGTGCGGATGAACACAGATAAGAGAGGGCACGCATAATGCGTATCAGCTTACAAGAAGCAACTAGCCCAGATTTGAGGGAACACTTCAGTGTGTTATCATCTTAGATTAGAAGCACAATTCTCTCAGTGTGTGAGAACACCTTTGTGTTGTATTCATAAATCAGTTCTCTCGCACGCACACACAATCACTCACATATACACACAGAATTGAGCTTATCGAATAGCTGAGTGAGTCTTGCACAAAGACATTAAACTTGTGTATGTAGTCTTTAACACATAGACATTAAACAAGTGTTGGCTGGAAGGTGTTGCCTTTAGTCTTGGCCAGGAGTTCGGTTAGGTAGTAGCGTAAGTCCTAAGCTGAGTGGGTTTGTACAAGACGTTGTATAAATCAAAGTTTTCTAGTGAAACCTATCCGAGGAGGTAGAAGGGGTGACGTAGGAGCAGTTGAAGTCTCCAAACATCCATAAACATATCTTGTGTTTTTAACTGTTTAACTATTACTTTAAAACTGATTTAATTAGTTCAGCTAATATCAGTTCAGTATCTCCCTTATTTCAGTTATTCAGTTTACACAAGCTAAAAGCTTTAAACTGATCAGCTTTTTTAACGAAGGATTACTTCAAGTATTTTCCGTTTGATTTAAAACCAAACTCGATTTAATTCATCGGTGTTTACATTCTTAGAATATGAGTTATTGCAGCTCATTGAGAATATTATGTTTTAAACATCCTTGCAGGTGCCTAGAACTGATCCCATCAAGTTGTCAAGGCACTTCCAGGACTGCTAACATACTAAGTTTCAAAAATGACCTGCTCCCAATCACACTTATCGAACGTCTTAAAAACCTAATTGTAACCATTTCTTAGATGTAAACTCGAGCTCAAATCTTAACTTCTATAATTCACTTAAAACTTAGATCGGAGGCCCCGTTTTAGTCCGAATTTAACCAAACTTAAACCATATTTCAAAGGCTCCTAACCAAACCCTGTAGGACCCAATTAAACCATCAACAAACTTGAACACAATGACATATCCACACCCAAAACGAACCATGCTCCTCAAAATCAAATACTCTCAAGTGCAGGACTAACGCATAGGCGCTGGCTGAGTAGCGTCGCGGCGCTTGTAAGTGCCTAGGCTCCATGCATCAGCGCTGCGGCGCTATAAGAGCCGAAGCTCAAGCGCTGCGGCGCTAATCCTGTGGACAAAAACCCCAATTATCGACCTCAAAGCCAAACCATCCTATGCTCATCCGGCCCGGACTAGGCTCGAACCAACCCATCCCAGACCACAACCAAACCTTCCTACACTGCCCTAGCCATTACCTCAACCCCATGCCCTTGAATACACTTGAACCACCCAAACTCTCCAAAACCAAGCCACCAACACGGAAATTTCGATCGGTTCTCATACCAACACAATCCAGCTATGGTATCAGCACTTAGAACTCCATAAAACTTCTTTAAATCGTCCCCCACCAACAAAGCTGGCAGCCCCTTCAACCATAACAAAAACGTGAGAAAACAAGTGAAGAAAACTCAAATTTTTCATGTAAAAGCCATGTAAATTCGGTGCATAATGGTAGATCGAAAAATATCCTGCATAAACATTCAAAATGCATATTGTGATGTGATCGATGAGAAAAAGGGTATAAGGCGTGCCTTATTGCAAAAACGTATGAAAAACAATGACCAACTGAGTGAGAGACGAATACCGGAGGACGGGGCGACGTTTCTACCAACTTTTCTTGCAAAATGGGAGCCAAAGCTGCTGGTGTTTCGAGAGGGGATGGCGGCCGAGTGTGTGAGGGAGAGATCATGGTTTTGGGGGTCGGGTTTGATATTAAAATAAGTGTATATTGGGCCCATAATTAAAATTAATGAGGATGTGTAGGAGTCTAGGCCCAAAATATAATAAAATAGGCCCACTAAATCCAATAACACACTCGTAAAATATTTTGTTTAAATCCATTTTCAAAAATATTACCCAAACGCACCCTCAAAAAGTCATCCGCTTTGCTAAAAATCGTCTACGGGTTAAAAATAAGGTTCAACGTGTAAAAATACTGCAAAGGGCCGATTTTTGAAATTTTCATAACAAATACACCATATATTAAATAATTAAAAATAATTATTTAATAAAAATATTTGTCTCAAACTGTCCCCGGTCTCCATTCTTTGTTCGAGCGTGAAATACTGCTAAAAGTCTAATTACATGCAATCTAGTAATTCATGAAATAAAAGCACATATTCATGTCATAAACATGTATTTAAAAATCATTAAATAAGCATTTTAATAAAATCCTAATGTAACGTACCGTATTTTGAACAACTTTAAAATTTGAGAAAAAATAAAAATTTTCTTAAATAAGAAATAAATCTTCAATTACGATAACACTAAATCGTTCATCCAAAATATTTGCAACAAAAATTCACAAATAAAGTTTGCTAAAAATACGTGTTTAAACATCGTAAACAAAAACGTGAAATCAGAGTATTTGAACATGCATAAAGTCTTAAAACATGGGCGGTCCTCGGGTTTATCCTCCTGCTCAGTCCAAGCCGGCTCATTTGTCCCCACCTCTCGTTTCCTCAAAGTCATCCTCACCTGTATCGATCAAGTCTAGTGAGTCTAAAGACTCAACACGTATAAACTGGATATAACAAGTAATACGTAATAAAACCACATGCATATTTAAAGTAGAGAGTACATACTTGAAACATGAACATAATAACGTAATCATAGACGTGCCATCAACGTAAAACTTTTCATAAACATACTTGCATCATACATACTTGAACATGCATAAACTTCATCATTTTGCGTAAAGATATGTTTCAAAGCAAGTGACCCATACATAAATGCGCCTGATCAGACTAAACCACAGTACTGGGCTGACAGGAAAAATCTACTGCTACATACATGAGATCCCCGGTCATGCTTTACCAGGTGGATCGGTCCCTGGTTATGCTTTACCATTTTCCAATCCTGATCTAAATCCGGTCATGCTTTACTGGGGTGGAGATGTCCTCGGCCACGTTCACCGACTTCCAAACCCGTTCATAGTTGGAGAGGTCCTCGGACATGTTCTCCGGCTTCCAAACCCGTTCATAATTGGTCACAAGACATTTAGCATACCTCAAAAACATAAAATATTTTTTTTTGCACGTCGACCATACCTCCTTGGCGTTGAGGGATTCGTTGGATCTCGCTTGGGACCACTGCTGCACATAATAATATGAGTTCAAACACTTATCTTTCATAACTTAGACGTATTAGTCATGCTCACACCCGAAATGAAAAATTTTCTTATGACGTTCTAAATTTCTTGGGACTTGACCTCGTTTAATCATCGTACTAAATCATGACATCAAACCCCAAAACAATCCCTAAAAAAAATAAATTTTTTTTTGGAAGACACTGACCCCGTGTAAAGGTCCGGGTTTGAGTCCGTGTAGGCGCTGGAAATTCACATTTCGGAAGAAACAAGGGCACGGGCCCCGTGTAAGGGTCCGACTTTGGGTCCTTGTACATGCGGGAAGGGTAAACCAAGGGAAAAACACTACATTAGTGGCTTATTCCTCCAAACTCAATCATACGGTTCATGAACTAATACCTCGAGACTCATCCTAGGATACTATGGCATTGACTCAAACCCGTACAAACGTCCCAAACGACGACACACACCAAACAACGCAACACCACCCGTAAACACGACATTTTGACACCAAAACGCATCCTACGACTTCTAATGCAATCAAGTGCCTATCGACACGAACCGACACACCAAAAACCATCCCAACATCATACTCAACATACTTAAATGCAGCAGTGATCACCCGTCGATCCCAAGGAAGCCTGCAACAATAAAACTTCAAGAACACCTTTTCAGAAAATTGCAGTTTGAGCAGTCCCACGAAAACGATCATAACTCACTTATTTTTTATTCAAAAATTTTGAATTTACTGTCAAATCGAAGGTATTAAAAAGTTCTACGTTTTTTATGTTGAAAGTGTTTCCGAAAAAATGACCGAAAAGTCGCAGTACTTAAAATGACAGCAAATTTTGAGTTTTGAGATCCGAAAATCATTTCAAAAGCGATCCAACCAATTTTGCTCAAACTTTGCACAACAATAATGAATTTTTATACATAATAAACATAAGAACATATAATATAACAAGATCGATGCAGAAACAAAAGATTATACATGCCTTTTAATATTTAATGTTACCGAAACGACGATACCGAAGCGGAACGAGTGCGAGGTTGATCCGGAACGATTTGTAGCTCGATTCTCTTGAAGAAAACTCACGAAAATTGGTGGAAAAAATGAAGGGAAAGGGGGCGGCTGCTGATAACCTTAAGAACCCTAAACTTCTTATAAAAAAAATTGAAATGAAATGTGTATGTGTGTGTTGTATGTGCTGGACGGTTAAGGGTGTGTGTAAATGTGTGTGCGCGTGTGTTAAGGGGTAATTAGGGGATAAAATTGCTTAAAAGATAATTAGCATGCTATTTAAAATACTAATAATCACTTAATATACTAACCAAAATACTAATTCTCCACAAAATACTAGCATCTTAAAAATTGAAATAAAATACAAAATTGATAAACCTTTTAAAATTCTGAAACTTTAAAATCACCTAATAATCAAATTAGGCTTTTAAAATGCTAAAAACTAAATAAAACATTTAATATGTCCCAATCCTAATTTAAAATAAAATACCACATTTTAAAATCACCAAAATCGTTGCCGGTCTCTTTTCCTCGATCCTGCATCGAATAATCGCCTGAAACATGAAGTTCAAGAAACATTTTAACGTGCATCACAAAACATAAAAAATTTAAATAATGCAAAGAAATAAATCATGTATTGCTAAAAATCATTTTAAACTTGAATAAATAATTTAACAATTAAATAATGCATGTGTTTTACGTGTACTGAATTTGAGCTCTACACCTAAATTCGCATTAAGTCAGATTACGTCGTTTGAATTTCTAGACCTTATAGTTATAGTTTGATCTTTTTATTTTTTTTAAAAAATTATAATTTTTAAAAAACCGACTCAAAAACATTGCAAAATTTTTTTAAAAAATTAAAAAGTTGAATATGTTTTTCCTCGGCGCATAAGATTATATAAATAATATGAATTTAATGGAATTTTGAGCCATCGAAACTAGTAAATCCAACATATTTACATGTAGATTAAATTTAATATAAAATATATGTTAATATGAGTAAATTTACTTATGAAATATGATACTAAGTAATTTTTTTAAGTTAATATTTGAATAATAATTTTATTATTTTGATTTCTTTTAAAAATGCTATTATAGTGGGTGAGATGATTTGGAAAAGAGAATTTGATATTTGTCAAAAACCTGTGTGAGACGGTCTCACGGGTCGTATTTGTGAGACGGATCTCTTATTTGGGTCATCCATGAAAAAGTATTACTTTTTATGCTAAGAGTATTACTTTTTATTGTGAATATGAGTAGGGTTGATCCGTCTCATAGATTAAGATCCGTGAGACGGTCTTACGTTATACCCAATCTTTGATATTTGTCAAAATTTATTTATCATTAATAAATCTCTATAATATATTTGAATCAAAGTACGGTAGTCAAGTGTTGTTTATTTGTGCCATGATTCGAATCTAACTACGACCGAACTACTGTTTCATCTCAGCTGAGGAGAACCCGGCGCATGTTATCACTCACCACAAACCCACCAGATAGCTTCCCCTTGGATTCGGCGGCGATGGCCTTGCCGAATCTCGGCTCCTTCTCTTCTCCCGGGGTCTCCAATGCCATATGTTCGCCCGACGACCCGAATAAGAAGATCCGAAAGCCCTACACCATCACCAAGTCGCGCGAGAGCTGGACGGAGCCGGAGCACGACAAGTTTCTCGAGGCACTACACCTGTAAGTTTGGAGGTTCAAAATTCCCTTTTTCACTTCAAAATTCCGTAATTTATTGTTCTAAATATGAAATTAGGGTTTTTATTTGTGTGGTGTTTGCCGAGAGATGAGGGATGAGGTCTCCTTATTTGGATTAGTTCGAATTGAAGGCTGTGGTTTGTGCGGTTGCATTAGGGTTTATGAGTTGTGCAGTGTGGATTTGAATTGGAATCACCTGAATTGGGAAATATGATTTCAGAATATCATGAGTTTTGTGAATTTCATCCTTTTATCTCTTGTGGTTTGAATTATATTTATTTTTCGTACGACGGTGCAACATTTTAGAGATTAAATGAGTTCAAATGAAGTAGTTTCTCAGCTAAATTACCGAGTATATTGTTGATTCAACCAGTTATTTTGACGTCGAGGGAAGGTTCATAGATCTCGTGACTTGCTCAATTTCTTCGAATGAAAAATTGTATACTTGTGGGCACTTCTGGATGCAAGATTAGTTGTTATAGAAAATAATGATGGGATTTTATATGTTTCTATCTTTAAGGTTGTGAGTTGCTTCATTACATTGTCACTGTCTATTGCACGATGTTTTTATGTTTTTAGTTATTAAAGTGTTCTCGTTTTTTTACCTTTGTGGTGCAATTATCGGATTATGTTTGTTTTTGCTGATAACAGTTTTGATCGTGATTGGAAGAAGATTGAAGCATTTGTTGGATCAAAGACAGTCATTCAGGTTATTTCTTATCTTCAGCTAGCCTATATACTCCACAGCTCCATTTGATCGTTTTGTAATGCAAATAGTCAATGCATTATTGTCCCCATTGCGTCTATATTCTTCCTGGACTATTTTTTCAGAAGTTTTTGGTGTGAAGGAAACTTATTTCCTTGATTGTTTGAGGGTCGTAAAAAGTTTTGATTTTTATGCAAGTACGTCCCTGCTAGGTTTAATAGGAAAATTAACCTTTTATTTTCCGCTGCCGAAATTCATTTTTGTTTTATAGGTTATACTGCCACTGGTTTTTTGCATGTTTTGCCATATTGAGTCCAAGAGTTATGCGTTCGTCATCGAACAATTTTTTTAACATAGTTATGGCTAATATAGTAATATTTTGTTACATTGGACTTTAAAAGCAAAATATTTCTGTCACTGTATATATGAGATGGTTTATAACTTTTTGTAGATTCGTAGCCATGCACAGAAGTATTTTCTGAAAGTTCAAAAGAGTGGAACAAGTGAACATTTGCCTCCACCTCGGCCAAAAAGGAAAGCTGCCCATCCCTATCCGCAGAAAGCTTCTAAAATTGGTATGATTTTTCTGTTAAACTGTGAATTCTGAATGCTGGAAGCTGGGATGTATGATAGCTTAAAAATTGGCTTGATATGTTTTTAGCAACTGCGGTCACGCAAGCAGTGTCAGCTTTCCAGTCATCCCCTGCTGTTCCTGATCCTGGATTTGGAAGGAGGCCCAATTCTTCACCGTTATTGATGCATTCTGATGCTGCAGCATCCAACCATAACTGGACAGACAATTCTGTGCACACTACCAGTTTGTCACATGCAACTAGAGGTCCATTAATTTTTGTTGCTTATATGAAAAGTTATTTTATTGCTTTAGCGTAATAGTATCGGTAGAGAGGTCCAAATGTCTGTTGTGTTGCAGATGATGTAAAATTTGCTACACAGTCACTGCCCAGTAATTACTATTGCAGCAGCAATGAGAGCACTCCACGTACAAGGCCAACAGGTGAGGCGACAGAAAATATTGATATAGAATGCGAATGAATGGTGATGTCTATGTTGTATTGGTTTTTTGTTTCATTATACATCGACCGAATCTATCTTGGTCATTTCTTGAATATCTCGTGAAATTCATTTGCTTTTTTAAGTTGATGGTATATATTGCTCTTAAATTCTTGCACTGCCCGATGTCTAAATCATTATTATTTCCTGGATACCAAAGGACACTGTTTCCTTTATAGATGGATTGCTTTCTGGTAGCGATTATCCACTCTTTCGTCTGATATTCCTCACCATTGTCTGCCTCATGCATTCTGCTTTTCCTTTGAACTTGTTCTTTTTTACTAATAATAGGTCTGAGCTTTTCATTATCATGTCTGTCATATCTTAATATGATCAATAACTTATTGATTAAATGGGATCCATCGACCTAGTGGTATCGATACCATCTTTAAACTGATGCCTTCAGTTGCTTATCACCTTTTAATTCTGTCTTATGCAGTTCTTCCTGATTTTGCTCAAGTATACAGCTTCATAGGAAGTGTCTTTGATCCAAATGTGACGGACCAATTGCAGGAATTGAAGAAAATGGACCCAATTGATGTTGAGACAGTATGATATCATTTTTACCCAATTGAAGTTATTATTTTGATAAGTGAATGTAAAAAATTCCATATAAATATGTTGTCCATCTGCATTTAAAATGTTTCAAAGAAGTCATGAGTGACACTGTAGATGAATCAGGAACAGAGAATTGAATTTATTAAATTCTCAATGTTCATTTTGCTTATGATAACATATTTACAACTCGTTCATTCCCTCGCTCTGTCCGATAGATAATACTATCATCTTTGTCAAATATTCCAAAATCAATGCTTTAGTTTTTTTGTGAATGCCTTAGCATCTTACAATCCCTTGGAATCTTGAGCAGGTGTTATTGTTGATGAAAAATCTATCCATCAATCTGGCCAGTCCTGATTTCGAGGATCATGTAAGTGCTAATTTAGCATTTGGTTCAGCACAAGTTTATCATGCAGTCTCTCCTTCCTATTTCCCTATACTTGAATATGCTTCTTCCATCTCTACTATTTGTACTGTCTTCTTTTGGTTTCTGTTATCACTTAATCTTCAACGCGTAAGATGTACATGCAATGTTTGCCATTAATTCGTCTCCATCTTTCCTTGAAGGCATGTATTAAGGTATAATGAGCTGGTGATATTTTTTTACTCACAATATCATTTTACTATTGCAGAGAAGGTTACTTTCATCATACGAGATCGACTCGGAGAAAGATAGTGCTTATGATGTAATTGATCACATCCTTGGTAGTGAATCTGAGGATGCGACGTAATTTATGATGGTATTGGTGTGCGTATGCTCCTTTGGTCATTTTAGAAGTGAGGTGCACCATGGATCCATCAGTGCATGAATGGCGCATTCATCTGACTTTGGATGTCAACTCTCTTTAATGACAGGATAGGGGCAAACTTTTGGAGACTCCCCACTCCTTAGAAAAGTTGTCAATATTATGTATTTGTTTGTATTGTTTCTCGTCACAAGTTTTGTATCTCTACTATGTATTTAATGGTTATGTATATATTGTAGCGTACATATAAATTATTTGTCTATAAATGCAAATTTTGCCTTGTTACTGTAGTTAAATTGATGTGTTCAATTAGTTTGATTGTACTAACAGGCAAGTTTCAAGAAAATAGGCGACGTTCTACATCACCATCCTGGGTTTCGATTTTATTGCCTATATCCTAAAGGCAGCTGGGAGAAATAATTGTAAAAACACCTCCCACGTGGATGTCATTGTAAAGTTCACCGCATAGCGGTTTTTCAGTCGCTACCCAGATAGTAGTATCTTGAGGAAGTATCCAAGATTCTTATTATTTTCCGGATATAGGGAGTCATTTTAATTCTTTCCTGAAATCAAGTTTTTCAAAACCAAATCCTTTGATACAAATATATCGTAAGTGCAAACCATCCTTAATATCACGCAGCGGAAATGTCAATGTATACAAGCACATTATTGTAAGTTCTCCCTAAACATTTCAGTTTCCGAATCTTCGATCTATGAGCTTATTGTGTTTTAAACCTTTAGCTGTATATACTCCTAATATTCAGAATCAAGATACGTAGGACCGAGTAAGGAGATTACTTAGCAAAAACAGCAACGAAACGTCGATCATTGTTGTAGTGATGTTCTACCGCCTGGTTGTGTTCTTGAATATGGAATACTACAACAGAATTTGTCAGCATATAGCATGCTAGACGCCTTTTGATCATCGAATCCACCTGTAACAGCACGATCGGATCAAACGGATTGGGTGAAGAATCTAAGTTCACAATGCATTGATGACATGGAAGATGCTTGACGATCTCAAATCAACAAATATTATATACCTGAAAGTGATTATCCAAAGCCACGAAAGGTTGCTTTATCTGAAGAATTCCACACATACGGTCGCTCTATCTGATTATGTTGCTGTGGACAGATATACGGTTGCTGTGAGTAATGTACGTCAGAGTCATTAGCTTTTGGTTTTGTTAGAGCTGTTCCGTGGAAAGACGTTGGACCAGCATTAGAGCAAGTATGGTGATATGGACTAGGTGGTAAATATCGGGTGATGGTTGGGGTGGTTAATGGATGGTGAAAATTCACTCGATCATTCCCTAGATTGAAATATGGCATTTTTGAATGGAGCATATCATGTGATTGATGTTGCAGAGAATGCAGCTTCCCCCAAGTAACCAATCTTGGGGCGTCAAGAAACGGTTGAACTTTAAAACTGTGTTTTGAAGAATTTAGAGCTTCTGGATTTTTTGTGATCTTGGCCGCCAAATGTGATGTTGATGAATCATCTTCCCCCCAATTACAATTAATTGAAGAAGTTGGGAGAGGAGGAAATATGAAATCATCGTTTGTGATCAAGGTGTCTTCATCTGGCAAATTGATTTCAGCACCTGAATTGGCTTCTTCATCTGAATTGTACAAAATATTGAAGTCCAAATTTTCTGGTGAATGGTTTCCAATTTTTGAATTTGATATGTGATAGACTCGCTCCAGTTGGAGAATTTGTGATATTTCAGCCCATTCATCATCAGAGGGGCATTTGTTATCCTTGATTATTCCCAACTCAACATTGTCTCCCCCTCCTTCATTTGTCCAGGAGGCTTCACATTCACCAAGAATCGAATTTAAGTAAATTTCTACATCTGAGAAAGGAAATTCATACTCAGAACTGTCATCTTCTGTTGTGCAACGGACTAAATCTCCTTGGTTATTCTCTATTGTGGAGAAACATGGTTTCTTAAAGACTTCCATCCCATGTTCTGAACAATAATCAAGAAGTTGTGATGTCTTCTGCATTGATCATGAAAGAGGGAATGGTACATCATCATAACGAGCGATGAAATAGCATAATGCCTCACATTCTTGGTTTAATTTCTACTCCTTTTACACCAATCTATTGTGATAGATCAGTTACAATGTATTTCTCGAAGGAGCGCATGCACTGACAAAAAAATGGCGATTATATGATAGTATAAAGGAGAGAAAGTAAAGAATAAAGCAACACCTTGGAGTTTTCCTTTACCTAAGTAAAAGACCTGCTATCAGTAATGTTTCTGAAACCTACACTATATGATAACCACAAAGATATATAACACAAATAAGGAATCTAATAAAGCAAAAAAGCCAGAGACTTGATCCAAAAGAGGAAATATGAGTACCTCAATAAGATTTGTAGGGCAACCACTATTAGTTTGCAAATGACTTGGGGGAGGATTATTTGGCGGTGCTGTAGAGCGTCGGTTGCTGGAATCTGTAACACTAAAACTCCCCATAATTTGGTTGGCGCCAGATCCTTTGCTGCTATTTTCTTGAGCAACACAAGCTTCTAGAAAATTAAAAGCAACATCAGAAATTTCCACAAATCCCATAAATCTGTCTAAGGTTACTTTTGCTTAAGCATGTTCTCAACCTTACCGGTCTTATCCAGGACAAAATTATCAGCAGTTGCAGTCTCACATTGCTCAACAGTCACTGACCGCGATTTCTCCAGGAAGGGTTCCTTCTTTTTTGCCAAATCAGTTTCCTCAAGTGAAGCATCAGAGTGAAATTTCACATTATCAATCTGTTAAGCCAAAATGATCTCAGCTCGTCTCAACATTATATATATCATGGAGCTCACATTCATGTTTATTTAAACGGAAATTCAGTAAAAGATGCCCCCCCCCCCACCCCTCAACCCAGAACAATATGCATCTATGCTGGGGATATGATATCTGGAAATTTTTTTTCAAAAAAACCAACTTAATCATTCTGATTACGACTAAATACAGTGGCAGCAAAACTTTATGTTCCAGGTTCTTAAATCTTTTGCAGGCATTTCCTTTCTTCAGCACTTAGGACCAGAGAAAGCATTTTCCAAATTGTATGTCAGGCCCAAAAGGGTACAGCGACTGGGACAGAACTCGACGGTATCAGGATTAGTTGAACAAATAGAGGCTACTAAGAAAGCTTCAGAAAAAAAATACCAGACCTTGAGACAATGCGGAGGGCGGTAAGGGTTGCCACTCTTTCGAAGTTGAAATTGGTCACATTTAGGGGCCGAACTTCCAGCTTGATATCCACTTTGTCCGAGTAAAGGCTGAAATGTGGCACCTCTCTTCTCTGTGATACAGATTAGATAAATTACGTAATCAATGCTATCAGAAACCCATAAGAAAAGGTAGCTTCCAAACCATTCTGAACAATATAACAGTTAGGTAGGTATCCAAACGACTGCTTTGATCATGCAATTGTCAAACATTACAAGCAAGACTTATTTATAGAATCATATTAATTGTTGAAAGAAATATGTTTCTTAACAATAGGCCTTGGTGACTTTTTGGTTCTTCTACAATAAACATGAGCAGTCTGGGCCAAACAGATACTTAGAATTCGTGGCACACAACGTACAACAACATGTTTATCATTAAATCATGAAAATATCTACCACTCCTCGAGAAATATCCAGAAATCCTGGTAAAAAATTAACAGTTCTACAGATATTATTACGGGACATGAAAGTTCTACTATTTGAAAACTGTTCTTGCAGGTGATTACAAATAATTGCTGACCTGAAGGGAAAGTTATTTGTGATTGACTCCCTTTACTAAGAACGAATGACCGACAATCCCACCTTTCAGCTGGTAAATTAAAATTCCATCTCTTGGACGGCAACGGACACCAGAGTGATGGATTGCTAGATCTCCTTTTGCCTTCTATTTTATCCTCCTCAGATGCACCATCTAGTTCACTACTTCAAATGAGCATCAAATTAGGAATCATTAAATAACACAGCCACTACATTTCTAACACAACTCCGGCGTCAACTACGAATACTGCTACAAAGTCAGAATTCATAATCGTTCAGATAAAAGCTAACTACTCCTGTGAAGTTATGAAATAAATAAATAAATAAATAAACATAAAAAGAAGACCATGGAGCCTAGCTAGCGATACATAGTTTACAGTTAAACAAAAAAAAATTCAGCTCAATGCTGGATCCTTGGCATAAATCAGGTCGTTTACTCTAACCTCTGGATCACAAACAACACCATAGAAGGAGTTTCACTTACCGCAAAGTTAACAGATCAAAATCTGGAGGTAATTTTCCGCGAAACTCCTTATCGCAAAATTCCAAAAGAAATGCTCTCGTATACTTATTATTCGACTGTTTGAACCTGCACGGTCAACAACATAACATTTCCGTCCGTAGAATATCGGTACAATTAACCAAATCACAAGCTAAGCTGCACGCATGAACTCAATACAACGTCATAATGCAAAAAAATTCAAGCATTGCCAACACCGTTAAACTACAATCAATTGGCGATAGAAATTACACTGGAAACTGCTCCGAACTCTGCTCCAACCCCGGAGTCTCCAACTCCGGTAAACTTCGGTCTTCAATTTCTTCGCTCATCTCACGGAGCTCGATTACGCTTTGGAAAAAAAGAAAATGTGACTAAAATGCGCAGATTTGTGCTGAAAATAGTCGTGAAATGGAGTTTAAACAATAGGTTTGATCGTAGCGTTTTGAGGAAGAAACAGTGATGGAAAGTAACCGCATGCACCCTGTGATAGCCAGTCTGAAGGTCTGAGTGAAGTTTAACACATTCTTAGTGCATTATATACTCAAATATTTTGTGAGCTCTTATCTCCACGTCATAAATCAAATACTGCATTTACATTTATAACCCTCACTGTTATTTTATCAATGAGTAGGTCTCTTGTTAGACGTTTTCACGAATTTTTATCTGTGAGACGGGTCAATCCTACCGATATTCACAATAAAAAGTAATACTCTTAGCATAAAAAGTAATATTTTTTCATGGATGACCCAATTAAGAGATCCGTCTCACAAAATACGATCCGTGAGACCGTCTCACACAAGTTTTTGTCTTTATTAATATTCATGTATATTTCCAATATTAAAATAAATTGATTGTATATTTTATTTTTTAATCTTTAACTTAATATTGAATATATATATATACACACACACACACACAAACATCTAGTACAAATAATTTATTATTAAAACTTTATTTTTAAAAAATAGTTCAACATAGCAATACGAAATTTTATATATTACGAAATGATACAAAATATTTTATAAATTATTCATTCACTCTCAAATAATGATAATTTTTTATAATGTTGCCTGTGTCTTCGGGGAATGTTGTCTGTGTTAGATTCTACAGGATCTTGAGACATTGTGAAATAAATGAAGTGTTCGGTGTATAGTTTTTTTGGTGGTAAAAAGATTGGTGTTGAGGTTAAAATGAGTCATAGAAAAATGATGTATTTATAGAATTTTTCTAAAAAAAAATTGTCGCAACGGGTAAATTAACTGTTGCATTAACGGACAAAAATGGAAGCTACGTTCATTTACCAAATTGAAGGAACGGTCGTTTACCAACGNAAAAAAAAAAAAAAAAAAAAAAAAAAAAAAAAAAAAAAAAAAGCTGAGCTTGCAGCATGGATGGCTTCCACCCGCTGAACGCACGATGCAGCTCACGCTACCTGCTCCAGTTTTTAAATTTTTTTTTTTTAAAAAAAAAATGGGAAAGTCCGGACACTCAGTGGACATTTCTTACATTATTACATGAAATTAAAATAATAATACTATGAAAATTATACTTATTTTTTATATGTCAAATATTCACAATTGTTGAAAACATACGACAACTTAATTCTCGAGATCTAGTCTTAAATTTGAGATATTGTACCGAGGAAATAGTGTTTTTCTATCACCACGGTTCGAACATCGACATCTTCCATAATCGATTTAGGATTTGTGTCACTTTACTGTATGGGTGATGGCAGCTAATAATTTTTCTCAGAGTTTCTAAATCACTTAATTGTAGTTTCCTATTTCGTTGCATGAGTTTTTACAATTCAGATAATCTATGTGTTGGAGTATTATTTTAATTAGGCTCAAAAATAAACAAGCTCAAGTCCAAGGAAAACAGAATGAGCCCATCAATAATTTAAATTAATTTGATTAAGTCAAAAGACATGCAAACATGAGAAGATAGTGGAGCAGATAGAAGAGATTATGGGAGAATGAAGAAAACTGACAGCAGCCAGAAGAAAAGAATCGGCCGACACAGGGAAAAAAAACACAATTCTACGCACAAAAATCTGCAAAAAGCTCTCTACTAATTTTCAGTCTTCAAGCATTAGTTTTTAAGCTTTTCAGTAGTTGTTCTAGCATTCTATATCTTCTCGTTTTAGATTTCAGCAATAATTTATTATATTTTTCATGTTTTGATGAATTCCTACAGTTTTTGTAAACTCAAAATTATGTTAGGGAATTATTTCCATCTTCGCACCTGGCACGCCCGCAAATCAAATATTGTGCAAACAATTTTTGGCACGCCCAATAGGACCCTCACTATGCCGCCAAGAAGACAAGAAAACGTCAATCATAAGAGCGGGGAGACTTTGGCTAATCAAGAAGGAACTCAGGTTCAACAGCCTGAGCAGCCTGTTGTTGAACCACAGGCTGAAGAAGTTGATATGATCAAGTTTCAAACAGAGTGATGGAGGAATTGACTACTATAAAGATTGAGAAAATTTCACAGGCATTATCTAAGGCAATGTCTGACTGTTTGAAGACTCTACTGAGTAAGCTGAATCAGTCTATCCGAGGGGAGAAAAATACCACTACCAAAGAGATTGATCAAGGAAGCAACCAGGTCCATGAATTTGACCAGGGAGTAGGAAACTCAAGGGCTGACGATCCTCGCCGCCTAGAGTTCACTCTCCCAAGTCAGCCAGAAAGAAGGTATACACCACCTCACGGGAGAGAAGAGACCTTAGGGGGGAGAGCCCAACCATATTCACGTGCTCATGGAGTGGGGAGCTCGAAACAACCAGTTACTCAAGTGTACAGCGTGACAAATCGTGACAAATCCTCTGTACCAACCAGAAGCTTATGATGATATATCACACATGGATTATCCAGGAGTAGATGGGGGCTTCCCAGGAGGTAATGTTGGTTTAAATGCAGGGTTTCAGTCTCGGGGGTCAAATTATTACCATCACCCACTCTCAGCTCGGAACATCCACGTAGTTGATCTAGAAATGGTGAGAGAAACTGTTCAAGAGCTATATGGGCTAGCCTTGAGGCAGATAGGCCGCCAGAAATTCCACAAACCATATCCAGACTGCATAGACGTGAATAGCCCATATCCAAGGGGTTATAGATTTCATGATTTCAGCTTATTCTCCGGGGAGGCACTACAAGAAAATATGAATTCAACAACACATCAAAGACAACGGTTTTTTATTAAAACCGTTGTGTTTTTTCTTTTAACGACGGTTTCAACAAAAACCGTTGTCGTAGCCTAAAAAAATCCGCTCATAGAAAACAATTTTTTAAAAACCGTTGTCTTTTAGCATTTTTTGGAGGTCAAAGACAACGATTTTATAAACTGTTGTCTATTAGCGTGTTTTTTGGGGACAAACCACAACGGTTTTTTACAGTTGTGGATTAGAGTGTTTTTTGGACAAACAACAACGGTTATCTTAAACTATTGCTATATTTAGCGACGGTTTTGCTTAAATCATCGTTATATTTAGCGACGATTTTTTAAAATAGCGACAGTTTTAACAAAAATTGTCGTTAATAGCGACGATTTTTGCTTAGCGACGGTTTATTGAACAACCGTCGCTAATACTGACGGCTTTTGCTTAACCGTCGCTAATAGCAACGGTTTAACAAAAAACCATCGCAAATTGTCTATAAATATCCGCGTTTTCGGTCCATTTTCCTCAAAACGATAAATTCTTCTCTCTTAGACGATTTTAGTTTCGATTTAGGGTAAGTTTTTTCGCTTCAATTATTGATAAATTTCCAAATGTTAGTTAAGATCATGAATATTATTATCTTAGTCAGATTGTAAGTTTTTTGGTAGATTTATTAAATTATAAAAGGAAATTTTTTTATTTTACGTAAAAAATTAGCGACGGATTAGACATTAAATTATAAAAGGAAATTTTTTTATTTTACGTAAAAAATTAGCGACGGATTAGACATAATCCGTCGCTAAGTAGCGAGGATGTTTATCTAATAAGCGACGATTTTTAAAACTGTCGCTAATTTTAGCGACGATATATCTTAAATCATCGCTAATGAGCGACGGAAACCATATCATAAACCGTCGCTAAAACCGTAGCTAATTAACGACGATTTTTGAAAAATCGTTGAAATATGATAGCTACGACAACGGCTTAAAACCATTGTCATTGAACGTACTTTCAACAACACTGTCAGTTACAACAGTTTTAAATGACCTAAATTTTAGTGTTTTTGTTGTAGTGAGGACGGCCAGTCCAGCATGGAACATATAGCTAGATTCACCATGCAGTGCGAGGAACTAGCCAACTTGGAGAACTTCAACAATTTAAAGTTGCGGCTATTCCCGAATTCTCTCACAGGAACTGCATTTGCTTGGTATGCTTCACTATCCAGAAATTCAATGGTGAGTTGGCAAGAGATGGAAAGACAATTTCACATTCAATTCTATAGAACAGAGCCAGAAGTGTGTATTGCCGATTTATCCAGGGTCACCCAAAAGAAAAGAAAATATGGGATTCTTTTATCGACAGGTTCAAAAAGATGAAGAATAGGTGTAAGGTGTTCCTATCTGAAACCGAGTTCGTGAAGATGTCACAAAAGGGGCTGGATTTTTAATTAAGGAAGAAATTCCAAGGTATGAAGTTCAGGAATTTCTTTGAGCTGGCTGCCAAGGTTGCTGAATACGAAGAACTATTGCGGGAAGAGTCGTACAAAAAAAAACTGCTATGGGGTCTTATTATCAAGAGGTGGAAGATGTGATATTGGCATAAATTCGAGCAGCTGGTTCTTGTACAGTTCCCCTGCTAAAAAAGAAACTGACATAACCTGAGAAGAAGAATAGCCCCCAACTCCCCAAGGATATGCAGTACACGTTTGACATGTCAAAAACCGATGAAGTTTTTGATTTTTTCGTAAAAGAAAAATTCATCACTTTTCCACCGGATCATAAGGTGCCGCCCAAGGAGAAGTCAAAAGGTCGGGAATATTGTAAGTACCACAACTCTTACAATCACGCTATTAAATCTTATTGGGCTTTCAAGAACATTTTGCTGGACAAAATTAACAAGAGAATCTTGAAGTTCCCTAACAAACAAGAATCAATTGCAGTGGATGATGATCATTTTCCCCCAAAAGCTTCTATTAATGAGAATGTGACAGATTTGAGAGATCTTCTCAATGAGAAAAAATGCCGATCCTTTTCAGTGAAAGACCGAATAATCAAGAAATGTTGGATCTCGAAGGGTCAATTTTTTGAAGCTAATGGAAGGCATATTACTGATCGAGTAAGAACATATAAGCAACGTTTCCCCAGAAATGGTGGTGAATCTGCGGCCTAGGCCGAGGAACCAACATTTCTTCTAGAGACCAGTGTGTGAGAATCAAGGATTCAGAGGGGAGTCATCTCATGAGCATTACCAAAGATACTCGTACAAGAGAAACATATGTAGAATTGAGTCGCGAAGGGTGGAAACCAAGAAAGTATCAACTGATCAAGGCAGAGAACGACGTGTGGATGAAGTTTCAAAAGAGAAAATGATGGAGATCAGGGGAGAAAAGCCCAGGTATGTCCTTCCAGCTAGATGCGAGTTCAATGAGTCTTGGAGAGTGACCCAACACAAAAAGTTCCCTAGGCCACCTACTAGGACTCAAAAGAAACAACTGTTGAGAGAAGGAGCTATTGCAAGAAGATAAGAGTCCGCCAAGTTGAGAAATAAACCCGTAATTGATATTTCAGCCACCAGAGATTCAGCAGGGAGTTTGATAGGATCGATTAACGTAACAAGAGTGTTTAGAAAGGGGGGGTTGAATAAAAACTCACAATTAAAACTGATCTTTTCGAGTTTTGAGTTCAGTTTGGTGAGAAACTTATTCTCGGAATCTTGCTGGTCAATGACAATCAGTTAAACTGAAGTAGTTGCGGAAATTAACTGACTGAAAGATAGAATACAAAACTGAAATAAAATACACAAGGATTGTTTTTGGATGTTCGGAGATTTCAATTACTCCTATGTCACCCCTTCTATCTCAAGGATAGGATTTCCACTAAAAGACTTTGATCGAATACAAGATTTGTACTGACCCACTTCAGTTTGGACTTATCACTACCAAAAACTGAAACTCTTAGTATTACAAAATGTTCTCAGTGCGTAACTGATCTTAGCACTATCGAATTTAACGATTATTACAAAGTGCTAGTGAGATCAAATTGTAGCCTTGACTGCTACGAATAAATCAAGTAAGGGTGAGCTAAGATTTTGACAGAGTAACAGCAAGCTTTGAATAGAGTGATCTATGTCTTCTTCTATTTTTCAGCCGTTCTTCTATCATATTTATAAGCTTCCCTTCCAACGGTAACTTGAGATATGTTTGAATCTTTGTATCCGTTGATTGCCACTTCATCATTCCTTGGGCATTGTTTGCTTCATTTATTATAATGCGGCGTCTTAATTCTTTAGTCGAAATGTGTTGTTCTAAGCTATATTGATTGAATTGCGGCGTTTCATATTCAGTTGTAATCTGCTATGTCTCTTTGTCTGTTGAATGTTCTTTCCCGAGACATGTTTAGTTGAAGGAAGCATACGGCTGAATATATCAACTGATCGGTTTCCAACTGATCAGTTTTTTTCATTAGATCTGCTGATTTCAGTTGGTAAGTCCAGTTGCTGAATATAATTGCGCGTATCAGTTGGTTGATCAGTTTGTCAAACTTCAGAATTTAGAGTTTGGTTCATATTTTGTCAAACGCCGAAATTTCGTTTACAACAACAACTGATCAGTTTTCTTTATTAGATCTGCTGATTTCAGTTGTTACGTCCAGTTGCTGAATATAATTGCGCGTATCAGTTGGTTGATCAGTTTGTCGAACTCCAGAATTTAGAGTTTGGTTCATATTTTGTCAAACGCTGGAATTTGGTTTCCAACAATTTCCCCCTTTATGGTGTTTGACAAACTAAGTAAATAATAACTGATCATCTGAAAACATTGTAGATAAAATAAGAGGTTGATCTTGATCAACTGAATAATAATCCACACAAATACAAGATAGACTTGTAGAGATTTTTCTTCAACGAGAAGATTTCTTCTGTTGTTCTAGAATCTCTTTGATTTCTTCCCTTTTTTTGTCAAACAACTCCATCTTCAAGGATAATTTTCAAACATCTGTTGATAGAAAGTTGACAGAGTTAGATACGTTTTCAACAGCAGAGGTTAAAGCGATTTGAAGTACATCTATCTTTTTGATACGAGTGTCTCTACAACATCAACTCTTTTGCTGATAGAGTCTTGAGTCACTGAGAGACTCTTAACCAAACCTCTGTTCTTCTGAATATCATCCACTGTTCGAGAGAGAGATATTAAAGCATCTTGAATTGTCGTCAGTTTCTGATAGTTGAATTTTTCAGAATGTTTCAGTTTCAGAGAATGCTCTAATTGAGTATGCTGAATCTTGTATACATGATTGATCATTTCATTCATATTCAGCTGAATGTCCTTAATTTCTTCAAGAACTTTATCAAGATCTGTAGAAAAATGAGGCGGAGACTGACAAGACGTTCCTGGTTCCGTTGACCCTTGATCAAAGACCACCATGGTCTTATCAGATATCATCGTTTCAGAAACAGTCTGTGCTGGAACATCTGTTTCAGTTACTGCCACTTGGACTGTAGGAGGTGAAGATTGATGATGATCAGCAAAGATACTTTCCTGCTGAATAGGAGAAACTGCAGGATCTTTAGTTGATTGATCATGAGCTAATGCATCTTCTTGAAAATCAGCTGAGACTTGAGCTGGCTCATCAGTTGGAAGTTTTTCAGCAGTAATCAACCCAACCTCCATATTTTCAGCAATCNTTTTTTGGACTGACACGTGTCCCGAATTTGAACAGTCACGAACAAATGTACTATGCCCGCTTCAATTCAGTTTTCTTTCTTACGCATACAATCAGTTCCTAAGAGCATACTAATTCCAAAGCTTATCTTTTACGAATTTCAGATCATTTTATCTTTCGAAATGGCGAATCAAATCCCAGCTCACATGTTGAACGCTATGGCCATTGATTTTGACTCAGTTTTATCAGTTCAAGAAGCTGATGTTAAGAACGTCTTTCTGAAGATTGAATCTGCTGGTCTCAGGATGTTTTTGGGACAATCTTCGCAGGAGATATACCCCAAGGAAGTAAATTAATTCTATCTGAAGGGGTTTGTCACTACTGATGGAAGTATCTCTGTAACTGTCAATGATCAGCTGTTGATCCTATCTGAAGAGACCTTCGGAGATATTTTCTCTTTGCCAACTGATGGGTACGTCAGCTTCTCTGAAGTCAAAACATCTGACATTGAAGAAATGCAATCTTTGCTGTCTGCTGATGGGCGGAAAATTAAAGTTTCCGATCCTAAGAAGGAACTGAAGCATGAGGTTCAGTTATTAGCCGACATTGTGGCGAAGGGCATATTGGCTAAGGCCGGCTCTTATGCTGCCCTTACTCTTGAGAAATTCCAAGCGTTGACCATCATCATGGGAGGGAAGAAAGCTAACTGGAGGCACATTATTTTCAATATTTTAAGGAATATTCTTCAATCTGCCAAACAATCAAGAGGCTTTGCCATTCCAATCAGTTATCTTCTAAAACTAAAGGGATTGGTAGCTGACAATGCTGGAAAATCATCAAAGTTCAAAGTCTTCACTGCCAAGAACATCTTGCCGCCAAAGACCAAACTAGACATTTCTCCCAAACAGTTTTTGAAAACCAAACAGGAGGTTANGGCCTTCTTGACTGGTGTTGGAGCAGGTGGTTGCGTCCTAACCTCCTGTTTGGTTTTCAAAAACTGTTTGGGAGAAATGTCTAGTTTGGTCTTTGGCGGCAAGATGTTCTTGGCAGTGAAGACTTTGAACTTTGATGATTTTCCAGCATTGTCAGCTACCAATCCCTTTAGTTTTAGAAGATAACTGATTGGAATGGCAAAGCCTCTTGATTGTTTGGCAGATTGAAGAATATTCCTTAAAATATTGAAAATAATGTGCCTCCAGTTAGCTTTCTTCCCTCCCATGATGATGGTCAACGCTTGGAATTTCTCAAGAGTAAGGGCAGCATAAGAGCCGGCCTTAGCCAATATGCCCTTCGCCACAATGTCGGCTAATAACTGAACCTCATGCTTCAGTTCCTTCTTAGGATCGGAAACTTTAATTTTCCGCCCATCAGCAGACAGCAAAGATTGCATTTCTTCAATGTCAGATGTTTTGACTTCAGAGAAGCTGACGTACCCATCAGTTGGCAAAGAGAAAATATCTCCGAAGGTCTCTTCAGATAGGATCAACAGCTGATCATTGACAGTTACAGAGATACTTCCATCAGTAGTGACAAACCCCTTCAGATAAAATTAATTTACTTCCTTGGGGTATATCTCCTGCGAAGATTGTCCCAAAAACATCCTGAGACCAGCAGATTCAATCTTCAGAAAGACGTTCTTAACATCAGCTTCTTGAACTGATAAAACTGAGTCAAAATCAATGGCCATAGCGTTCAACATGTGAGCTGGGATTTGATTCGCCATTTCGAAAGATAAAATGATCTGAAATTCGTAAAAGATAAGCTTTGGAATTAGTATGGTCTTAGGAACTGATTGTATGCGTAAGAAAGAAAATTGAATTGAAGCGGGCATAGTACATTTGTTCGTGACTGTTCAAATTCGGGACACGTGTTAGTCCAAAAAATTTGAATAAAAATATGTGTAAGTGTGCTGTAAGCGTGTGTGCAAAAAGTGAGCGGTTTAAAATAGGCCACGTTATGAAACTGCAGTCACGTCAGTTGATTTGGAATATAATAAATTTGTTAACTTATGTGAGAAGATTTGTAAAATATCCAGCTGAACAATCAGTTGGGAAACTGATTCATTTCAGTTGAGAATTCACAAACAATTGTCCTCTCAGTTAACATTTTCAAAAACTGATATTCCCCCTTAATCGGTGCATAGAATAATTAAAGTGACGATATAAAATAAATTTAAGAGTCAGAAAGATTATTGTTTGCTGAAACGTTGACGGCCCTCCAGCTTCCATGAATTTCGGCTATAAATAGAAATAACACGGTTAGTTTCAGTCATAGTGGTGAAAATATTCAAGACAAAAAGAATGGCAGATACGAGTAGCTCGAGTGCTTCGCTGTTTGCTCTGGAGGCCAGGAAGGCTGTTATAGAAGATGAAGTCTTCTATAAGAGTCTTCACTACTGGGAAAAGTTACAGAAGCTTGAGTTCCTGTACAATACTGGGAAGGCTACCACTCCTGAACTGGTGGCACAGATGAAAAAATTGCGGGAGGATGGTCATATCTATCAGCTAATGCTTCGAAAGGAACTGAAAATCCTTAAGCGCATAGCTGTTTCTCAGAGCTTTGACAAGACATCTACCGCACCTTTATCCGCTTGGTTGAAAATGTGGATAATTGTTGTAGAGGAAAAATATGATGATGTAATCCGTGCAAACGTTTATGGTTGAATGAAGTATTTATATGAGCTTAAATTTGTTTTTCTCTTTCCTGCAAATGATAAACTTCATCAGTTGTTATATATATGAATTGCGAACTTTAAACAGATGAACTGATGAAAGACTAACTTATATCAGTTGACTATGAACTGAAATCAGTTAAGCATTAAGTAATAAATGACAAACTGATATCAGTTGATAATGAACAACTGATAAATAAGAAGCCTGGGTAAATGAGAAAAACGCTTCGGTTGACTCGAGACTCTTTAGCTTCTTCAACATTTAATGTCATCTGTCTATAAAAAAGACGATAGAGATAAAATGTGAGATAATAACAGTTCAATATGTCGGATTCAAGTAATTCTGATGCATGCAGCAGTACGCATATTCAAGTTACTGAACAATTAAGTCCTTATTTAGAAGAGTTGAAGAAAACGATGGAGGAATATGTCTTGACGAAAGTGATGTCAACATGGTTCAAAATTCATGATTTGCAGAGGATAAGTAGTAGTGGTGCTGCTCCTTCTCGTGCTCAAGCAGCAACAGCAAGAAAATACATTGATCGTTTTGAAGTCAAGCATGTTACAGACCTGGTTGATGACAATGTTCTGTTACATGCAATGCTATGGAAGGAATGACATGTAATTGAGAAGATTTCTACAACTGAATCATTTTCTAGAATCCGAATTTATGAGTTGAATTATTTGATTACAGAATGGCAAGATTCAGTTGGTTCTAAGTTATATTCTGTAATATGGAATCGATTTTATTCTTAATAAAGTATCATTTCTAATTTGTTGTTGTGTTCTGATTTTCTGCAAATAATTTTATTAGTAAGACAGCATCAATAATAATTTTAAGACAAGTCAATTAAACCAAGAATATTGCGAAAGTAAGAAAACTTAGTCTCGGGTAATGGTTTGGTGAAGATGTCAGCTGCTTGTTGCTCAGTTGAAATATACTCCAGTCTGATGTCCTTCTTCAAAGCATGATCTCTAATGAAGTGGTGCCTGACATCTATATGCTTGGTCCTCGAGTGAAGAACTGGATTATAGGTGATGACAATTGTGCTCGTATTGTCACAAAATATGGGCGATTCATTTGTGATTACTCTATAATCTTTCAGTTGTTGCTGGATCCAGATCAGTTGTGCACAACAACTACCAGCAGCAAGGTATTCTGCTTCAGTTGTTGAAGTAGCTATGGATGTTTGCTTTTTGCTGAACCAAGAGATCAGTCTGTCTCCTACAAACTGACAAGATCCACTTGTACTTTTGCGATCAAGCTTACATCCTGCATAATCTGCATCTGAATATCCACCTACATTGACAGTAGAGTCTTTAGAATACCATAACCCAACATTTTGTGTACCCTTAAGATATTTCAAAATTCTTTTAGCAGCTGAGAAATGTGATTGCTTAGGATTTGCTTGAAATCTAGCACAAATACACACAACCAATACAATATCAGGACGACTGGCAGTTAGGTACAACAATGAACCTATTAAACCTCGATATAATGTCGCCTCAACTGATATTCCCCCTTGATCAGTGTCCAATTTTACTGATGAGCTCATGGGAGTATTTGCAGCTGAACATGATTCCATGCCAGATTTCTTCAGCAGCTCCTTTTTATATTTAGTTTGACTGATGAATATACCAGTCTTCAGTTGCTTCACTTGCAGTGCAAGAAAGAATGTCAGTTCACCCATCATGCTCATTTCAAACTTATCCTGCATTAGCTTAGTAAACTTTTCGCATAATTTGGGGTTAGTTGACCCAAATATGATATCATCAACATAAATTTGGACTAATAAAATGTGATCATTCTTAGCAAATTCGAACAAGGTCTTATCAACTTATCCAACAGAAAAATCATGATCAGTTAGAAATTTTGAAAGAGTTTCGTACCAAGCTCTGGGAGCTTGTTTAAGGCCATATAAGGCTTTGTTCAAATGATATACATGATCAGGAAAGTTGTGATTTATAAAACCTGGAGGTTGTTCAACATATACTTTCTCTTGTAGTTGACCGTTTAGAAATGCACTCTTTACATCCATCTGATATACCTTGAATTTCTTGTGTGATGCATAAGCAAGAAAAATTCTGATTGCTTCCAGTCTTACAACTGGAGCATACGTCTCATCATAGTCAATTCCTTCTTCTTGCCTATATCCTTGCGCCACTAATCTTGCTTTGTTGCGTACAACTGAACCATCCTCGTTCAGTTTATTTCTGTATACCCATTTTGTACCTATAATAGTTTTGAAATTGGTCTTGGAACTAAGTTCCAGACATTGTTATAAGTGAACTGATTTAGCTCTTCTTGCATTGCATTGACCCAGTTAGGATCAGCAAGAGCTTCATCAGTTTTCTTCGGTTCTAGTTGTGAAACAAAAGCTGAATAGATAAATAAATTTAGTACTTGATTGCGAGTTCTTACTGGATCAGATGGATTTCCTATTACCAGTTCAGGTGGATGTGATTTTCTCCATCTGTACTCAGTATTTGTTGTATCAGCAATTTCTTCAGTTGGTAACTGAACACAGTTTTCAGTCTCAGTTGGTGCTTCGTCAACTGGTATTTGAATGTTATCATTATGCTCTGTCAACTGATCATCAGCAACGACTTCCTGCACATCTGATTGGTCCAGTACTTCTGGTTCAGGTGTTTGAAGTATGTTTTGATAGCCATGACTTTCATTTTTGTCATCATCTTCCAAACTGATATCTGTAAGTCGATCAACTAGCTCAACTTGATCAGTTGGCTTATTAGTTAGTTCAGTTTCATCGAAATCAACATGAGCAGATTCTTCAACATTTAGGGTTTTCTTGTTGAAGACTCTATAGGCTATACTAACTGATGAGTATCCAAGAAATATTCCTTCTGCAGATTTAGCATCAAACGCTTTTAAATAATTTTTACCATTATCAAGAATAAAACATCTGCAGCCGAATATTTTGAAATAAGTAATTATACTTTTTCTTCCATGCCAGATCTCATATGGTGTTTTCATATGATTCTTATTAATCATTGATCTGTTCTGAGTATAACACGCAGTGTTTACTGCCTCTGCCCAAAATCTTTGAGAAATACCAGAATCAGCAAGCATTGTTCTGGCAGCTTCTTTAAGAGTCCGATTTCTTCTCTCAGCTACACCATTTTGCTGAGGAGTTCTGGCTGCTGAGAGCTCATGCTTAATTCCAGCATTTTCTAGGAAATTTGAAAGAGTTTGATTGATGAATTCAGTTCCTCGATCAGATCTGATTCGATCAATTCCAACTGATTTTTCATTTAAAAGTCTTTTGAAGAGCTTTATTAGTTGCGAAGCAGTATGGTCTTTAGATTTGAGAAAAATAACCCAAGTAAATCTTGAAAAATCATCTACGACTACCAAGGTGTATTTCATTCCTCCTAAGCTCATGACTGGTATAGGACCAAAGAGATCCATGTGCAACAGTTCTAAGCATCGGGATGAAGATTTACATCCCTTGTTTTTAAAAGAGGATCGTACTTGTTTACCATACTGACATGCTGAGCAAAGTTTTTCTTTTGAAAAGTCTATTTTGGGCAAACCAGTTACAAGTTCATGTTTACTCAGATAGGCAATGGATTTAAAGTTTAAATGATTTAGTCTCTTATGCCACAACCAGTTTTTAGATGATTTGGAAGCAATAAAACAAACTGGTGCATAAGTTTGATCATTCCAACTGACTTTATATGTGTTTCCACAACGTTTGCCAGTTAGTATGATTTCATCAGTTGAAGTTTTGACTAAACATGAGTTTTTGTCAAATTGTACTGAGAATCCACTGTCGCATAACTGACTGATGCTAATCAAGTTATACTTCAGGTTTTCTACTAATAGAACATCTTTAAAAGTAAAGTTACCATGGATAAGCTTACCCTTACCCACAGTTCTACCTTTGGAATTGTCCCCGAAACTGATGTTTGGACCAGTGTATTTGATCAGTTGGGATAACGCACTTGCATCTCCTGTCATATGTCGCGAGCATCCACTGTCCAAATACCATATTGAGTTCTTGTTTGTACCTGTTACCTGCAATCACACATATAATATAACTTGGTACCCATATCTATTTGGGTCCTGAACTGATTAGTCCCTTAGGAATCCACACTTGGATTAGTCTAACAGACTTTCCAGAAGTTGTATTCCAAATGGTTTTTCTCGGCTTTTGTGTGCTTGGTGTGTAGTGTACAGATGATACAATATTTGTTTTAGCTTTATTCAACTGATTGTTCAGTCTATATCTCTTCTGAACTGGCTTGCAGTTATAGTAATTGAAATAGCTATTCGAATAGTTCTTGTGAGACATCTTTGATGACTGACTTTGTGAATCAGTTGAGAATTTTTGACTATAACCAATCCCATATCTTCTAGCCTTTTTCATATTCTCAGTAGGTTTCTCAATCAGTTTACTGGGCTCAATTTGTTCTTGTATCACTGCTGTTTTGACAACATGAATGTATTTCCTTTTGTCTATTTTTGGCTTTGGTTGAGTATCATTTGGATATATTTCTCCTTGAGTGTTTAACCCTAAATCAGTTTTATCAGAAACTGATTTTTGTGAATTCTGCATCTCATTCAGTGCAGTAGATGACTTGTTCCAAGACTGAATGAGCTCAGTCTGTTTTGAGTTTTCAGGAATCAATTTCTGGATTAATGAGTAATTTTTGTTTCTCTCTGCTTTTTACTCTGCAATTTCCTTTTTTAGACTCAACCCATCAACTGATTCATCATTTTTGGTTTTATTGTCTGTGGGATCAGTTTGCTTTGCTTTGATTCTTTCAAAGTATGATGCAAGCTTTTGAAACTCATTAACCATTTCATGTAGTGTTAGAATGAGTTCTTCTCGTGTGAAATCAGTTGAGCTGAAATCAAATACCTGTTGGATAGATGATTCTTCTTCTGCATCATTAGCCATTAAGCACTTGACTTCCTCATCACCACTAGAGCCGCATGAGCTTTCTGGTTCTGACTCCTCACTGTCAGTTTCTGCCCATTTAGATTTGTTTTCTTCAGCTAAGAGTACCTCATGTTTCTTTCTGAAGGACTTCTTATCTTCCTTGGGTCTTCTTTTGTGCTCATATGATTTCTTTCTTCTATCAGTTGAGCCTTGACTGTCCTTCTTGGGTTTAGGACAATCAGTCATAAAATGACCTGATTTGCCACAGTTGTAGCAGGCATTTGATTCATCTTTGGAACTGTTCCTTTGGTATGGCTTCTGGAAGTTTCCTTGATTCTTTCTCATGAACCTTCCAAATTTTTTGATGAACAATGACATAGCATCACTGCTCAACTGATCAGCATATTTCTCGACTGAACTGATTGGTTCTGTTCTGACAGCAGCTAGAGCAGTTGTGGCTGCAGGGGTAGATGGTTCTCCTTCTCTGGTTTGCAGCTCAAATTCATAAGCCTTTAAATCAGCAAACAGATCATGAAGTTCAATCTGGTTCAGATCTTTGGACTCCCTCATAGCCATGGTCTTGACATCCCATTCCTTGGGAAGATCTCTCATTACCTTCAGTGCAATCTCTTTGTTGGTATACACTTTTCCAAGTGCATTTATCTCATTGATGATACTGCTTTCTCTTTCATCATACTCGTGCATTGATTCTCCTGCTTTCATTTTGATGTTATCAAACTTTTGAACAGCAACAGAAAGTTTATTTTTTTTGGTTTGATCATTTCCTTCCCACAGCTGGATCAGCTTTTCCCAAATTTCTTTGGCTGACTTACACATCTTTATTTTGCTGAAGGTTACTTTGTCTAGCGTTTTGTACAGAATGTCTTTAGCCACATTATCAAGATTTGCTTTTCTTTTATCTTCAGTTGTCCATTCATCTCTGGGCTTTTCTATTCTTTGTGGTGCCCCTTCTGTTATGGCAACTGCTGTATTTGTTTTTAGAATCTTCATGGGTCCATCAGTTATGACATACCACATGTCATCATCCTGTGCAGCTAAATGAGCCTGCATTCTGATTTTCCAATCATCAAATTCTTCTCTGGAGAACATATGAATTTTGTTGAATGAAGTCATGCTAGCAAGTTTTATAGATCAAAAGTATTCAAGAACAAGATTCAACCGCTAGGATCGATTAACGTAACAAGAGTGTTTAGAAGGGGGGTTGAATAAACACTCACAATTAAAACTGATCTTTTCGAGTTTTGAGTTCAGTTTGGTGAGAAACTGATTCTCGGAATCTTGCTGGTCAATGACAATCAGTTAAACTGAAGTAGTTGCGGAAATTAACTGACTGAAAGATAGAATACAAAACTGAAATAAAATACACAAGGATTGTTTCTGGATGTTCGGAGATTTCAATTACTCCTACGTCACCCCTTCTATCTCAAGGATATGATTTTCACTAAAAGACTTTGATCGAGTACAAAATTTGTACTGACCCACTTCAGTTTGGACTTATCACTGCCAAAAACTGAAACTCTTAGTATTACAAAATGTTCTCAGTGCGTAACTGATCTTAGCACTATCGAATTTAACGATTATTACAAAGTGCTAGTGAGCTCAAATTGTAGCCTTGACTGCTACGAATAAATCAAGTAAGGGTGAGCTAAAATTTTGACAGAGTAACAGCAAGCTTTAAATAGAGTGATCTATGTCTTCTTCTATTTTTCAGCTGTTTTTCTGTCATATTTATAAGCTTCCCTTCCAACGGTAACTTGAGATATGTTTGAATCTTTGTATCCGTTGATTGCCACTTCATCATTCCTTGGGCATTGTTTGCTTCATTTATTATAATGCGGCGTCTTAATTGCTTTAGCCGAAATGCGTTGTTCTAAGCTGTATTGATTGAAGTGCGGCGTTTCATATTCAGTTGCAATCTGCTATGTCTCTTTGTCGGTTGAATGTTCTTTCCCGAGACATGTTTAGTTGAAGGAAGCATACGGCTGAATATATCAACTGATCGGTTTCCAACTGATCAGTTTTTTTTATTAGATCTGCTGATTTCAGTTGTTAAGTCCAGTTGCTGAATATAATTGCGCGTATCAGTTGGTTGATCAGTTTGTCAAACTCCAGAATTTAGAGTTTGGTTCATATTTTGTCAAACGCCGGAATTTTGTTTCCAACAACAACTGATCAGTTTTCTTTATTAGATCTGCTGATTTCAGTTGTTAAGTCCAGTTGCTGAATATAATTGCGCGTATCAGTTGGTTGATCAGTTTGTCAAACTCCAGAATTTAGAGTTTGGTTCATATTTTGTCAAACGCCGGAATTTTGTTTCCAACAACAACTGATCAGTTTTCTTTATTAGATCTGATGATTTCAGTTGTTAAGTCCAATTGCTGAATATAATTGCGCGTATCAGTTGGTTGATCAGTTTGTCAAACTCCAGAATTTAGAGCTTGGTTCATATTTTGTCAAACGCCGGAATTTCGTTTCCAACAGAGTTAATCCAAGTTTGGAATATTGGATACTGAGGATAAGTTAGTGGACGATGATGATGATTTGTTAAGTGAAGATGATGATCGAAGAAGAAAAACAATTAATTTTTGTATTGGAGAGTTTCACATCACTGTGGATTGTGCCACAGGAGTAGTGATACTTCCAGAGAGGTTTAAAATGATGGAAGAGGAGAATGGAGAGTTGATGCCCAACCATGCAAATAAACTCCTTGAAGAGAGTTCAAGAGTGATTATTAAGGAAGATCACCCAAATAAGCTTAAACAAGTGATACTTGAGAATCCTGCACCGGCCATGACCAAGCACATAAGGCCGTTGTACATCAAATCCTATGTGAATGGGAAGCCAATGTTTTGGGTTTTGATTGACAATGGTTAAGCTGTGAATGTTCTTCCAGCAAGAATGTTAAAAAATCTGGGCAAAACTAAAGAGGACTTGATTCCTACAGAAGTTTTGGTTGCTGCATTTACAGGGGAAACCACCAAGACCATTGGAGTATTCCTTGCTGATGTTACAGTGGGTAGCATGTTGTCTTTGTGTGCATTTTTTGTGGTAAACTCGTCCGCCAACTTCCAAGCGTTGCTAGGCAGGGATTGGATCTATGCAAACCAATGCATCCCATCCTCGATGCACCAACTGTTATTATTTTGGAAAAGGGGTGATGTGGAGGTTGTGGAAACGGATGGACAGTCTTTTCAAACAAGCATAAGCGTAGTTGAGGCTATGTATCACAATGGGGATTTTGGACCCATCAAAGTTCGTAGCAAGTGTAAGAAAGAAAGTCCAGTGTACATGCAGACACCAACTCCAAGCTTTGTGTTGGAAAGAATCCTCAAGCCTACTGTTATCGTGCCGTCTAGGCCTATAATTCAACCGTTGATTGAGGAGGTTGATGATTGAGCTGAGTCAAAAAGGAAAAGAGGTAGCTGCAACCTCTATATGGAAGGCGCATGTGCAGCAATTACTGAACAAATTAGAGGAAGAAGAAGCATGTGACACCTATGGAACCGAGGTTGTCCAAGAAGAAGAATACGAAGAGGATGAACTTCAAGTTGATGAATTGTTGATGGCGCCATCTCAATGAAAGATGGCCAACACGAAGTACAAGACCCGTTAGAAGAGATCAACTTGGTGGTGCTTGAGAATCCAAAAGTGGTGTATGTGAGTCAGCTACAAGAAGAGCAGTTGAAGCAAGATTTGATCAGTATGCTGAAGGAGTACAAAGATTGTTTTGCATGGAGTTATGATGACATGCCAGGGTTGGATAGGAAATTTGTCGAACACCGACTTCCACTCAAAGATGGTTTCAAGCCATTTCAACAGTCATCTCGCCGCATGTCAAAAGAAGTCGAGTTGAAAGTGAAAGAAGAAGTCGAGAAACTGTTCAGGGACAAGTTTATAAAACCTATCAGATATACCGAATGGCTTTCGAACATTGTGCTAGTCATGAAAAAGAATGGCAAGGTCAGAATATGCATTGACTTCCGAGACTTGAACTGTGCAACTCCCAAAGATGTGTATGTAATGCAGATACCTGATATGTTGATTGATTTAGTGGCTAGGCATGAGTTGTTATCCTTCATGGATGGAATATCGGGTTACAATCAGATCAAAATACCAGAGGCAGACACTCACAAAACAGCATTCAGATGCCCAAGAGCTATTGGTACGTTTGAGTGGCTTGTTATGCCATTCGGGCTAAAAAACGCAGGACGTATCAAAGGGCTATGAATTCGATCTTTCATTATATGATAGGACATCATATTGAAGTATATATAGACGATATTTTTGTGAAATCTAAACAATATGTTGATCACATCGAGCATTTGAGGAAGAGTTTCCAAAGAATGAGGCAACATGAGTTGAAGTTAAACCCATTGAAATGTACTTTTGGTGTGAAAGTAGGGAATTTTTTAGGATTTTTTGTACATCAGAGGGGAGTCGAGGTGGATAAAAACAAAGCGAAGGCTATCTTGGAGGCAAATCCGCCTAGGTACAAGAAAGAGTTACAACTCTTCCTTGGGCAAGTAAATTACTTGAGACGTTTTATTTCCAACCTTGCAGGGAAGACTAAGAAGTTTTCACAGTTGTTGAAGCTCAAAGACAGTGGGAAGTTCAAATGGGAAGATTCGCATCAGAAAGCTTTTGATGTGATCAAGATATATTTATACAACCCTCCTGTTCTTATGCCTCCCAGGTATGGAATGCCCCTTAAATTATACATCTCTGCTGCTCATGAATCAATTGGATGTCTACTAGTTCAAAATAATCACGAAGGAAATGAGCAAGATATCTATTATTTTAGTAGATTCCTTACTCCAGTAGAGGTAAAATATTTTGTGATTGAGAAGCTATGCTTAACAATGTATTATGCATGCACTAAGTTAAGACATTATTTGATTCAATCAAGAGTGTTTGTCGTGACTAAAATCGATTTGATTAAATATATGCTTAATAGACCCATCCTCTCCGTGCGGATTGACAAATGATCTTTAGAATTGGCCAAGTTTACATTGGTCTATTACCCCCAAAAATCAGTAAAAGGCCACGCTATAGCCGATTTTTTAGCTGATCATCTTTCACTTGACGAGTCTATTGGAGAGCATTTTGGTTTTCCAGTTTGTGGAATGGAAGTTCGACCGTGGGAGTTGAAGTTCGATGGGTCAAGTACAGAAACAACAGCTGGAGCTGGTAGAGAAACCACCCCTCGATTCAGCAAAGGGGAATTCAGGTGGACTCTCTCAACTTGGATATAAACTTAGCTGGTGATTGGAGAGATGACATAAAACAGGTGCTAGAATCTCCAAGGAGAGATATTCCACATGGTTTAAAAATGAGAACTCATTATTACGTCTTAGTGGAGGGAGATTTGTACATGAAGGTATTAGATGGTCTACTCCTCAGATGCATAGGCTTCCCAGAAGCACTGGAGATCATGAAGCCAGTTCACGAGAGAGTGTGTGGAGCCCATCAATTTGGAGTGAAGATGATATGGTTGATAAGGAGGTATGGCTACTATTGGCCATTTATCCTGAAAGATTGCATTAGATATGCAAAAGGATGAGAGCCATGTCAGAGACACGAGAACATCCAAAGAATTCCGGCGGATGAGCTCCACGGTGTTGACAAACCATGGCCATTCAAAGGCTGGGCCATGGACTTAATTGGAAAAATTTACCCAGCATCATCTAAAGGCCACTCGTTTATCCTTGTGGTCACAGATTTTTTCACCAAATGGGTAGAAGCAGTGCCTTTAAAGAAAGCAGAACAATGGGATGTCATTAACTTTGTGAAGGAGAATATCATTCATATATTTGAAATTCCAGAGTCACTAACCACGGATCAGGGAACTATGTTCACTGGTTCAGATATGAGGGATTTTGCAGAAGACTATGGAATTAAATTGATAAACTCATCCCCTCATTATCCGCAATCCAACGGGCAAGCTGAAGCATCAAACAAGGTGTTGATAAAAATTCTGCAGAAGATGATGGAGGAAAATCCCATGGATTGGTCAAGACTACTGTCAGAAACGTTGTGGACATATAGGACATCTAAAAGGACTGCAACTGGGGTAAGTCTTTTTGCCCTCACCTTGGCCATGATGCAGTATTGCCCTTAGAAATTATGGTACCATCAATGCGAGTGGCAAATCAAAACGAACTTTCCTCTGAACACTATAGTGAAGCTATGATTATGGAGCTAGAAGAAGTTGATGAATTGAGAATTCAAGCATATAATTCTTTGTTGTTATAAAAACAGAAAGTGGCAAGGATTTACAACAGAAGAATCAACAAGAAAATCTTTCAAGAATGAACATTGTATGGAAAACCATATTGCCCCTAGAGACAAAGGATAGAGACAGGCAAATGGTCCCCAAATTGGGAAGGGCCATTTAAGGTGTACAAGATCTTGGACGAAAATGCATATCGGCTATCAAGTTTAGATGGCAAACCACACAGGAGATGCATAAATGTCAAGTATCTCAAGCCGTATTTTTCAAGTATGAGGAAAGAAATAGAAAAAACGAGTGAGTAAAGCAAACAGAAAGACTGATATCAAGCAGAGAGTTGGCCATGGCGTTGGCTTGAATAATGAAAATCCAAGTCCATAGTGTCCTTCGAGCAATCGAAAAGAAGCTACATGGTATGGGATTTTAGGCAACCGAGACATGGCTGGAAAGAATTCAGAAGGGCGTGGAAGTTTGTTTTTGACATAAGAGTAAGCTTATTGGCCACTTTTGTATATGTTTAGTTCTTTTGACGTCATGTGATGTAGGTCTTAGGGCCATTGAGGCGAATATCCGTTGTTTACGATTCAACAATGAGATTGATTAGAGAAAGTGGGATAGTATGTAATTTTCATGATTTTGAATGTACTTTGTTTCATTAGCTGGTCGGCCTTGTGGCCACTTATTATACATGCATTCGGTTGATATCTATAATGTTCTTATGGTATGAGAAATCATGATGAGGTAAACCGTACTACCATTCTATAAATTGGTTGTTTACATGTGCAGTGACAGACTTATAAGTAGGCCTTCAGGCCACTTAAAATGTGGCAAGAAAGAACTACACAGAGCGGAGAGTTGGTCTCACCGGACGGAGTAACAAATAATAAAGGAAGAACAAAAGAGAACAAGAGCGCTATGAGAACCACGAGAGAACTCAGAAGTTGACTTTGGTGTAAAAATAGGCTAACTGACCATTTTTGTACGTGTTTAATTTTCTGTTGTAAGACTTTATTTGAAGTAGGCCTTAAGGCAACCGATGTGAATATTTGTTGTTTTGATTCAAAAATGAAAATGATCCATTAAAGTTGGCCAGTAGGCCACTTTTATCATATTGGATTCATTTTGTTTCGATAGGGAATCAGGTTAGGAAATAATTGTGAGCAGGGAGTTTTAAACCAACCTATGGTTTTGTTTAAAGCTATTGAAGTGAGTTGGGTTAATTGGATTAAGAACGAATAGAAACTCTTTCCCAACATCCAATACACAGCATCACATACAAACCCATCTTCATTCCACACCCATCACCCGACAACCACAACATCAAACCAACAATCAACAAATATAAAGCGGAGCCACCGCATGCAAGAATAACAAGTAAACATGTATGTAGGAAAGGAGTCCGACTGAAGTGAAAATGCATATATGTGTATGCGGGAAAAGAGTCTGAATGAAGTGCAAATGCATATACGTGTAGGCGAGAAAGGGGTCCGACTGAAGTGCAACGCATAATTTTAGGGACGAGGGAGTCTTCTTGAGTGAATGCAACACGTAACAGCACATAAGAGTTGAGAGGTACCTGTGTTTGAAGAAGCCCCAAGAGACATCAAGGCGTGAATATCGAATGTACAGAAGAACTGAAGCCAACTCATGGCCAATCTTCAATCCATTATCACCTGCTAAAAATAAACATGTCGATGTATACAAGAGAAACCAATGAAAGAGGGTGCAGAAGAGCAGAGAATAATTCCCCCGGACAAAAACATAAACGACTATTCCCAACTAATGAGTGTCAACCAACTAAACAAAACAAAATTCACGAAAATAAAGCACGATGCTGCTCCCACTTGGCCAGACACTCTGACTGAGTGTTCTCGGCCTCCTAAAGCTTTCTGATCCAGATTTGGTAATCATCCTTAAGGCTAAGAAGCTGCTGACCGATGGCCTGTGAATTTCTCCTATTGTCCAACATAGTAGCCTCCAAAGTCTCCGCTTCATCCAGCAAGGTGACCATTCTGGCTCGGCGCCTCTGGTTCTCCTCCTCCAGTCTCTTAACCTCAGCCTCTTCCGCATCATAACTGACCGTTGCTGCAACAATTTTCTCATGAAGCATCTTGTCATGATTGTCTAGATCCCCTTTCTTCTCACACTTATTTTGGAAAGATGTGCGATGAGATATCATATCGGCACTAGTGGCAAAGGCTGCGTCCGACTGCGAGAATATGGTCGAAAGACCATCAAGTATGTCAAACTCCGAAGCAGCGAATTCTGGAGAAGTTTTGAGAATAGAGATGGATGAAAGCATCACTAATCGTTGAGACTCCCCAAGCTGGTGCAAGCCAAGTCCGAGAAAGTTCCGAACTGCCATCTTGGCATGAATGAGAGCCTCTATGGATGGGGTGCATCTCTCGAGATTAGAAGTCAAAGAAGAAACGTTGTCTGAGAATCTCAGATCAACTTGGCTCTCTAGCTCGCTGATAAGTCTGAGTCGCGTTCTCCGAGATGTAAGATCCTATCGAATAAACAAAGTCGAAGTCAGGCATGACAAGTACTCAAAACATTTAGTAAAGAGAAACAGACGAAAGGAATTACCATGGAGTGAGTAGCCACAACAGGTAGGGAACTAGGAGAATTTGGGCCAAACCAGGTAGTAGATGAGAACTCGTGCAAGACAAATGCATCATCATCAGCTAAAAAATCATTTGTTCGTTTATCAGAAACACCAGGGTTATCGGTAAGTTTGACACCAGGGGTTCTAGCGTGAGAAGATCCCTCCCCAGGCATAGCAGGGCCGAGATCAGCTTCGAAAGCTTCATCACTGTCAGAATCCGTGGCACTAGAATCCTTGGGACTCAATTGCTTGGAGACAGGGGTGAATCATCCTCGACAAGGACAACCGGATCGTCAAGAGTATTGCTGATGCGAGTGATCAGTCTAGTCGAGCGGTGAGTCGGGTATCGCTGACCCACAGTCTGAGGCCTAGAGGCAGATTTTCCTATCAGAGCAACTTTAAGAACAACTTTTGTCTTCAGAGGTTGCGGTTTTTGTGACACAATGACCAAATCCTGTTTCAATTTTAGACTCCCATGGGTGTCTACTTTGGAAAGTTTGGCAGCAACAGAAGTGTCCTCATCTGAGATAAGATCTCGCTTGCGATTACCTGCAAGAAATACCAAAGTAATATTGAAATGCCAGATTTTGATAAAAAAAAAAAAAAAAACTATGCCAACGTTAACAAAAGTGAAAAGAGATGCCAGACAATACCACGTTGATGGATCACTGATGGAATCAGGTCGAGATATCGAGACCTCCACCAGACAGCGAAGGGCTCAATCGTTTTGTGGTTTAGCTTCACGATGGAACCAAGAAATCTCTGCGGCAGCATATAAGGAGCTGCACGGTAGCCTTGGAAAGTCTCTTAGACGCAACTTCTGAGGCGATGTGCATCAGGTCCATCGGGAAAGACAGAATAACATGAGGGATCGCCGGTGAAAGCCAAAAATGATACGCATACAAAGATGTATTATAAAATTTGAAAGACCAGCTGGATTTGTCATTGTATGGCGGGCGAGTAGAGGAACAATCCACAAACAACAACCTCTGATGGATGTATTGGGTCAAAAAGTAAGGCAGCGATGTCGTCGGGAGAGTGACCATGGAAATCAAGGAAAACTCCAACCCAGAGAGGCCGTGTCAGACAAAATACACTGGGTCGCCATGGCAGATTGAGTGATTCAAGCTTCAGATACTACAGATAGTTCATTAGCTCAGGGGCTGAGAGGGTCAAACGGTTCCCCATCAACGACGTGGTATGCAGCATGGTCGGGGGACTCGCGAGGAAGTCTATCACACCGGAGAAATAGGAGAAAGCCCATATATGTAGAAACCACGATATTCCCCCAATTTAAAGATAGGGTCACAAAAACATGACTACCAAATTATAAGCCCGACCAATACTAAGAGAACACGCTAAAGGTAGATACTCAGAAGAAGGCTTGCCAGACGAAGGGCAGAATATGTAATGGCAGACCAGCACCCAAAGAAACATGGTGTGCTCAACTTCAGAAGGAATACCGGAACACAAGGACCATTCTTTGACCACAGCCTTATAAGAAGGGTAGCAATAGCGAGTATGGGCCAAGGTAGGAGCAGCAAGGTCATCAACGAAGTAAGGGGAATCAGGCCCAACCACAGGCAACCCCAAGAATAAGGATATGTCGTAAAGGGTTATGGACAATGGGCTAAAAAGAAAGATGAAGAAGTTGCAAGAAGGGAACCAGAACCTAAGAATGCAATCGAATAAAATGGACTGTCTGGTTATTTTCATCTTGGAAACCATGATCAGAGGCCAAAATCCCTGATGGCTCCACTGCTGCCCAAAGTGAGGCTCTAAACGGTTTATCCATTCGACCCAACCATCAGGAACCTGCAGCCAAGACTTGAACTGAGATGGTCCGCTGTGAGGCAGTAGACGTCGGGAGAGAAACAAATCCCTAGGGAGTAATTAAGGCAAGGGAAAGAACAATTGATGGACCGGTGGGGGGAATTGATTGTCCGAGTATGAAGGATGTCAGACAGGGCCGATGGTGGCACAGCCAAGAAAATTCGTAGCTTTGGTCCTCCAATCCAAACAACAGTTAGATAAGAACACTACGATATAAAAAGAAAACAGACAACCATGCAGGAGAAGCGGTCCATACCCAGCCTTAGCGATAACCGTAGACTGGCGAAAGACCCCGGAACCAGGTGAAGGTTGATTAACAGTAGGTACACCTACTAGAAACGCATTGGTATCTCAAACATGTTTATCAAACAGATGAATTACAAGCCAAGCACATACCGGACGCCGTAGAGGAGTGAATAACGGGAGTGTCCATCGCCGAGGTGAGGATCGAGGCTGAAATGATAGCGGGCACAGATGGAACAACTACTTCCGAGGACGGAGTCAGCATATTGGAAGCAATCAGAGATAGGGATGATGCTACAGCAGACAACCTAAGAAACAACAAGAGTATAAGCAAAAGCATAGCCCCCACATTTTTTTTAAGCAAAAAGCATCACAGACCTAGTTCCTTCATCACAAGTGGGAATGGCAACCGAGGCGGAATCGGATTCAGTAGAGTGTTTTGGGTCGCAAACCACTGCATGCTTATGAGAAATGTTCAGAAAACTAATTGTTACTGATATGTGCTACAAAACCACACTATGGCCACCCCACCACACCCACGAAACGAAGGCCAACGAATGGCCGAATGATGCCAAATCCACGCTTCCCCACAACAACCAAGCGTCAAAAGAATTAGCAAAACTATTCTGATAAACAATCACCCATCCCTTGAAGCAGATAATACACACTCGTCCTTCATACACACCACTAAATCATCATACAAAACAGGAAAGAAAATGCCAAGTCGATCAAGACAACCAACAATATTCAACATTCAAGGTGCCGAGAAAATCTGAATAAAGTTCAAGAAAAAGAAAGGAAAAATTACCCATGGCAGTGGTGGGCAAAATCGGTTGCGCTAAGAACTCCATGGAGGCCGGTGCTGCCAAAAGTGGGATCGACGTGGGAGCGGACAACGTGGAAGGAACAGAGACAACCAGAGGAGTGTCTATAACCATCATGGCTGCCGTCAGGTGGTAACCCAGGCCGAGAGGGACGTTCGCCCTTGTGGAGGAAGATGGCCCAACGCTCGTTGGAAGACCCGGCGACAGAAAGGAAAGGATGGAGACCTACAGCGGAACCAGCGAACCCGACGGGCGACGAGTTAGAGGGGACATCTGAGACAAAAAGGGCACCAACAATGCTCGATTCAGATGGGCTCGTCGGAGAAGAGTTTGAGCCATACCGCGTCCTTGGGTGACAATGGAGCCGACGACAGATAACGATTGAAAGGATCTTAAGTGCGGCGATCTTCCACAACGGCATCGAAGAGTAATCGAACAAGAGAGGCGGAGAGATTGAAGAAAGCGGGCTTGGAAGTTTGAATGTGGAGAGTGAGTAAAGCGTGAATGAAAGAAACCAAAAGACAGTGGTGTGAAGTCCACTAGTGAATGGGCTTGAGTTATTCAGTCCACTATCATAGCCCAACTCACAGACAAATAAAATCGCGGGCCACTACAAATAAGGTTGAACTGGGCTGATATACAATCATTTTGGCCCAATGAGCCAATGGTTGCGGGGGGCATTTGTTGGAGCAGCATTTTAATTAGACCCAAAAATAAACAAGCCCAAGTCCAAGGAAAAAAGAATGAGTCCATCAATGATTTAAATTAATTTGATTAAGTTAAAAGACGTGCTAACAGGATGAGATGTTGGAGCAAATAGAGGAGATCATGGGAGAATGGAGAAAACTGACAGCAGCCAGAAGAAAAGAATCGGTCGACACAGGAAAAAAACACACAATTCTACGAACAAAAATCTGCAAAACTCTCTGCTAATTTTCAGTCTTCAAGCAATAGTTTTCAAGCTTTCTTGTAGTTGTTCTAGCATTCTAGGTATTCTGGTTTTAGATTTCATCAATAATTTATTATATTTTTCATGTTTTGATGAATTCCTGCAGTTTTTGTAAATTCAAAATTATTTTAGGGATTCATTTCCATCAATTTCCAATAATTTTCTTCATTTTGGCATTGCATTTGTTTTATGATACTAGAACTAACGGTCGAATGTAGAATTCACGTCGCTTGAATAGTTAGAAGTTAGATTTTACTGTTTTTCACACAAGTTGGTGCAACTTCGCACCTGGCACGCCCGCAAATATCAATATTGTGCAAACACTATGAGTTATAAACCAGAGTAATTTACTATTGTGACTAAATCTTAACATGATTTGTTTTTTATAGGACATTCTATTTGGTGAAGTAGGTGAGTATTATATCAATAATTATGAGTTTGATCTCTTACCAACACTTTCTTATGTGAGTTTGTCACATCGGGTTCGCCCAATGAGTTTTACTGTCTAATGTAATTTACTCGTTACCGTGTTAGCTCAGAATTTATCTAGCGCACACCGAAAAATAACGATTGCAAGTTCCATCGTAATTAAAAAAAAAAAACCTCTGAATATTATTTGATTTGAGAACATATATTAAAAATCTAAATTATTTTTAAAATGAATAGGGCTCTCGGTCTTGATTCGAATAAAATATAACCTAAGGTTGCGTTTGGATCGAAAACTTTAGATTTGATGAAGTAATTGAAAGAAGAATTTGAAATTACTTCATATTATATTAAATTTAAATTTAATCTCAATGGCTGAAAAAATATCTGGCTAATTTGAAACACATTATCGAGGATTTTGTTAAATTCAATTCATAATAGATGGATTAAGTGGGAAAGCATTTGTCGGTCGTTTCATTGGGCCTCATTTGGGAATGGGCTCATACAAAGCCCATAAGTTAATTAACCCAAATCTATAAATACTGAAACCGTGTAGGGTTTTCGTTTCGCATCCCCTCGTAATCTTCTCTGTGTTAGCTGCTGTATCGCAAACTGCTCAGTACTCAGTAGCCATGGTGAAATTGCTCATCTCAATCATCTCTAAGCGCTATTTTTCTGTTATTTTTCATGTACTCTACATGATTTACGTATAAATTTATTTGTCATTGTAATGAATTTTCTGTTTCAGATCATCCCGGAGAAGAACAGGAGAGAGATCTCAAAATACCTCTTCCAAGGTCAGGTTTTTGTTGCTGTTATGTCTTCGCTTCGAAGCCCATATGGAAATTTATGTTTTGTGCTTGTCAGTTTTGATGCTTATTTTGGTGTATTTGTTCGGAAATTTCTTTAGTTTGTTGGATGCAGTGATATGTTCTGTTGACATGCGAAGATTTATGAATATGCTATTTCTTACACGATTTTCTTTTTGTGTATTTCAGAGGGTGTGTGCTTTGCGAAGAAGGATTATAATCTCGCGAAGCATCCGGAAATTGATGTGCCCAATCTCCAGGTGATCAAGCTGATGCAGAGCTTCAAATCGAAGGAATATGTGCGTGAGACATTCGCGTGGATGCATTATTATTGGTACCTTACCAATGATGGCATTGAGTTCCTGCGCACGTACCTCAATCTGCCATCGGAGATCGTGCCTGCCACGCTGAAGAAGTCTGCCAAGCCCCTCGGCCGTCCAATGGGTGGTCCCCCTGGTGACCGTCCACGGTAAATAAATATAATTGTATTTGGTTTCGTATTTATGACTGCTGTGGGATTGAGTCAGGTTTTTATGTCCTGCAGTTTGATTTTACTTCTTATTGTAGCTGTGGTATGTATTTAGGATCTTAAGAACGAGCTATGTTTGTTTTCTTGGTCTTTTTTACGTGTTAGGTATATTCATGGGTTAGTTTGTCTTTATTTTGTTTTGGAGGAATGGACTTTTGAACGTGTTTAATAACATTTCCTCAGATATGTTAGTTTAAGTACTTGGTTTTGTGGTACAGTGGACCTCCAAGATTCGAGGGTGACAGGCCAAGATTTGGTGATAGAGATGGCTACCGCGCTGGGCCAAGAGGACCACCAGGTGAATTTGGCGGTGACAAGGGTGGAGCACCAGCTGATTACCAACCTGCCTTCAGGGTAATCCTCGTTCTCTTGTTCTGATATTAATTTTCATTGATCAGGGTTTTCTTCTTTTCTCATGATATTTGTCAATATTATTTTTGGTTTGATAGCATAGTCTACCCATAAGTATTTCAGGAATCAGGATGCATAATTATTTTAGTATGGCAGTTAACTTCTTATTGTTAGACTAAGCAACTAGGCTTAATGGGATCAATCAATTTTGAGTATTTATCAAGGCTTGTTTGAGCTTGTTATGTGCACAGACATCATGATTACATATCGTAGTTTGTTATTGGAGGTAGTTGAATATCACCTTTCCCTCTTAGAACTTTGGTCTTAACTGAAGTGGGCTGTGGGGGTGCAGAATGTTTCCGTTGAGAATAAATTTTCTGGTATGCATGGTAATTTTTGTTATTGGAAATAGTTAAATATCACCTTTCCTGTTACATTTTGTTTCTTCACAAACCGGTTTTACTTATGAGTTTGTACTAAAGAGTTATTTTCTTATACTAGACGTGAAAATGAATAAATCGAACTCTGTTTCATATCATATAGAAACATTAATTTTTCTTTAACCTAGCAGGGTTCTGGTGGACGTCCTGGTTTTGGTCGAGGTTCTGGTGGAGCACCTCCCAGTTGATGTCTTTTGTTTGTTTTTGTAGCTTTTACTTTCGGTGATCATGAATACAGATGTTGGAATCTTGTGGTGCCTAAACTTGCATTTTCAATCAAACGCCTACACTATCTACAGTTTGCTTTTTATTTTATTTTGTATCAGTTCAAACGGCCAAGAAGGATACACTAATTTTGAATTCTGGGTTGTTTTGGTGCTTGAGAAGGGAGATTCTGCTTAAGATTTTACTTCCCTTATAATTGTAGAGGTGGACGCTTGGGTATCGGGTACCCAAAGGAGTCGGGTTATTCTTTCAAAATGTCGGGTTCGTATTTGTATACGGACCCTTCGGGTTAGTGTGGGTACCGACATATATTGAACATTGCAATTCTTGTTGTGTTTCAGATTTTGATGTAATTAATCATATTAGTTAATAATTAAAGGAATATTACTCAGAAAAATATGAAAATGCAGACAAGTAGATTACTCTTTTTATTCTTTTTGTACTTTAATCTAACTATATAAACAACATTCTTTGTAATCTTTATCATCGACCTTATAAGACTGTAACTTAAGTTTTTACCAACTCTTTTTATTTCTTCATGATATCAGAGTTTCTATCTCATGGATCTGTCAATTGTAGAAAAGAATTATTAATCCATTCACAGCTTTCGTTTGTATAGTTTTTCTTTGGTAATCACGTATAATTTCTTCTTTGCATTGTATCTTTTTTATTTGTTCGATTTTGTTTAATTTTGGCATCATGACTATTCGTAAAGACCCATTCTCTTCAGTCGATTAATGTTTACTTGGATGGAACAAATTATTCGTATGGGGTTATGTTAAGAAGAATTTCTTGCGGGAGAAATCGATGTGGGCTTATGTCACAGGTGTGCGAGACAAGCCTACAGACCAGATGAAGCTTGACTATGCTGCGTCATTGGATGTTTGGGAAGCAGATACTTCGAAAATTATTACGTGGATTAATAATTATGTTGCGCACTCAATTGGTGCTCAATTGGCAAATACGAGACTGCTAAGGAGGTTTGGGATCATCTAGCACGCTTGTATTCGCAGTCTAATTTTGCTAAACAATATCAATTGGAGACAGATATTCGTGCCCTTAATTCGAAAGATATGAGCTTCCAAGATTTTTATTATGCTATGTCGAGACTCTGGGATCAATCGGCATTAACAAAATCTGCAGAATTGCGAGCATTCTCACTTTATATAGCTCGGAGAGAAGAACAACGATTGGTACAGTTTTTATGGCAATTCGGAATGATTTTGAGGATCTGCGTGGGACGATTATTCATCGCAACCCTCTTCCTTCTGTTAGTTGAAGAGATTCATCTTAAGTCTCACGCTGACAAGAGGATAATCCTAATTACACCATTTGTTTTTTGCAGCTCCCCAACGACCTCAAGCTAATCAGCAAAACAAGTCAAACACAAAGGTTTGTCAAAATGAGTGTATTTTTTGTAAATAGAATGGGCACTGGAAAGCTCAATGCCCATTATTGTTGAGTAGAGGAAAAGCGCAACAGCAACAACAACGATCACATAACACTCCACGGAAATCACAACAGCAAAACCCATCTCAGAACACTCCATGGAAACCTGGTAATCTATCAAACCAGTGGACATATTGACCACTTCGGTCTAGCAATGCAGTGGCTGCACCGTCTTTTGATCTGTTTTTATTTGAGCAGTTTCAACAGTTCCTTATTTCACAGTTTCATGCAATGTCAGCTTCTTCACATATAGGTTTGTCATCCTCTAGCACTTCAGGTACATCTTCCTCCGTGTGATCTTGGATTCTGAAGCATCTCATCATTTGTCTCCTGATTTGTCTTTTTTTGTTTCTTTGTCTTACAATTCTTCAATTGAAATTGTGACTGTCGATGGTACACTGATGTCATTAGTAGGCATTGGTTCTCTGGTTACGTGTTGTTTATCTCTTCCTGATGTATACTATATTCTCAATCTTACATTTAATCTTGTTTCGGTCAGTCAATTATGTTGAGTCTGGATACTTAGTCTACTTCTCTTCCTCAAATATGGATACTTAATCTACTTTTCTTCCTCAAATTGTTATGTGCAGGACCCGCGATCCCATAGGTTGATTGGGGCAGGCCGTAGACAGGGGGCAGTTTATGTTTTGGATCATCTCAGAGTACCAGATGTTGCAGCATCTAGTGTGTATCTATCTTCTTTTCGCTTGAATCATTCGTCTTCTGATTTTTATTTATGGCATAATCGTCTAGGCCACGTTTCCGCGTCTCGTCTGCAATTTTTAGCGTAACAGAAGCACTAAGAACTTTCAAAATTAATGATATTTCTGATTGTAGTTGTAAGGTCCAGGAAATTTAAATTTTGTAACCTGAATGTATGCGATCTAAGGTTTTATTTGAAATGTATGTTTATTTATTTTGATGCATTACATGCATAATTATTGCATGATAGTATTCATTTCACGATTATTTTTAAAAGTTCATGCATTAGGGTTTCTAGATACATTTTGCGCTCAATCGAGGAACAGAGACCGGAGAATTATCAGGAAAATTATTTTTATTACATGTTTAATTTTTATTTAATATTATGAGGTGTTTTTGAAAAATGGGTCTTGGTGGGTATTTTTACTCTCCGGGTCGTAAGTTTTATCGGTACGCAAATTTTAATGATTCGAAGGACTTTTTGAGGGCTCGGACGATATTTTCAAAATTTTATCAAAACGAAATATTTTTCGAGAGCATTTTTGGGCTTGTTGGGTTTGTTTTATTGCTAAATAGACTTAAAAATCATTTTAATCCTTGTAAAATTATAATTAAGGATCCATTAGTGCATTTTAAATAAACCTAAACCTACTTTCACTAACGCTAAACTACCCTTAACCTTAGCAGCCGTCCCTCCCCTATCATAATAGCCTCCACATGAGAAAAACCAGCAACAGGAACGCTCCTTCATTGTCTTTCAAGAAAAGGTCTTTCCCCGCTCCTCCAGCGCCTCCTCAACGTGAAATTCTTCAATTTTTCGTTCATAAATCATCAAGACACGCCATGTATCTTTATTTTTTTTGCTTCATTCACGCTATATACCTGCTGCATGTGTGCCATGGTCGAAATGTTATAGATCTGGGATGTACAAACGCTTATGGCTTCTGTTGTTATGATTTTCGTACATATTCCTTTCACAACTCACGTTATTTGTTTACCATGGTGCAAGGAGCAGCCGAGCAAGGGTCTTTAGGGGCTGAATATGTCGAGGAGTATGCTGTCACTAGGCTGGAGTCGAGATCTGGTGTTGTACGCTGGAGGCCGTGAGTCGTAGGGCCAAGTTTGGTTCGGTTTTGGGGAGATCACGTGAAAGGGGTTTGAGCTGGCGGTGCAAGGGCCGATCCAAGGCTTGGATCAGACCCTGGTGCGTCTGAGACATGGCTTAGGACGGCTCAAATGCTACTGGAGCCACACCTGAAGCCGATCGATAGCGGAGAAGGGAGGTTGGCCACGGGTGTGACTAGCGAGTGTAGGCGAGTTACGGCTTTCATGGGGCTGTGGCCGTGGGTTCAACAGGTCCAGAGGGATCCTTGGGTGGTCAAGGTAAGACTGGTTCGGGGCTGGTCCTCCTGGTCGTGAGCTAGATGCGAAATTATGGAGCATGGTTGCATTAGGGTTCGAACTTGGCACTTGCTGGAAATTCCAGCATCTTGTGGCCTCGTTTTCGTGGGTCTTAGTGGGTTGGAATGTGAGGTTTAGGGGCTGGTAAGATGTATTTTAGGCATGGTTTAAGTTTGGAATAATTTGGTTAAGTTTCGGGTCGATTCGGGTTAAAACAGGACCCCGGTCCAAGTTTTAAAACGAATCGAATAAGTTTTGAAACTGACTTAAGTTTACGTCTAAGAAATACATTTAAATATGTTTTGGGATATTTTAAGGAGTTTGGTAAGCTTTGGATCGAAATTTTGAGGTCCATGGGTAAAACGGTCATTTTGGGTTTCCAGGTGCAAAATGGTCATTTTGCACCTGGGGAGAGATTTTAGTCCCGGCAGCGTCCTGAGCACATATTTGTCATGTTTTTAAATGTTTATGCATCATATATATGATTTTTATGAAATTATGAAAAATACATTACATGCTCGATTTTAAGAAAAATTCACGTACGTGCATGATTTTTATAAGTGATAAAAATGATGATGTTTTGAAGGATGTTAATTGGTTGTGACTAACGATGTATATGTAAATGCTAATGATGAGGCCTAGGCACAGTGGATGGGTAATACTTGATGTCCGACAGCCGCCGGGTACCACAGTTTTATGTAGATGGATCAATCGTACAACGATGAAACGATAAAGATGATACGAATGTCACAACTAATGAACTAAATTCAATTAAAGTAAATGCATAAGTATTTGATGATACGATGAGCTGTTTTGACACGCTATGATTTTAAAGTTCATGAAAGGTATGTTGATTACAGTATATTTTTCACTGCTGTATGTTATGTATATGTATTTGCTATAATGGTACATGTGTGTTGAGTCTATAGATTAACTAGATGTGATTGATGCAGGTGAGCATATTGATGAGGAGGCTGGAGGTGTCGAAGTCTGAGTAGGCAGGGCTGGGTGTGCGTACATGACCCGAGGACCTCATTTTTCCGCACATCACGATTTTATGAGATTTGAGAGGATTTGAACATTTTTATACATTGGTTTTGATAGGTTGATGATTACAAGGATTTTTACTCGTTTATGTTTACGCATATTCTGTTGGACGAGTTTGGTCATTTTAAATTGCACTATTTTAAATTGTCAAATATTTACGATTATTTTTAAATAGTATATTTTTCAGTAGGATTGCATGCATGTAAAACATTTAGATGTTTATTTTCGAAAATGTGAGCTGTTACAAAAAAAAAATCCGTATCTTAAATTAGTAGATGTTACAGTAGTGGTTGTAAACTGGCAAAATTTTCCGCTTTATCTTTTTATAAAAGTCTTTCGTTTTCTCATACTCCATTTGATCTTGTTCATTCAGATGTGTGGGGACTATCTCCTGCTCCCACGAAAGGGAGGTCAAGATATTATGTTTCTTTTATTGATGATTGCACTCGTTATTGTTGGGTTTATATGATGAAACATATGTTTGATTATCTTGCTATTTCATTTATTTTAAAGCTATTGTGAAAAATCAACATTCAACTGTCATCAAGTGCTTTCGTTGTGATTTGGGGGGTGAATAAACTTCTAACTATTTCTCTTGTTTGCTTGCTTCTGATGGTACAATACGTCAAACCTCGTGTAGAGAAACCTCTGAACAAAATAGTATTGCATAAAAAAAACATAGACATATTATTGAAACAACTCGCTCTTTCTTATTGTCTTATGATGTTTCTAGTGCGTTTTGGCATGAAGCAATTCTTACTGCTGTTCACGTGATCAATAGAATTCCAACTTCACACAATTCAAGTTTTTAATCCTTTGAAAAAATGTATGATCGTGCTCTTGATTATTCTTCATTATGTGTTTTTGGTTGTACCTGTTTTGTTCTCCGACCACACATCGAGCGCAATAAGTTGTCTCCACGTTCTGCTCTGTGTGTTTTCTTGGGTTGTGGTATTGGTCAAAAAAGATATCGTTGTTTTGATCCAATTAGTCAAAAACTGTATGTCTCTCGTCATGTTGTGTTCCTTGAACATATTCCATTCTTTTCTATACCTATTAGTTCGCATAATATGACACATGCAGATCTTATTCGTATTGACCCTTTTATCTCCGACACCAACAAAACCTTGCCCACGACAACGCCTGAGACTGCTGCTCCTCCAAATTCTCCTACGACAACCCAATCACTTCCTGGCATTGCGGATAATCCTCAACTCTGCCATTCCAACCGCGTTCGTAAGTTTACTCAACTACCTGATTTTGCTTACTCTTGTTATTCTAGCTCTTTTGGTTCATTTGTTGCCTCTGTTCATCGTCTCTCAGAGCCTTTATCCTATAGCGAAGCTGTTGGTAATCAATTTTGGCAGAAGTCTATGGCTGAGGAACTGACTGCTCTTCATCGGACTCATACATGGAATTTGGTTCATTTGCCACCAGAAAAGCACGCATTGGATCTACAAGATCAAAACCAAATCTGATGGATCAGTTGAACGATACAAAGCTCGTCTTGTTGCTAAAGGTTACTCTCATAATCATGGCATGGATTATAAGAAAACATTCGTCCTCGTTACTAAAATGACGACAGTTCGTACTCTAATTGCTGTTGCTTCTGTTCGTCGATGGAAAATCTCTCAGATGGATATCAAAAATGTCTTTTTGAACGGTGATCTTCGCGAAGAAGTTTTTATGGCTCCTCTTCCTGGTGTTTCTCACCAACCTGCTAAAGTTTGCAGACTTCGCAAGGATCTTTATAGTCTCAAACAAGCTCCCCGTGCTTGGTTTGAGAAATTTTCTATAATGATTATTTCACTTGAGTTTATTCCTAATAATTATAATTCCGCATTATTTGTCAAGTGTACTCGTGCAGGTCGTATATTTTTGTCTTTATATGATGATAACATGATAATAACTGGTGATGATATTGATGGTATTGAGGCTTTAAATTCTAAGTTAGCTCAATGCTTTGCTTTGAAAGACTTAGTTTTGCTACGTTACTTTCTAAGAATTGATGTTGCCTATTCTCTAAAAAGTTATATTTTATCCAACTCAAAGTACATAGCAGATCTGTTTGAGTGTCCACGTCTAACTGATAATAGGATAGTTGATACTCCTCTTGAGACTAATGCTCGGTACTCTTTGTAATTTATATCGTATTATTGTTGGCAGCTTGGTTTATCTCACTGTGACTCATTCAGATATTGCTCATCCTGTTCATGTAGTAAGTCAGCTTGTCACTGCACCAACTACAGTTCACTGGGCTGCTGTTCTGCGCATTCTCAGGTATCTTCGGGGCACTCAGTTTCAGAGTCTTTTATTTCCTTCTACTTCTTCCTTAGAGCTACGTGCATACTCTGATAATGATTGGGCTGACGATACCACGGATCGTAAGTCGACCACTATCTTCTATATTTTTCTTGGAGATTCTCTTATCTCTTGTAAAAGTAAGAAACAAGTTGTTATTTTTAGATCATCCACCGAAGCCGAGTATCGTGCTATGGCTTCAACCACTTGCGAGATTGTTTGGTTACGTTGGTTTTTTGCGGATTTCGGTATCCTTCTTCGACATCCTAATTCGTTATATTGTGATAATCAGGGTGCTATTCAGATTGCACGCAATTCAGTTTTTCATGAGAGGACAAAACATATTGAGATATATTGTCACGTCACTCGTTATCATCTCCAACTTGGCACGATCGCGTTACCTTTCGTTTCTTTTTCTTTACAGATAGCTGATATGTTTACCAAAGCACATTCCATTTCGCGCTTCTTTTTTTTGTTTGAAAAAATCTCAATGCTTTTAGCTGTAGCGTCGTGAGTTTGAGGAAGGATGTTAAAATATATTATTATTAGTTCTCAATGGTAGATTGATTAATCTTTTTATTCTTTTTGTAGTTTAACCTCACTATATAAACAACATTCTTTGTAATCTTTATCATTGAATTTGTAAGACTGCAACTTGAGTTATCACTCACTCTCTCTGTTTTTTTCATATATACATAATTTACCTACAACAAAAACTTGTCTCAAGTGCATGTGTATCATGCAAAGTAATTATTTTACATTAAAATACAATCTGATAATTAATTAATGAATATATTTTGTAAAATGATATCATATAACATATAGGTTTAATCTTTATTTGCGAGAAAAATTAATATTTTTTTACGAATAGGTTGAAACAAAATTGACAAGTATTTCATAATAATTTTTATATTTATTTATTATTGCAATATATGGGACTCAGTCGAGTCAAATCTGAATCGTACGTTCAGCAAGTAACCTAAACCAGCGGTCGCATCCGAATTACCGCTGATGAGTTCTCTATCTCCGCCATGGCGACCAGATCGCTGAGGAAAAAGTTCAACCGGCGGTCATCGACTTCGAATTCCATCAGTCTTCAAAGTAATCCGATGGCCTTCTCCTCGCCGTGGCGTTTGACGTACAGAAAGGCCTCTTTCTTCATTTCAGCTGTTTTGTTTGTATGTGTTCTTGTTCTTCTAAGCATTTCATGGAACATGCGGAGTGCGTTCGGTTCAGACCATCGTTCGGATCGGATTTACTCTGCTGAAGTGGTGCGTGCGTTTCCTCATGATCCCAGTGCCTTCACTCAGGTCAATTTCTTGTCAATTTACTGTCAGTTTTTCTAAGAAATTGAGGGGGTCGATCAATTTCTGCTGTTTAATGTGATTATAGAGATTGGCAATAGGCTCTTTATGATGTTTTAATCTTGATGATGTTTACTGAAAGCACGATTCTGGAACGTTATTTGGTTTCGATTTGTATTCCTTTGTACTTTGTGGGGGTTGCTATGTTTGACTGGAAATTCTGATAATTTTCTGGTTTACTGTCTTAAATCATAGAGAATTCCTCTTTTCGACCTTCTAACCAGCCTTTGTTCACAATAGAACTTTTTTTATGTTGAGAAATTCTCAAGTTTCCTTTCCATTTCTGGGAAACTGTAAATTCTATTTTATAGAGTTTGTGAGGTGCTGAAAACTTTTGCTCCCCCCATGAGATTAAGATCGTGTTTTGCTTGCAGGGGCTTTTGTATGCAGGAAATGATACATTTTTTGAATCAACTGGGCTCAATGGACGTGTAAGTTATCGTATGATTGGGTCTCGTATGATTGGGTCTTAAGCCTGGGCAATACATTTATGCTTGTTCAGCATGTCGCTCTTATTTTCAAGTTTTTTCTGAGCATCATGTTTTCATATAGGCCCAATACTGTTATAATGTGTTCACCATCTTGGTATTCTAGGTTTGTGTTTAAAAGTATTGGCAATGAAATATGTTTTAAAAGATACTGTAATCATTGTTGGGCAAGCATATTAAATTATAAGCTAAACATTGTACAAGTATCTGAAAATTGTTTCATTTAATCCTCTAAATATCATTATGTTGAACAAAAGGATAATATGCATTAGCTATGCTGGCTAGTATCACAGAGTTTCGCAACAAAAGTATCAATTTATAAAAAAATATTGTAAGATTCCATTATTTTGACAGATAGCATTTGAATTTAGAAGCTTTTAAGTTATTAAAACCACCTCTAAAAAAAACTAAAAATAGTTGAGAATTTCAATTAAAAAGTGGTTAAAAAAAGTACTTTCTGGAAGAGCTAAGATGTGGCTCTTGGGCCTTTACTTAAGTTATTTTAAGTAAATAAAAGGAAAATATCCTTTTACTGTGGTATTCAAACATTAAAACTGCTTCTGTTTTTATTTTAAAAGCAGCACTTAAATATTAAAGTATTTTATAATCTACATCTGTATCCAAACTGGCCCTTAAAAGCTTGATTCCAATTCATGTACAAAGTGGTGCTGACCATCACATTTTATGCCATTCTACCATGCCATTTATTGGAGAAACTGAGGCAAAGTATGGATGATCCATTGCATACTGCTGTAGACATTGTATGTGACATTTTTTATAATAACTATCTTTTCCATGAGTACATAAACAGCACTGTGAATTTTTGCTTTGTGCAATTTATTGTTTTCTTATTCTTATTTCTATTGCAGTCATCTGTTCGAAAGGTTGCTCTTGGGACAGGGAAGGTAATATTATAGAGATTGAATACAGAAACAATACATTTAGTTTTGTTTTAATCCATGCTTACCTAAATTAAGTTAGGATGTTCTGAATTTTACAAGCATAGTGCAATATCTACATAATCTGGCTAGACGATTAATAATAGTCCTTGATTTTGAGTGTTGTAGGTTGAGGCCATTCATGAATTGCAATATTCTTATTTTGGAGAAGGATTGACTCTTCTTGGTGAAAAGTTAGTGACCAACCCCCTGTGTTTTATTTATATTTTACCTTTATTTTGTGAATAACGAATCTAAGTATCAGCATTAGAAAAGTTTGGTTGTAAAACACAAAAAACTCATATACTGATAAACACTGTCTCAGGTTATTATATATCATCAATGTTAGAGATGGTTTCTGAATGAACTGTATTTTTCTATCTTTTTTTAGCCCGGGCTTGATTATTTGAACATAATTTTTATTTTATTTTATTTTATTTTATTACGTTTACATGGAGTTCCTAGTTCTGATATAGTAATCCAATGTACTTTGTAGGTTGTTTCAGGTTACTTGGTTGCAGAATACTGGTTTCATATACGACCGAAATAACTTGAGCCAAGTTTGTTCTTCACCTTTCTACTTTTCTGAATCTTTTCCTGTGTCTTATATGCTTGTATATTTAAATTGATATTTTTGAAATGAGGATAAAGGCTAGAATATATTTTAGTGCTATTTTGTTTCTACTTTTGAAGTATCCCCAAGCATGTCTTTCAGTGTTACGTCGGACTTTTTTTTGAATGTGAAATTATGCCACTACCGAGTGAATGGGTTGAAAAATTTATAAATTGCAGTAGCAGCCCGACTAGTAAAGTTGCAGCTATAACTGATGCTTCCCATATTTTACATTTCCTAGGAATTTCTCATGCATTCAATGCTGTAATTGTAAATAATGATACATCCTTGCTCATATGGTCATTTTTTTCTTGTAGGCTAGCATTGAATAAATCTGTGGTGGCATAGTGATTTCAGCCTTCTCATTTCCTGCAGTGTGTTCATGCCCTAGTTTTCTTGTTAAATGGAGGTTAAATACTTGATCCATGAATTCAGTAATAAACTTTTTTCATCGACAATTATTCTAACCAAATCAACGGTTGTGACCCTGTATTGGATCTTGTTTTATTCCTAGACCTCCATTCTCGTGCGATTCATTTGTAAATTTCCAACTATAGAAAAGATCATTTACACCGTCTTAATTTCTTGATATAGCAAGGTCTGCGTGACTTAATTATCTGCTATCATCTGCAGATTGGTACATTTATTAATCAAATGAAAGATGGTTGGGGGTTAGCAACTGATGGCAAAGTTATATTTGGCAGTGATGGAAGCTCTACCTTGTACCAGATTGACCCTCAAACATTTAAAGGTATATATCATTTTAAAGTCAGCATTCATTAGTACCATTTTGAAATTGCTGTAAGTTTATATTGTCGGTTTGCTTTTCTTGAATCCACTCAGTTATTATTAAACAAACCGTGAAGTTCAACGGACATGAAGTATACAACCTAAATGAACTGGAGTATGTGAATGGTGAAGTGTGGGCAAATGTTTGGCAGGTATGACAGAGGACCTCTATGTGCTATTCTTGTGCCATGCTTTTGTTTTTCTTTTTTCATTTTCCTTGTATTTATTTGTATATATATATCCTTTCTTCGTAGACTGATTGCATCGCTAGAATATCGGTGACAGATGGTGCGGTCTTGGGATGGTTATTCGTTCCAAATTTGAGGTTGTGCCTAGCTTTTCTCAATATTAAAGATGAGCTATTCTCTCTAATAATCAGCTCAGCTCATCGTTTGACTTTGATATTACAGGGAATCGTTGCTAGCATCAGGAGCAAGGGTAAAATGCTTGATATTGCTATTTACATACATGATTACTCGACGTCGATCTTCTATGCTGCAATAACATGGATCTAGATGAACGAACCGTAGGAGATAAATCTTTTTGAAATTTTTTGGCGGGAAAACTTTATTCATCTATATTTATGAAACAGAGATGGAATCTGATTAAGAAAATAGACGACATGCATGGTTCTATTGTGTATGTTGTCAGGAGATTTCTTTGTGGATGTCTGTTAATTCAAACTCGACAATTTCTCAGGGCATCGATGTTTTAAATGGCATAGCATGGGATCAAGAAAAAAACCGGGTTTTCGGTAACACATACTTTTTCGTTTCACATGAATCTGACGAGCAAATCTCCCATATTCTCATCATTGTTCATTTATGCTTTTTGCGCAGTGACAGGAAAACTATGGCCAAAGCTGTATGAGATCAAGCTGCGTCAATGGAAACCATTCAATGGAGATATTGGGAGCTTCTGCATAACTAGACCGCACCATTTTTGAAAACAGTGGAAAGATATTTTTTAGATTAAAATAAATTTGTAGAATATATATTTGAGATCGAGAAAAATATTTAATAATTCAATCTGTATTTATGGATAATTTGGTTCCATCAATGTGATTGGGATATGGTGCTTACCAAGCGTGTGCTCCAACATGACCATATTACCATGNATATCCATCACACTGTGTGCACCTTTACTTTTTTGCTTTCTGTTATCAATGAAGGTTGAACTATATTAAATTATTTGTACAAAATTGACATTTAAAATCGCATCTTAATTTTTGATATTCAAATTATAGAGTTTTTTTTTCAAAAAAAAAAGTATGTTAATAGCTATAAAATGGCTCAATTAATTATTGATTTAGATGTAACATTGGATGCATTAGAGTATATATAATGTACAGAAGCCTTCAAAATACATTCCTAGTACATATTTTTTAGTGTAATAAAAAGCGGTAGGATGACGATTGTCTAACACGTATGCGGTTTTTTAAAATAATTTTTATAATATTTAGTAACATTATATATAATATCTTTAAAATATTTTTTTCCTACTTTTATTTTAGTATATGAAATCATTGTTTGATATAGAGTGAGCGAACATGACTAATAAAAAATAAAATGATTTTTTTTTTAATTTTATGATATTAAATCATTGCTTAAATTAATTCAATATCATTATTATTATCCTCTTTTTCGTATGCAAATGTGAAGTTTCTCGATCTAGATAGCAGGCATAACAGACGAAAATGACGTTTATTGTTATAATTTTGTTTAGGACCTATAAACAAAATATCTTTTATTTTTTTAAACTTAAATATAAAAAAAAAAAAACCTTTTTTTTTTTTTAAAAAAAAGCTCTAATGGCCTTGGACTGCTTAGGGCCGTCTAGGTGGCCCTTGTCATCTAGGTTGGTAGACTAATATTTTTTTTAGGCAGTCGGTTATCGTCTAGCACTTGAGCAGATTTTTAGAACGTTGATATTTTTTCAATGTGTTGTTTACATGTGTATGCACACAATTTCATAGATATCTTTCAAAATCCCGAAATTTTCAAAGGAAAACGGCATTTCCAAAATTTAAGACGATTTAATTAAGGTCAGTAACGAATTATTTCATTATCTTCGCTTAACCTCGAGGCTACTCCCACTCTTTGATGGCAAAAAATTGTTTGAGACAGTCTCACGGGTCGTATTTTGTGAGACGAATATTTTATTTAGGTCATTCATGAAAAAGTATTAATTTTTATGCTAAGAATATTAATTTTTATTGTGAATATCGGTAGAGTTGATTTGTCTCACAGATAAAGATTCGTGAGACCATCTCACAAGACACCTACTCTTATTATAATTAGATCTTGAACTCCAATTTCGTATCAAACTTGACCTTGTTCCAAGTTGTCATATATCATAATCATTAGCGTATTCTCATCTATTTTATATTCTATATATAACACGATGTCTATTCTAGAACATTTTTGAAATATTTTTCTAATTTAATTGGAATTCTATTTATTCATTAGGATTTAGGAATATATAAAGTGTTCCACGACATAACAAAGAGCAACTTCAGATATATTACATCAGGAACTTTGATCCATGATTAAGTTCTTTGGACTGTAAGAAAAAAAAATGACCCATATTTATCAGAAGAAGGAAAGACGTGTAAGAAATGGCGACGACCATTACCTACAACTTTTGACAAACGTGCTCAACTTTAGAAACTTGAGACAAATACACGTTTCTTCTTCTGAATCTCGGCTCCCGATACACTCATCGGTGGTATGAGAAACGCCTATAAATAGAGGCGATTGAGGTCCCTAAGCACACACATCAGAAAACAAAAATACACCATCTATCGAGAGGGTGGAGTGCTTAGAAGACATCAATCGGAGGAAAATCAGAAGAATTTCAAAATTTTCAATGGCCAGAGGTAACACTCGATTTATTTTCGCATATAGTTTTTTCATGTTCATGTATACGTAAAAAAACATAATTTTGAGAAAAATCTCTAACATTTGGTATCAGAGCCGTGATACCTCTGTCTTAAAAATATTTGTTTTCATATCATGAAATTTTAGGAAAAGAATTTTAAGTTTTACGTAAGAAACTTAAAATTTAAAGATCATACATAATAATATTAAGAAACTTACCTTAGAATTGTGTTCTTGATCGGAGTTTGAATTTTTTCCTTGAATCTTGAAAATAAAAATATACAGTTTTCTGAATTTTGAAATTTTTTGAGAAAAGAAAATTTTAATACGAAGGTGTTTCTGAAAATATTTCGGAGAGATATTGCAGAAGAAATAAAGAAGAAGATGAATGGCAACTGACAATTGAGCAAATGAATGTTAATTAAAATAATTAAAAATGAGACCCACACGTTTTTTAAATTGCTCCTAAAGTGTGGTAATGATTTTTATTTTATTTTATTTTATTTTTTTAAAAAAATTTAATTAATTAATGTGGGACCCTTTGTTGGTAATAATTCGGTTTTTATTATTATTTTTATTAAAAAAATTAATTAATTAATTTGGGACCCTTATGTTGGTAATAATTTTTAATAAAAATAATAATAATAAAAAATAATGATTAATGTATTATTAAGTTATATGTATAATTCGGTATACATATAGCATTTGGTCAAATGATTTGTACACATTAAAATAATTCCAAATTCGACGTAATTTCTAATACATGTTTAGAAATTATTTTTGCATGTTAGCTATAATGTCAAATATTATGGATAAGTATTTGATTTGTACATGCAAATTTAATATCATGTTTGCATTTATTCTTGAAATTTAAAATGCAAATAATATTGAAAAATAATTGGTACATCGATATTCACATTATGTTCATATTAAATTATATTAAGTTGTTTATAATTTGAAATGAACATATTAAATAATATGTGAATATAATATTATAAAATAAAAATATTTCAGATGTTTACAAATGAACAAATAATCCTCACTTTATCACTACTCTGATAAAAGAGAAAAACTGATGAGAAGCCCACATTTTCATATAAATATGATCATCATTTTATCACTACTTTGATTGAAGAGAAAAAACTGATGGGGAACATATTTGTTCATATTAAGTAAAAATTTGAAAATAAAGTTATTTAATGAAAAATTTTGGCTTATAAAGATTCATATAAAATGTGGATAATTAAAGTGAATAATAATTATAAAGTGACATGAGAAAACATGATCTGGGGGAGTTCTTCATAGATCAGTTTAAACTGCCTTGACTAGCCACTGGTCTCCCTGAGAAATGTTGCTCTGACTAGGAGTTAGGTATTTAAAGGGCCTTAGCACTACCTATATTTCCTGGGAGCACTCTTGGAAAATGTTGATTATGTTACTAAATAATTATTATATAAAGTATTAAAGTAAAGCCAAAATTTTGTCCGGTGAACCGTATAATTTTAAATAATTGAGGAATAGCCACAACATCCTTAATTATGAAAAATTATGTATTAAGTGGATTTGGATCACATAATGTACATCAATTGTAATTAATTATATAAACACAACAAATTTTATCCCATAGGGATTTTTATTATATTTATATAATTAATTAGATTAAAATATCAAATTATATTTTTCTTAATTTACCCACAGGAGTTAAAGAAAATATATTTTGATAGTTTTATCATAAAGTTACATAAAAATCTTATTGAATTAAAATTTTAACCTACATGCAAATTTTATGTCACAGATTTAAAAAAAAACATGAATTACATTGGTAAAACATGATATTGTCTCAAAATTTTAAGCATATGATATTTTGTGCAGTTATGCAACCTGCGAGTTTTTCTGATATGAAATGTGACATTCCCGAACTAAAGGGCGATAACTATAAAATATCGAAAGAAAGAATTCTTCTTCAATTAGGGTGGATGGATATTGATTATGCTATACGGAAAGATGAACCATCTGCTATTACTGAAAACAGCATTCCGGATGATGTTGATCTTTATGAAAAATGGGAGCGATCTAATCGAATCTGTGTAATGTTCATAAGACCAAAATCTCTGCTGGTATGCGTGGTTCTATCGATCAGCATAATAATATCAGAGACTTATTGAAGGCTATTGATGAACAATTTCAGTCTTCAGATAAGGCACTAGCTAGCACCCTAATTATGGAATTCTCTTCATTAAGACTCATCCGTGTGAGAGGTGTGCGAGAGCACATAATGAAAATGCGGGACATAGCGGCTCGGGTCAAGATACGTGAAGTGGAAATGTCTGAAACTTTTCTTGTGCACTACATTTTATGCACTCTTCCACAGCAATATAGGCCCTTCAAAATTTCTTACAATACACATAAGGACAAATGGTCAATCAATGAATTAATGACCATGTGTGTTCAAGAAGAAAGAAGGCTGTTGATGAAAACAAGCGATAATGTATTTATGACTACACAAGGAAAGTATAAGAAGCAAGACAAAGTCAAGGGAAAAGGGAAAAGAATAATTACACCTCAACCTGACATTAAGAAAGAATCCAAGTGTTTTTTCTGTAAAAAGACGGGACACATGAAGAAGGATTGCAATAAATTTAAGGACTGGCTTAAAAAGAAAGGTATTCCTACTTCATTTGTCTGTTATGAATCTAATATGGTTGATATGATTTATAACATATGGTGGATTGATTCTGGTTTTACAATCCATGTTACAAATACCTTTCAGGGTATGCAAAACTTAAGGAAGTCAATAGAAAATGAGCGGAGCATCTAGTCAGGAAACAAGATGTCTTCGCATGTGAAGGCTATTGGGACTTGCTGTTTAGTGATGAATAATGATTTTATTTTAAAATTGAAAAAGACATTTTATGTTCCTAGTTTTTCTAGGAATTTAATTTCAGTTTCAAAACTTGTACCCCTTGGTTATTCATTTCAGTTTTTGGATAAATCAGTAAGTTTGTTTTATAAATCAAATCTTATTGAAAATAGTACAATGACTGATGGTCTTTTCTCTATTTCTTTACAAATAATAACACAACTATGCATGTTCAAGCAGGTATTAAAAAATGTGTTATAAATGAAGATTCTTCTGTACTATGGCACAGAGATTGGGACATATCTCCATAGAGAGAATTAAAAGATTAGTAAATGATGGAGTACTCAGTACTTTAGATTTTACTGATTTTGAGATTTGTGTGGACTGCATTAAGTGAAAGCAGACCAATAAGTCTTAAAAGGGTGCCAAGAGGAGTACATAAATATTAGAAATCATACATTCATATATTTGTTGTCCAGATATGGACATGGAAAGTCCAATATATTTCATCTCTTTTATTGATGATTATTCACGATATATGTATATCTACATGCTTCATAACAAAAACGAAGCACTAGATGCCTTTAAGGTTTTTAAGGCTGAAGTGGAGAAGCAAAGTGGAAAACATATTAAGATCGTGAGAACAGATAGAGGTGGAGAATATTATGGTAGATACACTGAGAATGGACAAGCACCTGGTCCGTTTGCGAAGTTTCTCCAGGAACATGGGATTGTTGCCCAATATACTATGCCTGGTTCTCCGGACCAAAATGGTGTAGCTGAGAGGAGAAATCGAACATTATTGGACATGGTGAGGAGCATGATTAGTAGCTCTAAACTTCCGAAATCCTTGTGGACTGAAGCTCTTAAGACAGCTGTGTATATATTAAACCGAGTTCCAACTAAGGCTGTCCCAAAGACGCCATTTGAGTTATTTAAAGGTTGAAAACCAAGTTTGCAACATATACGCGTTTGGGGTTGTCCTTTTGAAATAAGAGTTTACAACCCACATGAAAAGAAACTGGACCCAAAAACTATAAGTGGATATTTCATTGGGTATGCCGAAAAATCCAAAGGGTACAGATTCTATTTTCCATCTTACAACACTAGAATTGTGGAATCAAGAAATGCAAAATTTCTTGAAAATGACTTGATTAGTGGGAGTGATCATGACATAGTTTTTGAGAATGATCACATTAATGCACAATACTCTTATTCAAACGACAGATTGATTGTTATTCACACCCCTCAAGACCAAATGGGTGTTAGACAACCATTTACTGAAGTTCCACAAATCGTTGATGAAAATCCAGTAGATCAAGTTGTTAATGAAGAACAACAAGAAATTGTTGATCAACTAAACAACCTTAGGAGATCTACTAGAATAAGAAGATCATCTATATCTAGTAATTATGTTGTGTGTTTACAAGAATCGGACTTTAACATCGGAGCCGAAAATGATCCTGAAACGTTTTCACAAGCCATGAGTTGTAATGAGTCAAAACTATGGTTTAATGCTATGAAAGAAGAGATGAATTCTATGGCAGTTAATGGAATCTGGGATCTTGTTCAGTTGCTTGATGGTGTAAAAGCCAGTGGATGTAAATGGGTCTTCAAAACAAAGAAAGACTCGTTAGGCAACATTGAAAGGTATAACGCAAGACTCGTTGCTAAAGGATTCACTCAGCAGGAAGGAATCAATTATTAGGAGACTTTTTCTCCTGTATCTAAGAAAGATTCTCTCCGTATCATTCTAGCATTGGTTGCACATTTTGACTTCGATTTACAACAAATGGATGCAAAAACAGCTTTTCTCAGTGGAGAACTAAAGGAAGAGGTTTATATGAAACAACCTGAAGGATTCTTCTCTAGTAATGGTGAGCAATTGGTTTGTAAGCTTAAGAAATCTATATATGGATTGAAGCAAGCTTCTCGTCAATTGTATTTAAAATTTCATGATGTTATCTCTTCATTTGGATTCGTTGAAAACCCCATGGATCAATGTATATACCAGAAGTCAATGGGAGCAAGATTTGTTTCCTTATTCTATATGTGGATGATATATTACTTGTAACCAATGATAAGGGTCTGTTATATGAGGTGAAACAATTGCTCTCTAAACACTTTGATATGAAGGATATGGGCGATGCATCTTATGTCATTGACATTAAGATACATAGAGACAGAATTCGAAGTATTATAGGTCTGTCTCAATAAACATATATCAACAAAGTTTTAGAGAGATATCGGATGAAAGATTGTTCACCAAGTATAGCTCCCGTTGTGAAAGGCGATAAATTCAATTTGAGCCAATGCCCAAAGAATGATCTAGAGCGGGAACAAATGAAAAACATTCCTTATGCTTCTGCTGTCGGAAGCTTAATGTATGCTCAGGTTTGCACCAGACCAGACATTGCATTTGTTGTCGGGATGTTGGGAAGATATCAGAGTAATCCAGGTTTAGAACATTGGAAAGCTGCTAAGAAAGTAATGAGGTACCTTCAAGGTACCAAATATTATATGCTTATGTTCAGACGAACTGAGAATTTGGAAATAATTGGTTACTCTGATTCAGACTACGCTGGCTGCATTGATTCACGAAAATCCACTTCAGGATATATTTTTATGCTAGCTGGTGGAGCTGTATCTTGGAGAAGTGCAAAGCAGACATTGACTGCTACTTCCACTATGGAAGCTGAGTTCGTATATTGTTTTGAGGCAACCTCACATGGTGTATGGTTGAAGAGTTTCATTTCAGGGCTTAGAATTATGGATTCTATATCTAGGCCATTAAGAATATATTGTGACAATTCAGCTGCTGTTTTTATGGCTAAAAATAACAAAAGTAGTAGTCGAAGCAAGCACATCGATATTAAGTATTTAGCCATACGAGAACGTGTTAAAGATAAGAAGATACTTATCTAGCACATTAGCACTGAATTGATGATTGCGGATCCTTTGACTAAGGGCATGTCACCAGTGAAATTAAGGATCATACAGAAAGAATGAGACTTGGTTCCTTTATGTAATTTTGTTGTAAGAACAAATTTAATGAAACTATGATGTGATCTTTTCTCATATTTGTTGTGCACACATTCATTGATTTGCGAAATATAAATAAAGTTGGACCTCGAATAAACATAAGGTTTATTCATTAAGTTGTACAGTTTGAGATACATAATGCATTGTGATACATGAAAGATAATACTCGCTTCTAGAGGAACTATCGCCATGAATCACGTGTTCTGTTTTCTCCTATGGTAAATGAGATATATGGGTCAAGTGGAAGAATGTAAGAAAAAAAATGACCCATATTTATCAGAAGAAGGAAAGAATAAGAAAAAAAATGACCCATATTTATCAGAAGAAGGAAAGACGTGTAAGAAATGGCGACGACCATTACCTACAACTTTTGACAAACGTGCTCAACTTTAGAAACTTGAGACAAATACACGTTTCTTCTTCTGAATCTCGGCTCCCGATACACTCATCGGTGGTATGAGAAACGCCTATAAATAGAGGCGATTGAGGTCCCTAAGCACACACATCAGAAAACAAAAATACACCATCTATCGAGAGGGTGGAGTGCTTAGAAGACATCAATCGGAGGAAAATCAGAAGAATTTCAAAATTTTCAATGGCCAGAGGTAACACTCGATTTATTTTCGCATATAGTTTTTTCATGTTCATGTATACGTAAAAAAACATAATTTTGAGAAAAATCTCTAAAATGGACAAAATTAAATTTGAGCATGTGATTGTATACTGAAAGATATTAAACCTATTATCATGAATATTATTATGCTATATCATGAAAATACTTTATAGTTTATATACATGTATTTGATATAGAATTCGAGTAATCACAAATGATCCTATTATAACCATATATCTACATATATTTTATAAGTAAATCGTAAAAATTTATGCAATATCAAGATCTAAATTTTGGGATGAAATCTAATTATAACAAATTCCTTCCCGAATTAGGGAAAAAAACGGATATCTTTACATTTTAAGAGTATATTTCCTTAATATCCTGCGCGTTACGAGCCATGCAATTCAAATTAGCTCAGATTTCACGTGATTAGTTCATTAATATTTATATTATAATTTTATCCGTGGTAGAGTTGGAGGACTTGATAAAGTGACCGATTCATTTTCTTAAATTTAAAAGTAATTATTTATATTTTGCACTGACACAGTATACATTAAAGTTTTACCTCGTAATAATTGAATGGTTCCAATTTTACAATGCAACAAAAAGCATGTAACTGAGTTTATAAACAAGTTTGTGATCTGTGTTAAGAACAAAACAACAATATTCTTTGCAACAAAGAAACCAACAATTATACAGATACTGGCTTTGCACTGTTGATTGCAGCAGACTTAGGCCAGTAATGAACATAATCAACATATCCATTTTTAAACAAAACCAAACATCGTACAACAACAATACACGAGGAACACTACAAATACATGGCCCAGGAATGTAGCCAGAAAGCCAACGAGGCTTATACAGACAAATATAGCTCAGGCATCATGACGAGAGTTTGACCTCAGAGATGTTTCCACATCTTGCCTCTGGTTTTGATGAGTTGCATCTTCGTCCGTATTATCGAGTTCTAAACTACCTCCTGATGGTTTAGCACCAGATGGTACAAGGTTCTTAAACCAGGAAGTTTGGAGTCCAGGACTTCCTCTGGTAGAGTCGGCAGGAGACTCTGAAGAGACAGCTGAATTGTTTGAAGCAACTCCTGCTAGAAAACGGTAGGCCACCTTGCTAGCACTTACAATTTCATCTTTAGCCTGCCTAAACTGCAGAAACATAGAAATGAGTAGCACAACATTGTCGCCTTCTCACATAGTGTGTGTGCTTGGTCTATTAATCTGGGTTCTCAAGGGACAAATTTTTCAATCCTGGCGGGTTTGAGTCAGATTATAATATGGTCCCCAAAAACATTCTATGATTATATGAATGTCCGTATGTGAATTAATGAAGCTAAACATGGTAATCAAACGTGAACTTTTGCCAGATATGTTATCCCCAATTTTCTAATAACAAATCGGAATATATCCTGTTCAGGGTGGGGTGAGAGGCAGGGTAGGTCTTGGTTGAGGGAAAAGTAGGTTTTGTCCAGTGTCACCTCTTTCCCAAGAATCGACAGGGTTAGGTCTCACCTTAGAACCTAGGGCGTATACAAAAGAGGTTATGAAAATAATTCAAGCTTTATATACAATTTTGTTAAAACATTAAATGTCGCTTGCCACCCACCCACCAAGCCCAGCCCTTTTCACCTGTGCTCTCACGGAGTATTGGTACTGCCCTTGGTTTGACCAATCCTTCCTATACCTATCTAACCTCATACATGCCCAATTTGAAGGTAATAAATATGTTCGGGGGAGGGTGTTTATGATAAGCAAATGTAAAAAAGCCAAAATGTCTGCATGCATTCGATATAAAACTCATATTTCCTGTTTAAATATTGAAGTTCATAATCTAGAACCTTGTCCCAATTGCAAATGGTGAATCCAAAATAATTTGACGACTAAGTTCAAAAAAGGATACTGAGATATATACTTTAGCTATCGGTAATAAATTCCTGGACAAAATTGTAATTCTGGTGACAGCAAAAGAACAAGAAAATCTTACTCTGTAAGCAGTAGTTCCAGCTATTTCTACAGCAGTGTCGCCAGCATGAGCAAACCTGTTTACCCAACCTGTGAAAAAATGTTCACATTATTGTTGCAGAAAACCAAGGAAAGGTGCAAGGAAGATATCCTTCAAGTCATGGAAATCATATAACTGACTGTTATCTCCCAAAAATGGATCTTATAAGTGGTATATATGATTCTATATCAGTAACTACATCCACTCTCAGTCCCTGATAAGCAAAAATTCAGTTGAAAACTACATTTCCATATGACAGCCAATCATACAACTACACCAAAATAATATGAGAACCAAACCAATGCAACTCATCTTGCAGCTTTATGTATTATTATTATTAATAATATCATATCAACTGTAACACAACTTATTTATCATAAAACATGGCTTGGCATGAATATTTCAGTAGAAAACTACATTTCCATATGACAGCCAATCATACAACTACACCAAAATAATATGAGAACCAAACCAATGCAACTCATCTTGCAGCTTTATGTATTATTATTATTATTATTATTATTATTAATATCATATCAACGGCAACACAACTTATTTATCATAAAACATGGCTTGGCATGAATATTTTAGTCATAGAAGTAGCTATGACATTAATTTCCATGAGTACTCATATTGAGAGGGGGCAGTGTCCAAGCAAAAGGGACATAATAATTTACCATCAAGTTATTCTGTGTAAATGACCAAAACAAACGTTATTCCTTCTTCAGCATTGATCTCTTATTCTTCAAACTTTTAAGAAGCTTCAAAACTGATTCAAACCTCTATAGTGAAACCAATAGATACTATAAAATTCCTCAAATCAGATTTTGGGCACATTAGACCAGTAAATATGAAGAACCGAGGTTAAAATTCTGCAGATCTGACTAAAGGTCAATATATTATAAATTTTCGAATATTTACAACGCAGAAAAGAGTGCCTAAAATGCAAATTTCTGAGCAACGGTTTGTCAGTGAACCCCAAACTCTCATGAATACGCAGGATAAAATATATTATAACGATGACATCAATGTGATAGAGAAAGAGTCATTTACCAGGAAGCTTTGGCACACCAAGTCTTTCACAGAACTCATCACAGAAATGGTTGCAATTTTTGGACAACAAATCATAGGAGTGCCCTGGCCACACTCTACAGAGTTCTCTCAGAATCTGATTAACCTTATAGACAGAGAAGGATGTGTAGCCAAGTTTTATGCTCTCACGGAATGTATACATTGGATTCTTTGTTGATGGACAGCTGAATACTCCAGTACCTTGTTCACAGAACCCAAATGACCATTCTTCATCCCCAAAAACCTGTCAAAGAAGTGATATGTTTGGCTAAACTTACTTTAAACATTGTATCAGCTCCAGCTTCTAAAATGTCTGGACAAAATACGTAGTCAGGGAGAAGAAAACAAATCAAGTGGGAAGAGAATAAATCAAGTGTTTGAAAGAGAGAGAAAACAGTGAGAGAAGATGGGCTGGAAAGCAATCTAGAATACAAGGATAAATGTGGATTCATTTAAGTTATTTTGAAAGAAACGTATGATTTTAAAAAGCACTCAACGTCGTGTAGAGATGAACATCTGCGACCATTTCAAATCACAACAAAACATGAAATAATCTGTTCAATAGAAGAGGGCTCAATGACTGACACGTGGATTCAAAAGTAATAAATGCATCACGACCGAAATTATTCCACTATACTTCAAACTATAAAAGGCCATTTCCCCTTCAGGAAAATGTAATGTAAGATCCTCTTTCACATAAAATCTGATTCAGGAATCCAAGATTTTCTAGCGCATAACAATCCATATCCAATTCAGAAAATAAGCCAGTAAAAAAAACAATCACACAGAGAAATAATAACTGAAAAAATAGACAAGTGCACAAAGTAAATGCGAAACCTGAACAGCACTATGAAAGATGCCACCAAGGCCAATTCCATCCTTGAAGATCTTATTGATCTGCATGATCGTGTTGTTCGTTTTCTCATTACCGCTATTTGTCACATCGTACACATGGAGGATCACCTCCGACATCCTCTTAACTCAATTTCGCCCACAATTCAAAACCCTAAATCCTAATCCCCCAAAAACAGTATGCGGCCACTCGGTTAACTCTCCTGATGCACGCATACAGTGGTCGATGGATGCGGGATTCGATATATATTAATCAATCAAACACTCTAGGGCTAGTGTGAATGAATCATTACAGACTTTCACAGCAATTATTCAAATTGGGGAATATCAAGATCAACACAATGATTGTGAGAAGCGGGGATACTGAGAAATGAATCAAAATTATTTAGCGAATTCTCGATTTCCTCGAAACTTTGGGAATTTTTCAATTTTGTCGCTTTGATTTGATTTTGGGAGCATGAAATCGAGAATTGTTTCGGGCAGATTTTTTAATTTAGCGTAAATAACGAATAATCTATACTTATATGCTATCTATACTATATTAAATATGAAAGCATGATAATAACTACTTAGGGAAGATATCAAATTTTTTTTCAATTTTATCCTTTTATGATATTAATATTACACTTTTTTTTTTTGTTTTTAATTTCAACACACACTTTTATTTTAATTTCAACAATTCAAATATCAATTTAGTCCCTTCATAATTTGTCAAATTTCACTTTAGTCCATCGATAATAATAAAAAAGATTGTACTCACACGCATCGCTTGTGCACAGTAACTAATTTAGTATTAAGTTATTATTATTATTATTATCTGGTAATACATTATATATCCAATTTTTCATAAATATGTATTAGGATAAAACACTTACATTAAAAATTCTAGTTGTAGCTAATACATAACTTTGCTTTCTTATGCTTGTGAAAGTACATAGTGTATTTATTTGGAGTTAATAAGTCGGGTTGTTAGACTTATGATTTCGGAGATGTGTGTGTCTATCTGCTGGGGTTGACTCATATTCTTTAGAGATTATTCTTGCTCTTTTTACTACAGTCGGTCATGTCCCCGACATAAACAGTATTACTCGTTATGATCTCATGTCACTTTTTTATAGTTCACTTAGCCAACCGATCAAGCTGCGAACATCAATAACTTGTCACACGAGAACTTCCTACGAATTTACTCATTTTTATACTAACCTCATTCATGTACGCTTAAATCAATACCATGTCATTCAAATTTTTCACGTGTCATTTACATCCTCCATTTGTTAATTTTTTGTCCGAAAAAATATCCATGTCATCAACTCATCCGTCAAGAGTAATGAAATTCTCATTTGTGTCAGGGAGCTCAATTTGACCCTAGATTTAATATATTATTATATCTTTCTAGTTTTCACTTTCACAACTATGTTCATCGAACATTTCACGTAACATTTATGTCACTCATATGTTAAATTTTACCCAAAAATGTCCTCATATCAACTTATTAGTCAAGGACTAGCGAAATTCTCACGTGTTATGCACGTATGTCAGGGGAACCCCAATTTAACACCATATTCTCCCTAAAACAAGCCCTAATCCACAAATTCGGATGTCTCCGTTGTCCCAATTTCTCTCAAAGTTGGTGTTTTTTCTCCGATATCGGTCTAAGATGGCAATGAGACACCACATAAGCCTAGTTCGACCTCTGTAAGTGCATGATAGTAATGTCTCACAGTTGGAAATTCATATTATGTTAGTTGCATTGCATAAAATTACTCTCTCTTATTGTTAGCAAGTTGACTCGATTATTTTATAACACAGTCCAAGATTGAATTTTTCCAATTAATTTTCAATTCTCGTGCAATTTTTTTCTGATCAAACTTTGCAGTCCGATGTATTATTTTACGCAATTGTGGATATTCATGATCCTTCTCGTCCAATATTTTTATTTTTAAATTGATTCAAATAGATCAGTAAAAGACGAAGATTTTGAGCTTGATTTTAATTTGCTAAAATGGTGATCTTTATCTTTATGATGGTTCAATGTATTTATATACAATTTTATACTTTTTATTTTCTATTATAATATAGGATAAGATATATGTTGTTTTTATTGGAAGAAACTCCGGTGTTTATGATAATTTGGAAGAGACAGTTCAAGTTAACAGATTTAGTTGCACTTGTCACAAGTCATATCGGAGTATGTAGAAAGAGTGAGAGTATTTAATACATGGAGAAAAATCTTAATTCATTCACTCTTACTAACAAGAAATGTTCAAGCTCAACTTCAAGGTTAAATCCACAAAAACCATTATCCACGAATTTTTCAATCCATGAGTCGTTGTGTGAACTTATAGTGGTCGAACGAGGATTATGAAGTGTTTCCTTGTCATATTCGAACGGTATCAGAGCTAAATCCCAGGCTTCGAGAGAGATTGGGACGAAAGGGACGACGGGATTAGGGTTTGTTTTTACAAAAATATGAATGACAGTGTTACAAATTGGGGTTCCCTGACTCACTTGTAGAGCACGTGAGAATTCTGTTACCCCTTGACAGATGAGTTGATGGAAGGGACATTTTTCGAACAAGAATTAAAGTATGAATGACATAAATGGTATTGAAGGATCGAGTGTGCTAGTGCCTTCGAAGGCATTTCGAACACTATATTCTCTAATGAGCTGCAATAGCTCGTGTTCTAAGAATATTAACACCGATGAATTAAATCGAGTTTGGTTTAAAATCAAGCGGAAGAAACTCGAAGTAATCCTTCGTGAAGAAGACTGTTATTAGAAAACATTTTAACTTATGCAAACTGAATAACCGAAGAAAGACAGATTAGTTTTTGCATTCTTCAGTTCAGTTATGGTGACAACTGAAATGACGAATTCGCTAACTGATCGAAATAATTTGAAAACAGCAGTTAATCAGTTAAATACACAAGATATGTTTATGGATGTTCGGAGGCTTCAACTGCTCCTACGTCACCCCTTCTACCACCACGAGTAGGTTCCACTAGAAGACTTTGATTTATACAAAACTTTGTACAAACCCACTCAGTTAGGACTTACACTACTGCCTAAACTGAACTCCTAGCTACGACTGAAGACAGCACCTTCCAACCAACACTTCTTTAACGTCTATGTGTCAAAGACTACATACACAAGTTTTACGTCTTTGTGCAAGACGGTTTTTGAGTGGATTTGAGAGTGAGTGCGTGTGTGAGAACTGAACAAGAATGTTCTCACACACTGAGGGAAAATGGCTTCTAAACTAAGCTGATACAACGATGAAGAATTCCTTCTGGGCTTTAAGTGCTTCTGAAAGCTGATATGCAACTGAGCGTGCCCTTTACTGTTTTTCTTCTCAACTCTTTTCACTCTCGTATGTGTCTCTACTTTGAGTCTTCACTGATCTTCTCTTTATATAGACAGGAAAAGCTGATCGTACAATGAGACTCAATTATTGTATCTGTTGCATTTGAATCGGCTCCTTGGACTTTGTGCTTCGACTTTTTGACTGCCCTTCTGGAGCGTTTTGTCTTTAATGCTCTGATGCAACGTCCATTATTGTCCTTTGACAGGACAATGGCTTTGTACCTTCTCGCATAGCTGGAATCCATTAACTGTAAGCTTGTCTTGATCTGCAACTGAAAGATTCTGACTGATGCTTTGAACTGGTCAGCTGGACTGATCTTCAGTTGGGCTAGTGAAATCATTTGACTCGTCAGTTGAACTGATTTCACTCCTTCAGTGGAACTGATTAGCTGGGTTCTTCGTCAGTTGGACACATCATAGGCTGGCCAGGCTTTTGAGATCTTCCTGCTGAATCACCTATCAGTTTGGACAATCAACTGAACTGCTTGTTTGAAGAACCAGTTAGACTGATTTAGTCTTGGCAATAAGTTGGTTCAATCAGTTGGCATCTCCGATGGCTTCAGTTGGTTTCGTAAACTGATTAATTCAGTTTTAGCTGTCTGCGCACTAAGGTAGATTATTAGAAACAAAATAATAAGTTTTGTTAGCATCAAAATCAAGATTGCGAACTTGAAAAGTTCTAACATGTATGTCCAAATTTCGAGGAACATATTTGAAAAAGTAGAAACTAAAGGGATATAATAATGTTATTGACACGAATTCTGCCATCTCAAATAAAATCGAAAGCTCATTGGGTTAGAGTCCATAAAGTTTGAATAGTTGAGCAGTTTAAAGGACCGATGTGCACATGACCAGGGAGTTTGACCCACGATTCATGATTGATGATTATGTAAGGTGGCTGAAACTGCTCGAAGGAGTTGAGCAAAAACTAGTCGTAAAGATCGGAAGAAAATTCTCGACAAACTCATCAACAAAAGCTACAATGAAAAAACTTTTGCAAATTCTCTGAATTTAAGTTCGGTTATTTCAATTTCCATTAGCATGATTTCTTCATTTTAACGATATTCCTCCAGCTTTTCTTGTAAAAATGTTATTGCAATTCATAGCTGCCTAATTAAATTAGATGTTGTTCATGGATTTTTCTGCAAATTTCATTATTGTATTCATTTATATTCTTAGTTTTGTGGCATAGTGAGTGAAGTTATAACCAAGAACCGAATTGGGATCCACATCGTTTGGTTAAAGAAGTCAGATTAATCACACATGCCCCGCAATTTTTTTTTGTGCAAATACATTTCGCATACCTGGTGGGATACAATGCATCCAAAGTGTATTGAGAAGCATGAAAGAATTCCTCATTTTCAGGGAAAGGACCGTCGTTCATATGTAGAAGATAACGATGGTGGCAGAATATTAGTCGAAAAAGTTGTACACATGTTCGATGAGGAAGCTGTGAAAGAAAGAGTTGCATTTTCTGTTGGCCATGAAATTCTAGTGAAAATTATGATATCTATGGAGAAAAACATATGCATTGAACTCAGAGGAATGAATGATGTCTTTACTACTGTCATGACAAATTTTTATGACAGATATGAGAGAGTGTAGGAGATCTCCAAATGGGATAATAAACTATCAGAGGATGACAAACTCAAATACACTGAGATTAAATAGTTAGTGGATCAAGGCCAATGATCGAGGAATTGTCAAAGGGGCGAAGCTCACCATTTAGAGGAATCACCGATTTTTGTGTCTTCGAGGAAGATGGGCAGTCCAGCCTGAAACATGTGGTAAGGCTTACAATTCAATGCGGTGAATTAGCATACTTGGATAATTTGGCAAACTACAAGCAATGATTGTTCCCAAATTCCTTGACTTGTATTGATTTTACATGGTATGCAACAATACCTCGAAATTCCATCATGACTTGACATAACATGGAAGGCCAGTTCCATACACAATTTTTCAGAACAGTGCCTGATATTAGTATAGCAGAATTATCAATGGTGATCCAAAAAGCCGGGAGAATCTGCGAATGAATTCATATGTAGGCTCAAGAAAGTGAAGTATAGGTACAGAGTGTTGTTACCTAAATCAGAATATGTGAAGATAACACAATGAGGATTTGATTTTGAACTTAGAAAGAAATTCCAAGTGATGAAATTCCGTGATTTTTATGAACTTGTCGCCTAAGTGTCAGATTACACTAGAAGAAAAACGCTAAAAGACAACATCCGTTGTCTTTTAGGCTTAACAACTGATGTTGTAGTCACTGCTGTTAAAAACCCGACCAACGACAATGGATAAAAACTGTTGTCTTAGGTAACAAAAACAATGGTTTTGTAAAGTTTAAACAACATTGTGTTATGTGAGCTACGACAACGGTTTTGCAAAGATTAAAAAACGATGTCTTTGGCGTCATTTACAAATCAGTTTTGCATCATTTTATAACCGTTGTCATTAGTTTTTTCACATTTTTGAAAANAAAAATTCCTGAAATTACAACTAATAAAAACTAAAAGACATACAATTATCCTCAGACAATTAAACCGAAAAGTAAAACTAAAATGATGTCCGCATAAACGTGCCATAATCCAGAATATTTTGATCCAAAATAAGTCTACTAATTTCTGTGTAGAGTCATCAGTTCCCGTCGCAATGTTCCAAGATCCATCTATAATTTGCTCCAACCTCTTCCAAGATCTGAAAAGGCTCCAAACATGACCTAAGAATAAAATAACTCCAGAATACAATAAAAATGCAAATAATATACTTGCCTTGATCATCTTTTGGTCAATGCATATATCAGTGAAACAGACATGCTGATTACAATGAGGGCAGCACCAGAATGGTACTCTTGAATTTATGTCCACGTAATTACCAAAATAAAAACACTGGCTCAAAACGAAAACACAAGACTTCAAATTTTCTAAACACAAGACATCAAATTTGCTAAGACCGTTAAAAAAATTAGAAGCAAGGCTATGAAATCCAACAGAAATATGAGAGTGATATACAAGAACATCAAACAACCACTAGTTGCATACATGTCTTACAAGTTATAAATCAATTATAACAAACGTCACAAAAATCAACAAATCAGAAGTTGTAAATGGTACATCATATCTAATAAAATTTGGTGGTCAAACTAGAAGCTAGACCAATACTGTAGTGGTCAGATGATGTGATAAAAAGAAAATTCGGTATCCATGGGGTAACAATAGGATTACAGTAGATAAATTTTACTTGTATATTAAACTATCACACAACTTGAAAATAAAAAGGCAGTCTTTGTAATCACATTTGTCAGTAAGTGCAACTTCTTTCAACTAAATCTATAATCACATTTGACAATAGATGCAACTTCTTTCAACTAACTGTCCGATACTTAAAATTACCTGAATATGTTTGCATGAATATCCTTTGACAAGAGTTTTAATTCGCTTGAAGCTGTTCAAGATTAAAATGGATGCAAGAAATCAGCAGTAAAAAAGGTGCAGCTACTCGAATGGGGTTGGTAAAAATGCCAGCTAAAACATGAAGGAAAATGTGAAAACGAGAAAGATGAAGGTAGTTTTTGGAATTGAAGTCAAAATCCAAATTCCAGAACCTATGAACTTCAAAGACTAAAAATGTAGATTATATATCTCATAATGTTTTCAATGATTGGTTGTGTTGTGACCAGATATCACAATGTATCTTTCGCTTTGTCACGATAAATAAATACTAATGAAAGAATGAAGTGCCCAGTAAAACTGTTAATTTCCATGCAAATGGTGCATAAATGAATGCTAAAGAACATAATTGAGTTGAACAATCCAAAATCAAGGTTTACCTAATAGGACAATTTAGCAATATCCTTGAGGGCCCTCCCAATTATTCCAGAATCTACAAAGGAAAATCAAGCAAACTAACGTGAGCAGTTAAAGAGCACAGACATTCCACTAACGAATATACCTTACCGTGCATGTTATTCTAAAATGAATGTTGTTCCGACTAAAAATTAGTAAAACAACAGTCAACTTGATAGCAATAAATAAGTTCCAGAAATTTTACTAATGGCACCTGAATCCACAGCTGTGAGACCATGCTGCTCATAATCTTGAAGGGCACTACTCTCAAGGTTTTGCATCTCACTCATGAAAGCAAGTGCTATAGTATAATTCCCTTCACAAATATCAACTTTGGGAGTAAACGCATTTACATATTAAACTACAAAATAAAATTTTCAGATATGAAACTTGAGGCATGTACCACTAAATTCACCCACAGCCTGAAGAAGATTTGACCCGTATTTCAGCATATGTGTCACATCTGTCGGGATTTGAGGTCATGTGTCCTGGTTGAGAGAAGGAATACAAGTATTTCACAACACAATTAGCTTAAAGATAAAGGTGTCCTAAAATTAGTCTAAACCAACCATGGAAGTAGTAGTCATCTTCTCCACTCCCCTCCTATTCACGAGAAAGCTGCAGAAGTAAATATAAAATGTTAAATTCTTTCGTTTGCAAGAAAGAAACAAAATTCATTATGCTAAAAATAAAAATATTAATGAAGTAGCAAAAGAATAGATTACTTGACTTTGGAGGGGGTAGTGAGGCAGGAAGACTTCGTTACATCATCTTCTTGCGCAACAAATAACCTCTGTAGATGAAATGAATTATCATCAAGCAATTTATGGTATATCTCAACCGAACCCACTTATGACTCTATACGGAAATCAGTGGATAAGATCTCCAATAATACATAGAAAAGAGGTGCAGGGGCTTGGGGAAGAACTTACCGAGGACACTTCTTGTCCGCTGGTCTGGGCAGCGCTCGGTAGCAGCTGGCGTGGTGAGGGGGAGAGCCAACGGGAGTAGCTTTTGTTCAAGAATGATAATTGGGGATGGGTTTTTCCTTTATTATTATTATTATTATTATTATTATTATTTTTTATTATTATTTTTTTTGAAAGACAATGGTTTTTTAAAACGATTTTTCAAAACCGTTGTCGTAGCTACTAAAAAACCTCTCAAAGACAACTGTTTTTTAAAAATCGTTGTCGTAGCTACCAAAAAATCCGCTCATAGACAATAGTTTTGAAAAATCGTTGTCTTTGACCCATAAAAGACAACGATTTTTTAAAAACTGTTGTCTTCGAAAGCACAAAGACAACAGTTTTCATTAAAACCGTTGTTAAAAGAAAAAATACAACAGTTTTTCATAAAAGTGTTTTCTTTGGAGTGTGGTTGAATGTAGATTTTTTTGTAGTGTTATGAAGAATTATTGCGTCAGGAAAGTCATAAAATAAAATCCACTGTAGGCTCTTATTTCTAGGAAGTTGAGGAAATCTCCTTGGTAGAAGTGGCAAATTATGGATCACGCACGTTCACGTTACTAAAGTGCAAGAGTGAGGAATTTTTCAAGAAAAATGCTCGTCCAATTAAAATTTCGTATACTTTTGATGCGTTAAAGGCAGAAGAAATTTTTGATCGCTTGGTTAAGGAGAAGTTCGTAACTTTTCCCCTAGATCATAAGTTATTAACTAGAGAGGAAATGAAAGGAATGGACTACTGTAAGTATCATTATTCCTTCAACCATGATACTAATGATTTTTGGATGTTTAAAAATGTCCTATAGGAAAGGATCAATAAGGGAACTATGAAGTTCCCGGCCCTATGAAAAAATAAGGATAGTGGATGAAGACCTTTTTCTCCATGTAGCCAACGTGAATGTGAGAAGCACAGACTTTACATTTCTAATAAATGAAAGAAGGAGGAATGTATTTGAAGATAGATCCATCATTGAAACGTCTACTATTTTTTTTTAAATCTTCTTTTCGAAAATAACATTTACAAGCATGCATCCCATAACTACTGCGAATCACACATTTTTAAAATAAAAGAAATCTGATATTAAAAATCACTGCAGTTAAAATATTCTCAAAACTCCTGACGAATCATCAACATAAAAAATATACATACTTTGAAAATATCCAAAACACTCTTATCTCGTAAACATGATGTGTGGAAGAATTAAGGTCCTCGGGTTAGCGTGCGCACATCCAACCTTGCCTATTCAGTCTTCGGCACCTCCAATCTCTTGATCAACACACTCACATGCATCATTCACACCTAATGAGTTTAAATACTCAACACACCTGTAACATTATAGAAAGTACATATACATAACAAGCAATAGTGAAAAGTATTATAATGAAAATACATTTCCCGATCGTAAAAAGTCGCATGCCTAATCATAACCTGTCGAAGCATAAACATTTTCATAACATATCACATCATATCAGCATATACGTGTTTGTTTTTCTTAATTTGAATTCTGTTCATTAGTTGTGATTTTCGTATCATCATGTCAGTCGATGGATCCATCTACGTGTAACCGTGGTACCCGACGGCGGGGACATCATCGAGATCATTACCCGTCCACTAAGCCCTGACCTTACATGTCATCGTGTCATTGTATTAGTTACAACCAACTCCCACCCTTCAATACATGTCATCATATTCATCACTTAATAAAACCATGCATATATGCAAATTTTTCTTAAAATCAAGCATCCAACATAATTTTCATATTTTCATAAAAAATCATATTCATAATAACATAAATATTTAAAACATGTCAAAACGTGTTTAGGGCGCTGCCAGGGCTAAAAACTCGACTAAGGTGCAAAATGACCATTTTGCCCTAGAAACCTCAATTTACCATTTTACCCCTGGATCCCAAAATTTCGACCCGAATCCAACCAAACTCCTTAAAACACCTAAAAACATAATAATAAGCATTTCTTACACGTAAACTCGAGCCCGTTTCATAACTTACACGATTCGTTTCAAAACTTAGACTGGGTCTCGGTTTTAACCCGAATCAATCCGAAACTTAACCAAATTTTTTCCAACTTAAACCATGACTTAATAACTCAAGACTAGACCTACAACCACTCAATTCGAGCCACTTATGATCTAAAAACCTAGCTGGAACTTGCTGTAATTTTTCTGTACCAAGGTACCTGAAACCCCAGTTAACCCTTAAGCCAACTTCCTCCCTAGTTCGATCCTAGTCCAACACTAGCCTGGACCAGACTCCACCAGCCACCTTATGACCTCGACCAGACCCTCTTGGATCCAATAAATCATGGCCAGAAGTCCCACGCAAGCAGCCGTGAACCCACACACATCACCTGAACCTTAACGTGCTCAAGAACAATTCACTCGTTCGATTTCTTCACAGCCCCGTCCAGACCTGGTTCTAACACATAAAACACTCCCAACATGCTGTAAATCATGACTCGTACACTAAGCCTGGCAGCCCCCTCAACACCGAGGATAAAAAGATGAACATCAACCCACGGGGTTTGGGTTTCTTCATGATCATGCATTCAAAATCCATAAAACATTAGATCCTCAAGAAAACATGCATAAACAATTGAAAACATGTATAATGGCGTGAAAGATGAGAAAAGAGAGGCTTTGTGCGTGCCTTTGCGTAATAACGCTCGAAAACTCAACCACAAACACATAGAACTCGCACCGGTGAGACGGGGGAAAAATTTTCTTGAAAGCTAGAGAGAAAACCAAGAGGAGCTGCTGGAAATGGCCGAGAGAATGTTGCTGAATGAGAGGCAGGAGGCGGCCGAATTTTAGGTTTAGGGTTAGGGTTTGATGGTGTAGGTTTTAAATAGAAACTCATGCATAAATGAGCCCTAATAAAAATTTAAAAGGGTTTTGAGCCCAATAAGCACTAAAATAAACTCATCAAACCCAAACACACTCTTGAAAAATATTTCGTTTTAGTACGTTTTTAAAAATATTGCCCGAACCCTCAAAAAGTCCCCTGATTCGCTAAAATTTACGTACCGGTTAAAAATATAACCCGACGAGTAAAAATATCCAACAGAGGTCCATTTTCAAAAATCATAATTAAAACACCTCATATTAAATAATTAAAATTAATTATTCAATAAAAATATTTTTTCTGATTATCTCCCAGTCTCCGTTACTCATTCTAGCGCGAAATACATCTAAACACCCTAATCCGCTAAACTTAACAGTAATCATGAAATAAACCCTAACATGCAATAATCATGCATGAAACGCATAAAAAAATCATTAAACACATATTTTAAATAAAACCCTAGATTGCATGTAGTCGGGTTACATAGTTCGAATTTCCTAGACCTTACAATTCTCTTCCCCCTTAAATTGAATTTCGTCCTCGAAATTTTAAACGTACCGAATAACTCTGGGTAGCGACTCCTCATCTCGGTCTCCGTCTCCCAAGTAGTCTCCTCTTCGGAATGATTCAGCCACTTGACTTTGACCATGTGGATCACCTTGTTTCGAAGTCTTCTCTCTTGTCTGTCCAATATCTGAGTGGTTCTTTCCTCGAAAGACAGGTTCGGTGTCAACTGAAGTGGCTCATAGTTCAGCACATGCGAAAAATTCGACATGTACTTTCGCAGCATGGAGACATGGAACACATTATGAACTCTCTCCAGATTCAACGGTAATGCAACTCTGTAAACGAGTGTCCCAACTCTCTCCGGGATCTCGAACGACCCTATGTATCTAGGACTAAGCTTGCCCTTCTTCTCAAATCTCATCACACCCTTCATCGGTGCGACCTTTATGAACACATGATCCCCTACGGCAAACTCAAGATCTCTACGTCACTGATCTGCGTAACTCTTCTGCCGGCTCTGCGTGATCTTCCTTCTGTCTCGGATCTTGACCACTAACTCTGCAGTCTGACTGACAATATCCGGCCCCAACTCTTCCCTCTCTCCTACCTCATCCCAGTACACTGGTGGCCTACACTTCCTCCCATACAATTCCTCATACAGAGCCATTCAAGATATCTGCTCTCAGGAAATCACCGCTATGAACCCACAGGCGGTCACGATAACTTACTATGCCATCCACAACTGTATACAACCTCCGGCCCTTAGCCTCATCCCTTTGTCTCCACTTCTGTAGCTGTTCGTCAGAAGTTTGCCCTGCTTGGATTCTGTCCCTCAATGTCGACTGTACTGTCAGGGTAGAAAGACTAGGGGCACTGCCCCTGGCGTATACCGCAAGCTCAAACCGCTGAATCTCTGCCTGCAACTATCTCTGTAATGACAACTGAGTGATCAATGCAGTCTTCTTATTCAGGGTTCCTGCAACTACATTAGCCTTATCCGGATGGTAGCTAATGTCACAGTCATAATCCTTCACTAGCTCTAGCCACCTCCGATGTCTCATGTTCAGATCTTTCTGTGTGAGGAAATGCTTCAGGTTCTTGTGATCAGTGAAAATCCTGTACTTCTCCCCATACAGATAAAGCTTCCAAATCTTCAGGACAAAAACCACCGCTGCTACCTCGAGGTCATGAGTCGGATAGTTCTTCTTAAGGACCTTCAACTTTCTGGATGCGTAGGAAATAACTCTGTCATGCTACATCAGAACAACGCCCAAACCAAGCTTCAAAGCATCTGTATAAACCACAAACTCTCCTTGTCCTGATGGCATAGCTAAAACTAGTGCTATGGTCAACGCCTGCTTTAGCCTGTAGAAGCTCTCCTGGCACTCGGGTCCCCAAACAAACTTCACGTTCTTCTTCGTCAAGGCGGTCAATGGCACTGCGATGGAAGAAAAATCCTGTATGAACTTCCGATAATATCCTGCTAGACCCAAGAAACAGCGGATATCTATCACACTCTTAGGCACTGGCCAAACTCGGACTGCCTCTACCTTGCTGTGATCGACCTCTACTCCATCTCAGGATACAATGTGGCCCAAGAATGCCACTCTGTCTAACCAAAACTCCCACTTACTGAACTTGGCATACAGTCGCTGTCCTGTAAGGTCTGCAGTACGGTCCTCAGATGCTGACTGTGCTCCTCTCTACTCTTCGAATAGATCAGGATGTCGTCTATGAAAACTATGACAAACTGATTCAAATATGGCTGAAACACGCAATTTATGAGATCCATGAAGATCGCTGGTGCATTTGTGAAATCGAATGACATCACCATAAACTCATAATGCCCATAACGCGTCTTGAAAGTCGTCTTATGCACGTCAGACTCTCTGACCTTCAGCTGGTGGTATCTTGATCGGAGATCTATCTTCGAGAATATTGATGCTTCCTGAAACTGATCAAATAGATCCTCGATCCTGGGCTTGACGACTGATCTTTCCGGCGCTGATGGTGGCACAACGCTTTACAGGACCTTTGCTCTGATATCAACTGAAACGTCCTGTCCTTTTTATTGCTTTAAAAGTACTAGGAATTTTTTTTTCCTCTATGATTTTCGGCCTTTACAAAAATATTTTTCTCTTTAAAATAAAACATCAACCAACTAGCATTTTTAGAAATCAATTAAATAGTCATAAAAATGAAATCGTCTACTGTTTTACCAACCCTAAAAAGCAATAATTTGAAAAGAATAGCTCATACTAAACCTCTCAAAAATCTCTCAAAAAGCATAAATAAATAGTCTTAAAATCTTTAATCATAAATCATGATTCATAAGTCATAAGTGCGGAAATAAGTAGAGACGCTGGTTCTCGGGTTGTGTGCACCTTCAGTCCAGTCAGTTCATCCGTCAAGACCTCACTCAAACTCACTTGCATCCATCACACCTAGTGAGTCTAAAGACTCAACACACCATAATATTTATAACAAATAATACATATAAAACCACATGCAACAGTGAAAATACTTTTAGGTAAAAATAACATTTCATGACATGCATAAATAAATCTTAATCTATTTCTTTTTTTCCTTATCATGACATAAAAACATTTTAACATGATCATAAACATTTTTCTTTTCTCTTTTCCTTGTCCTTTTCCTTTGTTGAATTCAGATCGTTAATTGTGACTTTCCTGATCATGATCATAAGTCGATGGATCCATCAGCATTTTAGGTAAAAATAACATTTCATGACATGCATAAATAAATCTTAATCTTTTTCTTTTTTTCCTTATCATGACATAAAAACATTTTAACATGATCATAAACATTTTCCTTTTCTCTTTTCCTTTTCCTTTTCCTTTGTTGAATTCAGATCGTTAATTGTGACTTTCCTGATCATGATCATAAGTCGATGGATCCATCAGCATTTTAGGTAAAAATAACATTTCATGACATGCATAAATAAATCTTAATCTTTTTCTTTTTTTCCTTATCATGACATAAAAACATTTTAACATGATCATAAACATTTTCCTTTTCCCTTTTCCTTTTCCTTTTCCTTTGTTGAATTCAGATCGTTAATTGTGACTTTCCTGATCATGATCATAAGTCGATGGATCCATCAGCATTTTAGGTAAAAATAACATTTCATGACATGCATAAATAAATCTTAATCTTTTTCTTTTTTTCCTTATCATGACATAAAAACATTTTAACATGATCATAAACATTTTCCTTTTCCCTTTTCCTTTTCCTTTTCCTTTGTTGAATTCAGATCGTTAATTGTGACTTTCCTGATCATGATCATAAGAGTCGATGGATCCATCTACATGTAACCACAGTACTGGGCAGCGGGGGACACCAGCAACACTCTCACCGGTCAACTGGGCTCTGGCCTATCATTATTCGAATAGAAATACGATCGTCGAGGTTCCCTCTGGGGCCTTTTCCCATAAATGGGCTCCCTCTGGGGCCTTTTCCTCTCACGATATTCGTATTCTTACCGTTACCACAAATCCGTTACCACATAACCGTTACCACATATTCGAAATGATGAAAATACGATCGTTGGGCTCCCACTGGGACCATAACCCTCACGACATCTCCAACATTATCGAATTAGTCACAATTACTTCACTTCCTTCAACATTTATATTCTCATCACTTTATAAAAAAATCATGCATAACATAACATTTTGTTTTTGAAACCAAGCATGCAACATGTCTTTTAAATGTCTTCTTTAAATCATAAAAATCCCATGGACATTTAAAAAACATAATTAAATCATGAACATCTCATATACATTTAAAAATAACCATAATATGATAAAAATAGCATTTAGGGCACTGCCATGACGTTTACTAATTTCTAGGTGTAAAAAGACCGTTTTACCCCTAGACGTAAAATTCCTCGAATTTGACTTTTTCTTGAATTCATTGACTCTAACATGTCCCAAATAATTATTTAAGCCTAAATTAATTTTCCCATAATTTTATTTAGCTTAAATATCAGACTTTTTCATTTATCATTAATTAATTGTTTTGACGATGTTTTAATCCCGAAAAAAATCCTAAACTTTAATATAAAATTTCTAAATTCTAAACTTAGTCTTTTTATATTATTTTAGCCCTTATGAACCACGACTCGACCCCCGTGAGCCGTTTTCCAATTTTTCCTAGTTAAAAACCCTATTTTGACCCCTAAACTTCGACCCGAGCCAACTTCCGATTTTTACGAGTTACCCCCAAACCATGTTGAACCAAAACTTGACCAACATCCTAAATTAACCTACTGGACACTTAAACCACTAAGGAGCCAACCCAAACAACCAAAACGAACCCCCTTCCCCTAACCTATAAGGTGGTCGAGAGTTTCACTTTGTGTGGACTCTAGCTTTGTGCACTTATGAACCTAGCCGTCCACCCAATACCCAAACCAACCCCCAGTGCACCTTCTTAGGACCCTAATGAGTCGCTCTAGCCCAGCCCCTGAGCCCTGGACCGAACCCTCACCCCTTGTAAGGACTCCTCCCAGCCCTCTTAATCCGAGTCCTAGCTTGGCTAGGACTCTCCCCTAGGCCCAACCAGACCCTAGGCCAGCCATGAACCCAAGCCTAGGCCTAGCCAACCCCTTATCCCATGAACCCGATCGCCCCAAGCCCTTGATAGCAAGGTAAGAAACGATTCATGCATGGTTTCACTCCTTCGACTTTTGTGGTGATTTAGGCATGTCTGTGTGACTCTAATGCATTGAAAAACCTCTCATGATCTTACCTTAGGTCATGGCAGCCCCTTAATCAAACAATATGCAATTTATTTGAATCAAAAACCATGTTTCTTCATGCATACATGCAATATTACGAAAATTCTGAAAAATAAATCATGTTCTTCATGCATCCAATAATTCAAACCATAATATGATATGATGGATGAGAAAAGGAGATGTATGGCGTGCCTTTGCGTTTAATACGCACGAAATAACGTTGACGACGAAAAACGGGACGAAACCTTGGCTTGTTTCCCCTTGGCACCTTCGAATTTCCCCTTCAAAAGTTGTGTGTGTGTGCTGCGTGTGGTTTTGAGAGTGTTTCTGAATTTTTGGAGTGGTTGCCGTGAGAATGAGTTGCATGGGTAGGGTTTTAAGTGCTTTATATCTATTAAATACACTAATTAAATTACTAACTAGGCCTTAGGCCTATTAAGCCAATTAAATTAAGCCCATTAGTCTAATTAGGTTTTAAATAAAATATTAACAAAGTTTTGGTAAAAATAAATTTGTGAATTTATTAGCCGGATTGCTAAAAAGTTCGTATTTTATTTGAAAAACCAACACCGATAAAATTTACGTCCCTGCGTATAAATTCACCTCAAAACCCCATATTTTCAAAAATACTAAAAAGCAACACTCATATTTTAAATAATTAAAAACAATTATTTAATAAAAATATTTTACGTTTTTCAGCCTTCGGTCCCCGTTCCTCGATCGTCACTTGAATATTCCTTAAAATACAATTTTATTGTAACCATGTTGAAAAATATATTTTAAACATGCAAGTATGCACAACATAATTAATTCATGCAATTAAACATTTAATTAAAATACAAGAGAATTTAATAATTCAAATGCATGTGGTTCGCGTGGACCTTTAAATTTTCGGGGCGTTACAATCTTCCCCCCTTAAATTGAATTTCGTCCTCGAAATTCATTTATCCTCAATAACCCAAAGTTTAGACTTAGTTCTAGTATCCCAAAAATCCACGCTTCCGCTGCGCTACTCTGATAAAACTTAAGTTCTAAAAATGTCCTTACGTCCCCTTGATCCCAAATAAATTTTCTTCTAAATCCTGATTTGCGAATTGTAATTTAAAAAGACCCATAATGACTTAGTGCTGTTACTATTATAACCTCGAATCACAACTTTTCTTACAATTTCCAATATTAGAAGATGGATAACCAAACTTATCGTATATTACTTTCCTTAATTTATACCCAAAATGTTCGTCAACCTATCAAATTTCAATCTTAAAATCCCAAACCTATCCGCTAACGCTTAGATTTTCAAGCCTATTATTGATTCATTCTTAAAAACCCTTGATTCAAATTCCTTATAATCCTATAATCAAGATGTCCCAAGGTTTTAAATATTCTTAAAAAGTCTAAATCCTCAAAATTCTTACCATTTAAACCATTCAATTCTCACTGATTGCTAAACTAGTTCTCAAATTCTTTAAAAATCACAAAAATCAATTCTTAATTTCCTCAAAAATCATCCTAATTGGTCCTTAATTTCAAAAATCCTACGATTAACCCATAAGTTCTTGGCATTCTTAATTCTCTTCTACGAGTTTCCCATAACATACTTTCGATAATTTTAAACTTATTTACCCAAAAATCAATTCCTATAACCAGTCTTACCTTTCATCAAAACTTAAAATCCTAATTTATACATTTTCTTACTCCCAAGTCGTTGCAAATCCTTAAATCTTTATTTCTTACGTCTAATTCCCAAAAATTAATTCAACTAATACCCATGAGTCATCATTATTTTTTTTAGAAAAATCTACGTGTCCCAAAGCATTCATGATATTCATGATTAACTTATAGCCCAAAAAGTAAAACGTCAATACTAAAACCCAAAAAAAAAATCAACATAGTCCAATTCCACCACGAAGCCAACATGCGTTTAAATCAAATACTTTCTTAATTCATATCGTATCACGTATGAAAATTCTAATGCATATAAAACATATATCCTCATAATGCTATTAAACATGTGTCCTGAACATATAATTCATGTACTTATGCAGGTAACAACATATTGAATCATAATAAGCAAGTAAAAACTTACAACTTTGAGGCTTGACGATTGATCTTTCCGGCGCTGATGGTGACACAACCCTTTACAGGACCTTTGCTCTGATACCAACTGAAACGTCCTGCCCTTTTTATTGCTTTAAAAGTACTAGGAATTTTTCTTTCCTCTATGATTTTCGGCGCCTTTACAAAAATATTTTTATAAAATATTTTTCTCTTTAGAATAAAACATTAACCAACTAGCATTTTTAGAAATCAATGAAATAGTCATAAAATGAAATCGTCTACTGTTTTACCAACCCTAAAAAGCAATAATTTGAAAAGAATAGCCCATACTAAACCTCTCAAAAATATCTCAAAAAGCATAAATAAATATTCTTAAAATCTTTAATCATAAATCATGATTCATACGTCATAAGTGCGGAAATAAGTAGAAGCGCTGGTCTTCGGGTTGTGTGCACCTTCAGTCCAGTCAGTTCATCCGTCAAGACCTCACTCAAACTCACTTGCATCCATCACACCTAGTGAGTCTAAAGACTCAACACACCATAATATTTATAACAAATAATACATATAAAACCACATGCAACAGTGAAAATACTTTTAGGTAAAAATAACATTTCATGACATGCATAAATAAATCTTAATCTTTTTCCTTTTTTCCTTATCATGACATAAAAACATTTTAACATGATCATAAACATTTTCTTTTTCCCTTTTCCTTTTCCTTTTCCTTTTCCTTTGTTGAATTCATATCGTTAATTGTGACTTTCCTGATCATGATCATAAGAGTCGATGGATCCATCTGCATGTAACCACAGTACTGGGCGGCGGGGGACACCAGCAACACTCTCACCGGTCAACTGGGCTCTGGCCTATCATTATTCGAATAGAAATACGATCGTCGGGGTTCCCTCTGGGGCCTTTTCCCATAAATGGGCTCCCTCTGGGGCCTTTTCCCCTCACGATATTCCCATTCTTACCGTTACCACAAATCCGTTACCACATAACCGTTACCACATATTCGAAATGATGAAAATACGATCGTTGGGCTCCCACTGGGACCATAACCCTCACGACATCTCCAACATTATCGAATTAGTCACAATTACTTCACTTCCTTCAACATTTATATTCTCATCACTTTATAAAAAAATCATGCATAACATAACATTTTGTTTTTGAAACCAAGCATGCAACATGTCTTTTAAATGTCTTCTTTAAATCATAAAAATCCCATGGACATTTAAAAATCATAATTAAATCATGAACATCTCATATACATTTAAAAATAACCATAATATGATAAAAATAGCATTTAGGGCACTGCCATGACGTTTACTAATTTCTAGGTGTAAAAAGACCGTTTTACCCCTAGACGTAAAATTCCTCGAATTTGACTTTTTCTTGAATTCATTGACTCTAACATGTCCCAAATAATTATTTAAGCCTAAATTAATTTTCCCATAATTTTATTTAGCTTAAATATCAGACTTTTTTATTTATCATTAATTAATTGTTTTGACGATGTTTTAATCCCGAAAAAAATCCCAAACTTTAATTTAAAATTCCTAAATTCTAAATTTAGTCTTTTTATATTATTTAGCCCTTATGAACCACGACTCGACCCCCGTGAGCCGTTTTCCAATTTTTCCTAGTTAAAAACCCTATTTTGACACCTAAACTTCGACCCGAGCCAACTTTCGATTTTTACGAGTTACCCCCAACCATGTTGAACCAAAACTTGACCAACATCCTAAATTAACCTACTGGACCCTTAAACCACTAAGGAGCCAACCCAAACAACCAAAACGAGCCCCCTTCCCCTAACCTATAAGCTAGCCGAGAGTTTCACTTTGTGTGGACTCTAGCTTTGTGCACTTATGAACCTAGCCGTCCACCCAATACCCAAACCAACCCCCAGTGCACCTTCTTAGGACCCTAATGAGTCGCTCTAGCCCAGCCCCTGAGCCCTGGACCGAACCCTCACCCCTGCACACGCTGCGCAAGTCTGCGCATGCATGTGCCCTTTCTCGGGGAGGAGTCCTTGCTCCTCCCAGCCCTCTTAATCCGAGTCCTAGCTTGGCTAGGACTCTCCCCTAGACCCAACCAGACCCTAGGCCAGCCTTGAACCCAAGCCCAGGCCTAGCCAACCCCTTATCCCATGAACCCGATCGCCCCAAGCCCTTGACAGCAAGGTAAGAAACGATTCATGCATGGCTTCACTCCTTCGACTTTTGTGGTGATTTAGGCATGTGTGTGTGACTCTAATGCATTGAAAAACCTCTCATGATCTTACCTTAGGTCATGGCAGCCCACTAATCAAACAATATGCAATTTATTTGAATCAAAAACCATGTTTCTTCATGCATACATGCAATATTACGAAAATTCTGAAAAATAAATCATGTTCTTCATGCATCCAATAATTCAAACCATCATATGATATGATGGATGAGAAAAGGAGATGTATAGCGTGCCTTTGCGTTTAATACGCACGAAATAACGTTGACGACGAAAAACGAGACGAAACCTTGGCTTGTTTCCCCTTGGCACCTTCGAATTTCCCCTTCAAAAGTTGTGTGTGTGTGCTGCATGTGGTTTTGAGAGTGTTTCTGAATTTTTGGAGTGGTTGCCGTGAGAATGAGTTGCATGGGTAGGGTTTTAAGTGGTTTATATCTATTAAATACACTAATTAAATTACTAACTAGGTCTTAGGCATATTAAGCCAATTAAATTAAGCCCATTAGTCTAATTAGGTTTTAAATAAAATATTAACAAAGTTTTGGTAAAAATAAATTTGTGAATTTATTAGCCGGATTGCTAAAAAGTTCGTATTTTATTTGAAAAACCAACACCGATAAAATTTACGTCCATACGTATAAAATCACCTCAAAACCCCATATTTTCAAAAATACTAAAAAGCAACACTCATATTTTAAATAATTAAAAACAATTATTTAATAAAAACATTTTACGTTTTTCAGCCTTCGGTCCCCGTTCCTCGATCGTCACTTGAATATTCCTTAAAATACAATTTTATTGCAACCATGTTGAAAAATATATTTTAAACATTCAAGTATGCACAACATAGTTAATTCATGCAATTAAACATTTAATTAAAATACAAGAGAATTTAATAATTCAAATGCATGTGGTTCGCGTGGACCTTTAAATTTTCGGGGCGTTACAGTCACTGTCACAATACTGGCCAAGAATGCCTGACAGCCTCTCCTCATGATCTTCCTTGCACAGATGCAAGAAATGATGGGCGACATCTGTTGATGTCTGGCTTCCTTGAATAAAAACGGCTTATCGCTGGGCGGTCGGACAGATACTGATCTCTGTCGGAAATCTATGACAGCTCCGTTCGATGAAAGCCAGTCCATACCCAAAATGATGTCGAACTCTAGCAACGGTAGCACAATCAAATTTGCCTGCACCGCATTCTTCTATAACCGATCATCGAACTCCGGCAACGGTAACACGATCAAATCTGCCTGCACTGCATTCTTCTGTAATTGAAGTTCCAATCTCTTCACTATCTGTGAGGTAAACATCTGATCTCCGGATGGAATCGATATGCTGAATCCTGAACCCATATCCACTTGTATGATTCCTAGTCGTTTGATTTAATATTCGGATATAAACGAATGTTAGCACCGGAATCCAGCAATGTATGCGTGGCTACACTTGAAATATATCATTCTTGCGACAAAACATACCACCAAATCTGTTCGCGTTAAAACTTACGAAACTTCCTACCAACAATTAACCCAAAATCCTAAAAATTACTTATTTAACCCAAGTGTTCCTCGAAAGTTTCGATAGATCCCAAAATTTTCAGAAATTACAATTTGGCCCTTAAAGTTTTCGAAAATTACATTTTGGCCCTACAATTTCCCAAAATTTGCATTTTTGACCCCATGAAATTTTCGAATTTAGCCCCAAATAATTCCTTAAAACTTTCGAATTTTAATAATTTGATCCCCCAAAATTTCAAAAATTCGACAACAACCCTTAAAATTTTGATTTTTGCAATTAAGTCCTTAAAATTCCTAACTCATTTAATTCAATCTTTAAATCCAACTAGGTAGAGCATGTAACCTAATTTATCCTAGATTCTCAATTCCAAAGTAACTCAACAACCAACATATTAATCCATGCATTCTAGGCAATAAATAAATGAATTTTTAAACGTAAAGGTTACCAGTGATCAACGTAGAGTCTGTCTCGGCTTCAGCCTCCTCGGCATACATCACGTAGGCCCTGCCAATAGTGGAGCCCTGATTCCTTGGGTAGTCAGCTGCTTTGTGCCCCTCTTCTTTGCATATGAAGCACCTGAAAGTCCCCCACATACACTTTCCATAGTGAAGTTTGTTGCACTGCTTGCACGACGGTCCTCCCTCCGACTTAGGAGCCCCTGGGGCCTGAGGTGGTCGCTGCTATCCCGACCTCTTGAACTGACCCTGGGGACTCTGCTGCCCCTGCTGTCTCGGTGGCCCTGAATACTTCTTCTTCTGTGGCTGTGTGCTAGCCTGAGTCTGATGCCACTTCCTCTGCATCTCCATATCGATATCTCTCAGAGCTTGTTCCCCCTGAAATGCACAAGCGGTGGCCTCATCATAGCTCGTCGATCTCATCAACATAACATCCCGTGCAGGGTGGGTCTCAGTCCATCTATGAAATGCCTCAGCTTCTGGGGCGGCATCTCTAGCGATAAGGGGCAGAAAGTGACATCCCCTGCTGAACTTCAAAATAAACTCGGCCAAAGTCAAGTCCCCCTGGCGGAGACTCATGAACTCCCTCGTCAGGCGACCCATCACATCAGCTGGGAAATACTTGCCGTAGAACACCTCCTTGAACTGCTCCCAAGTGAGGGTAGCCAAGTTCAGCCAATGCGCTGCTCCCTCCCACCAAAGGGATGCATCATCTCTCAACATATATTCGGCGCACTTGACCCGGTTGCCATCCATCATCTGCAAGTACTGGAAGTGTATCTCCAAAGACTGAATCCAACCCTCCGTTACAAAAAGATCAGTGGTGCCCCCCAACTTCTTCGGGTTGAGCCGTCTGAACTACTCAAAAACGTCGGTCTGAGGTCGGGGAGCCTGATCCAAAAGCATAGAAATACCCTCCAGTACACGGGTATCTGCGTCTCCTGGCGGTGGTGGTGGAGCTGGGCCTCTGTCGCCTCCTAGGGTATAATCATGTCGGTCTGTACCAGGACGCGTCTCGCATGCATGATATATGAATACAGTCCAAATTCTAAACGTAACCCATCATGCAATTTAATCAAGTTTTCAAAACATTTCAATCCTTAAATCATGAAAGCAGCTAAACATGTACTGTAAATCATAAATCATGTAATCATGCAGGTGATAGCATTAAAACATTTAAAATTTTTAAAACATGAAAACTTATAGACTTGATGCTTGAAGACTGAGCTGCAGAAGTAGGCGGTGGCACAACCCTATACAGGACCCTTGCTCTGATAGCAACTGAAACATCTACTAAATTTTTTTAAAGCTGCTTTAGGAAAATAACATTTATAAGCATGCATGCAATAACTACTGTAAATCACACATTTGTAAAATAAAAGAAATCCGATACTGAAAATCACTGCAGTTAAAATATTGTCAAAATTCCTGAGGAATCATCAACATAAAAAATATACATAGTTTGAAAATATCCAAATCACTCCTATCTCGTAAACAAGATGTGCGAAAGAAGCAAGGTCCTCGGATTAGTGTGCGCACATCCAGCATTGACTACTCAGTCTTCAGCACCTCCAATCTCCTGATCAACATACTCACCTACATCATTCACACCTAATCAGTCTAAAGACTCAACACACCTGTAACTTTATAGCAAGTATATATACATAAAAGCAACAATGAAAAGTACTGTAATGAAAATACATTTCCTGATCGTAAAAAGTCTCATACATAATCATAACATGTCAAAACATAAATATTTTCATGACATATCACATCATATCAGCATATACATGTTCGTTTTTCTTAATTTGAATTCTGTTTATTAGTTGTGGCTTTCGTATCATCGTGTCAGTCGATGGATCCATCTATGTGTAACCGTGGTACCCGGCGGCGGGGACATCAGCGACAGCATTAGCCGTCCATTGAGCTCTGGACTTACATGTCATCGTGTCATCGTATTACTCACAAAAAACTCATATCCTTTAAAACATGTCATCATATTCATCACTTAATAAAACCATGCATATAAGTAATTTTTTCTTAAAATCAAGTATGCAGCGTTTTTTTTCTTCATATTTTCATAAAAAGTCATATTCATAATAACATAAATATTTAAAACATGTCAAAACGTGTTTAAGGCGCTGCCAGGGCTAAAAACTCGACCCAGGTACAAAATGACCATTTTGCCCCTGGAAACCCTAATTTACCATTTTACTCCTGGACCTCAAAATTTCGACCCGAATCCAACCAAACTCCTTAAAACATATAAAAAATAATAATAAGAATTTCTTACGCGTAAACTTGAGCCCATTTCATAACTTACACGATTCTTACTAAAACTTGAACCGAGGTCCCTGTTTTAACCCGAATCAACCCGAAACTTTACCAAATTTTTCCCAACTTAAACCATGACTTAATAACTCAAGGCCAGACCAAAAACCACTCAATTCGAGCCACTTATGACCTCAAAACCTATCTGGAACTTGCTGTAATTTTTCTGCACCAAGGTACCCGAAACCCTAGTTAACCCCTAAGCCAACTTACTCCCTAGTTCTATCCTAGTCCAATACCATCCTGGACCAGACCCCAGCAGCCACACTAGGACCTCGACCAGACCCTCTTGGACCCAATTAATCACGGCCAAAAGTCCCACGCAAAATCGTGAACCCACACATATCACCCGAACTCTAACGTGCTCAAGAACAATTCACTCGTTTGGTTTCTTCACATCCCCTTCCAGACCTGGTTCTAACACATCAAAAAACTCCCAACCTGCTGTAAATCATGACTCGTACACTAAGCCTAGCAGCCCTCTCAACACCGAGGAGAAAAAAATGAACATCAACCCACGAGGTTTGGTTTTCTTCATGATCATGCATTCAAAATCCATAAAACATTATCTCCTCAAGAAAACATGCATAAACAATCAAAAACATGTATAAAGGCGTGAAAGATGAGAAAAGAGAGCTTTTGGGTGTGCCTTTGCATAATAACGCTTGAAAACTCAACCACAAACACGTAGAATTCGCACCAGTGAGACGGGGGAAAACTTTTCTTGAAAGCTAGAGAGAAAACCGAGAGGGGCTGCTGGAAATGGCCGAGAGAATGCTGCTGAATGAGAAGGAGGGGACGACTGAATTTTAGGTTTAGGGTTTGGGTTTAATGGTGTAGGTTTTAAATAGAAACTCATGCATAAATGAGCCCTAATAAAAATTTAAAAGCGTTTTGGGCCCACTAAGCATTAAAATAAACCCATCAAGCCCAAACACACTCTCGAAAAATATTTCGTTTTTTGTACGTTTTTAAAAATATTGCCGAACCCTCAAAAAGTCTTCTGATTCGCTAAAATTTGCGTAGCGGCTAAAAATATAACCCGACGAGTAAAAATATCCAACCAAGGCCCATTTTCAAAAATCATACTTAAAGCAACTCATATTAAATAATTAAAATTAATTATTCAATAAAAATATTTTTCCTTATTAGTCCCCGGTCTCCGTTACTCGTTCTAGCGTGAAATGCATCTAAACACTCTAATGCGTGAAACTTAACAGTAATCATGAAATAAACCCTAACCATGCAATAATCATGCATCAAACGCATAAAAAAATCATTAAACGCATATTTTAAATAAAACCCTAGATGACATGCAGTTGGGTTACGTAGTTCGAATTTCCTAGACCTTACAGTCATGCTGAGAAGTGTTATAAGAAAATGATGGTACCTAGTAAGATGATATTTGAGGTAAAGGAAAAAAAGAGCAGAAACTTTCCATGAAAAATATCATCATTACAGTAAGGGAAATATGCTTTACAAAAGTGGGAATACGAGATATGACGGGGGATCCATAGCGAAAAAGACTGATGAACCAATACCTTGGAGGAAGCTCGTTTACTAAAGCAATGAATGATGGAAGAAGATATGAACAACAATCTTTACAAAGGTACTATGGAAATCACCACTCCTGGATAATCATAAAAAATATGAAAGAAAGCATCGTTTTGTTGTTCTTCCTATGAAAATCCCCAATGGGCAATGGTAGAATGTGAAACGTCCAAAATTTCCAAAGCCACTTTCTCGGAGCAAAAAACTAAGACTGTTGAAAGAAAGAGCTCTTGAACATAAGATGGAAGGTGAAAATCATTAGAAGATAGGAAGAAATTTGGGCGAAAGGACTGAAGATAACGAGGAAGAGGATTATGACCTGTTATCAGATGTAAAAATTGGTAAGGAAAAAAAGCTACTTTCAGAGTAGGGCAGATTTTATTTCATTCGGTTGTGCCACTGGTTCTTTGATGCTTGCCAATGAATTCAGACGCAAAAGGATTATGAATAAGATGTTTCTATGGAAAATGAAATTGTTACATAATCCATTCAAAATGAAATTATGAAGGATTGTATTGGAGTTCTAGTTGATGAAGAGAAAAGAATAGTTATGAAGAAACCTACCAATGAGATGACTAAACATATCAAGACACTTTAGTTCACGACCCATGTTAATGGGAAGTCGGTGTCCAAATTATTGATAGATAATGGATCTCTGTTACTATTTTACCATACAAGATTCTTCAGAAGTCGGGAAAGAGCTTGGAAGACTTGATTCCTACAGAAGTCTCGGTTGCATTTTTTACTGGAGAGTCTACAAACACTTTGGGAGTCCTATAGAGAATATCACTGTAGGGTCTCGATCTTCTTTATCAATTTTCTTCGTAGTTAATTTCACTGCTAGCTTCCACGCTTTGTTAGGGAGAGATTTGATTCATACCAATCACTGTGTGCCATCATCCATGCACCAGTTACTGTTGAGGTGGAGAGGGGATGATGTAGAAGTGGTACATACTGATTCTCAAACATATCAATCTAACTCTGATGTTGTAGAGACCAGATATTATGATGGAACCTTTGGTCCTATTAAGTTTCTTAACTACAAGGTGAATGAACAACTAGGGTCAGTGTACATAGACACTCAAAAAATTAAAGAAGAAGTTGAAAAGGTCCTCAAACCCACAACCATGGTCCCTCCTAGACCGATGGTTCGACCAATTATTGAGGAGATCGATTATTAAATAAAGTAAGGAGGAAATAGAAGTGGCTGTAACTTCGGCATGGAAAACCACATTGCAACATCTGGTAGATGAGGTTCAATCTTAGGAGTTATGGGACATTAACGGGACAAAAATAATATAAGAGGAAGAATGTGAAGATAACGGAGGACTAGAGTTACGTTTGAAGGATTTAGTTTTAGCTCCGGCTCAGATGGAAGATTATTAAGAGAAGATGAGATTTTTTATGGTTGGTCAATATTGTGCATAAAGTAGGTTGTACAACCACTTTAGTTAGTTTTATTATCTTTGGTTTACAAAGTTGATGGTATATGAAGAAAATTTGTAAGCATGTGGGGAATAGACTTCGAAGTCATTTTCTACAAAACATACTTATAAATAGTAGAATACTTGTGAATAAATAAAATTGTTGTTCATAGAATTTTTGGTGTAGTTGTTGTTTTAAGGATAGATATTGGTTGATTTATCTTGTTTTAGTAACCATATTAGCTGTGAAACACCAATAAAGATTATCATTTAATTTTAGTTGGTTGATGGTGCATAATGAAGTTATGCAGTTTTTTTCATAGAAGATTTATGCTTCAGTCAATGAGTATGTGTCACATCGAAAAATAGGCTATTTCGTTGTCTTTAAAAAATTTCTTGAAAATGATATATCCTATAACCTCAAAACGCAATAGTGACAACACAAGTTAAAAAATATTTCATAGCAAAGTAGGCCTAAGGGCCGCAACTATTGAAAAAATATATTTGTTCAGTTATACCAAATACAATCGACATCATCATCCCTATCGAATCTTTTGATGGTCGACATGGCCACATTCACTATCTAAAAACATCACCAAAACAAGTTTGAGATTAGAAAAGAAAAAGAAAGATTTCTTGTCTGCAGCTATAATATCCTAGTCCATGTGTTTTGAGTCTTCCTGACATGTGCAGCATTCCATTTGTATGTGCTTTGCGACTTTCAAATGTTTTGAATTGATAAATTTCTCTTTCATTGGTCAATGATACTTCTATGAGCCATTCTTGGAAATTAACATATTAGAGCCAAAATTTGCTCCATTATTTGATGAAGGTACATCGAAATAAATGCAGACAAGATCTCCAGACAAAATCAAAAACTATAGGGCACAAGGATCATATAGAATGTCCAACAAAAATCGGGGAATGTCGAAATCTCATGTCTGAATCTTATCCTGAAAAATTGGAATTTTTGTGAACATATGCAGACACATAGAAGCAAAAGTATGATCAAAATTTGGTCGTGTCATGGCGGTGCTGTGTGCGGTGATGATGGAAAAAACAATAAGATGATCATCATACAATAGTTGGAGAAAGTAAGGGCAACATTCATTTTGTGATGATGAATCATGATCTCGCAACATGGGTTTAGAAGTGACAAGGGTCAATGAGGGCGACCATAGAAGAGAGGCAAGTATTTTGATTCGATGATATAAGCTTAATAGATTGAAGGATTGTACGACATGAGATCTTGGTAGTTTGGATGAGAAAGAATTACAAAACACGTTTTGGAGTCAAAGAGTTATACGACTGGTGCTTTCAAGAGAGAAGGTAAGATTTTGATTTTGGGTCTTATATTAAAACTTAAATGGGCCCAAGAAGTGACATGCATATAAATATGAAAATCTCCAATTGACCAATTGCCTACGAGGGGCATTAATTCTGTCGGCCCAAATAAAATTAAAAGTTCATTTGGTTTGAGTCCATGATGTTTGAATAGTTGGGCTGTTTAAATGACCGATATGTGTATGACCGGATAAGTAGACCCACGATCCATGATTGATGACCGTTGAAGATGGCTAGAACTGTTCGAAAGAGTTGAACAAAAACCAGCAACAAGGATCAGAAGAAGCGTCTCGACAAACTCATCAACAAAAGCTTCAACAAAAAAGCTTATGCAAATGATCTGAGTTTTAGTTCGCTTATTTCAATTTTCATTAGCTTAATTTTCTTAGTTTCATTATATACCTCCAGATTTTCTTGTAAAAATGTTATTCTAATCCATAGCAGCGTAATTAAATGATATGTTATTCATAGATTTTTCTGCAAATTTCATCATAATATTCATTTAAATTCTTAGCTTTTTTGCTTGCTGAGAGAAGTTATAACTAACAATTGAATCAGGATCCACGTCGTTTGGTTGAAGAACTCAGACTAATCACAAATTTGGGACGATCACATGCCTGAAACGCCCCACAATTTTTTGTACAAATAAATGTATTAGCCAAAGATTTTTAAATTAGGCTCTCTGACACACGTGCTTTGCATGTGGGAATCCATTAACCTCTAAGGACGAATTGATGACATAGATATTTTTCGTACAAAACCTAATGTATGAGGGGCATTAATAACACATGAAAAATTCGAGGAACATAAACTATTCATGATAAGAGTAGCACAGAGAAATTACTTTGGTTTATGGATGTGAATAAAAAAAAAACAAACTCTTCAACTTGATTAAAGAAAAAAATTAATATTTATGTTAAAAGTAAAAATTTACGGTAAAAAAGTAAAAATCTCAAATTTACAAAATATATCAAACTACACTTTATAAAATCTCTCTACTCAATCGTGATTTACTTCACACATTGAGAGACCTATTTATAGAATTTCTTTGGAAATAATCCAAAAATAAATACATCATTACATAAATCATCACAAACTAATTTTCAATATTTACAACTCTTATTTTCAACATTCAAATATTCAAACTCTTATTTTCAACACTCCCCTTAGTGATGATGATCATGATATAATGATTGTCTTCATTACGCGTTATATACTGCCTCGTTAAAAACCTTATTAGGAAAAACTCATTGGGATAAAAAACATAGTAAGGGAAAAAGTACAGTCATGTAAACTCCCCCTCATGTTAACACGAACGATTCTTCACAAATTTCGTAGATTTCCCATCCCAATGTTATATATATGCTTTCTGAATATTGTCGTAGAAAGTGTTTTCGTGAAGAGATCTGATGAGTTTTTACTTGATTGAATGTGACGAATATCAATATCTTTATTCTTCTCAAGCTCTTGTGTGAATGAGAAGAACTTAGGGGGAATATGTTTAGTTCTGTCACTTTTTATGTATCCTTCTTTCATTTGAGCAACACATGAAGCATTATCTTCATATAGTGTCACGGGATTCTTGTCAAATGATAATCCGCAGGAGGTTTGGATATGTTTGGTCATTAATTTTATGCACACACATTCACGACTTGTTTCATGTAGTGCAATAATCTCGGCGTGATTTGATGAAGTTGTTACAAGTGTTTGTTACTATGAACGCCAAGAAATTGTAGTGCCTCCACGAGTAAATACATATCTGGTTTGGGAACGTGTCTTGTGTGGATCAGATAAATACCCAGCATAAGCATAACCAATTATGCTTTGATTGGTATCTTTTGAATACAAAATTCCCAAGTCTGTCGTTTCTCGTAGATAACGGAATATATGTTTAATTCTGTTCCAGTGTCTCTTTGTTGGATATGGGTTAAATCTTGCCAATAAATTTACAGCATCAGGTCTTGTACAATTTGCAAGATACATAAGAGCACCGATAGCACTTAGATATGGTACTTCTGGACCAAGAATAACTTTATCATCTTCATATGGAATGGATCTTTTTCTATGTTTAATGATCTAACAACCATTGGAGTACTTAAAGGTACTGTTTGGTTCAAGTACTTGTAAGTACTAATATAAATAGTTTTATCATATCACTTATTTTGTACAAGTATTATTTATCTCGATCAATCAAATTATTAATTTATTTCACATCAATCAAATTCGAAATAATTTATCTCACATCAATCAAATCAATAATATAAAATTACGATATTACCCTTAATAAATAATATTATTAATATTCTATTAATATTTTCAACAATGACGAAATGGTAATATCATATTATCTCAAATTCAATCAATTAAATCAATTAAATCAAACACTATATTTACTATCATTTTATATTTATTTTATTATTAGAAAATATTACTTATCTCCATACTATATATCTCATACCATGAACCAAACGGTACCAAAGGATTTGATTTATCCATATTAAAACGTTTAAGGACCTTTTCTATATAATTTGACTGGTGAACAAATATTCCACATTCTCTGTGTTCAATTTGCAAACATAGACAATACTTTGCTTTTTCAAGGTTCTTCATTTTAAATTCTTCCTTCAAGTACGATACAACTTCTTGAATTTCCTTATTCGTTCCAATGATGTTTAAATCATCAACATATACATCAATAATTATAAATCCGGATGTTGTTTTCTTAATGAAAACGCAAGGGCATATTGAATTGTTTACATATCCCTTTTTCATTAAGTGTTCACTTAGCCTATACCACATTCGACCGGATTGCTTTAACTCATATAATGATCTTTGCAATTTCACAGAATAACATTATCTGGGTTTTGAACTTTGTGCTTTAAGCATCTTAAATCCTTTAGGGATTTTCACACAGATATAT